>NC_136689.1:73069178-73669178 GCF_903797595.1 Erithacus rubecula
TGGATAAAATCATATTAATGCTACAAATATATTAAGTGTTGGGTGAGCTTTCTTCCTTCCTATTGTTAAAAATCCCTAGAACTGATTAATCCTGTTTCAGTGAATGTCAAATGTACACTTTCTTTTGTTTGAGGAGCCCCGACATTACAATAAAGACCCTGGACAGGAGAAATTATTGTCTGTGCATTATGTTAAAGCTTATGCACCACCTGGTGGTTTTGAGAGGTGGTTCTGTGCCACAGGAGTCACATCTGAACAGCAGGCCCCCCAGGTCACAGACAGTCCAGATATGAACAGCCACAATAGCAGTGTAGAATGTGTCTGTGTGTCTGGCATTGCTTGAGAGAGGAGAAAGATGAGCTCTGAATTCACACAGGGGTCTTAAGTCTAGTGCTTTTGCAAATATTTTATTTTTCTGGAGATCCTGTTATTTACTGGTGACATAATCATTCACTGGTTTTTCCTCTTCCTCCTAAATCTCCTTCCCACAATTGCACATGTCCAAGATTGATTAAGTTAATAATCTCAACCAGACTTATTCCAATAGTTTCTTATCTGTGAGCCATTGTATGGAATTGTGTTTCTTCACCCAAAGGCTATTATTCTCACTGATTATTCTCTCTGCTTCTCAATTCAGTATCTGGTTATATATATTTCTAAGATATGTCCTTTCTTAATTATCTAGTAAACAAGTAAGGGGACATAGATAACAGTCTTACCATGCAACATGTTCACCTAAAGCCATCACCTTACTTTTACATGTGCAAAATAATCAGCAAAATGCAATGTGTAATACTGTCCTCAGTCAAATATGCACAGTTTGGAAACTGTTGTTTTCCCTTCTCTAAGGCTATATTGAAAAGTCTTTCTGTGCTGGCAATAACCTGCTGTTTATTTCTCACAGTAAAGATAATTCTTCTCCCTCTTCTTGTCATCCAGCCCTTCTTTCAGTATTCCAACTTAGAGTCTTTTTACCCAGTTTTCTTTCCACAGCTAATGACATGTTTTTTTTGGGTTTTTATTTTGGTTTGGTTTGGTTGTTGGAACTGAAGCAAAGTATTTTTAAAAATCATTTCACAAAAATAAATATTTCTTCTTCCCTAAGCACATAAAAATTCTAAATTAAAATTGGAAAAACACTAGGATTAAATCTTAAAAAATATTTCCTCAGCTTAGTCTGCATGAAAATGCTGAATTAGTGGGGCAAAGGCAAAGAGATAGAATGTGTTTGAAATACACCTGTATATAAATCAGAAGTTACCAGAATATATTTGCAGGCCAGTTATGTGACAGATGCTAAAGCGAGAAACAAACTGAAATTATCCTGCACATACTCTTCAAGGAAATCCATTGAAAATTAATTCAGAGAAGTGCAGAACCCAATCAATACTGACTCAATAATTTCAAAGCTTTGATTTGTTTTATTCTCTCATTCTGGATTCTAATGTTTGTTAAGTGTTCTTCACCCAGAGACTTGTATTTCAGCTTCCTTGTGTTTTGCATTCAGAATCTAAGCAACATTTCTTTCACTTTTAGGTTCATTTTTTTGTGTGGAGTTGAAATAGTGAACTCAGAAATAGTTTCACTGTAAAGCATTCATTACTTCATATGTTTTATGCAGAGTTTGCTGTCTGTTAAAATCTCAGGAAATACAGAAATGTATGAAAAATACTCGTCTAAGACAAATACTAAGGCCATACATTATTCTAACAGTTTCTTTTTGGAGCCACAAGCCATTTTAAATAAGACTATTAAATTGGTTTATAACTTCCTTGCAATTTATTTCAAGATTGAAGGAAGATATATGATAAATTGTGTGACATGCTGGTTTTGTATACACCATGCAAATAAATAGATAAATAAATAAATAAACAAACTGGGCTGGTATACAACAAATCTTTTGTGCTACAGGATTTTTTTGACTGTTGGTTTGTATTTTTTTAAAATTACAAATAAAATCTATCCTAGTGGCAAAAAACTTCTTCTGCACATCTGCAAGGTTAATGTGACTTTTACTTTCCTGTATAATGTTCCAGATACCACAACACATAGGAAAAAGGCAGAGAATAAATATACTATCAATGCTCAGATGATCCGATTTACATGAGCTGTAGTGCCTTAGTTAAGGGTCTATCTATACTATGACTTTCAGATAAAAAGTTATCAGGAAGAAGAAGAAAAGGTGGTGCTTTTCCATTCTCTAATTTTTTTGAAAACCAGAAGATATTATTGAGTAATTTGTCTGACTATTAACCTTTGAATGTACATAAAATACATTTTCTATTCACAGTTACCTTTAGCAAGGAGTGCTATTTAACAATGGCTTATTTACTTTGAGTCTGCCTACCACTATCTTAAATGGAGGTAAACAATAGCCTTTTAAATTTCTTTTCTTCTTAGGATATGGGAGACAATAGAGTTATATCATGGTAGGATGATCTGGATTTTTCCTCTGCTCTTTTGCTCCCCACTTCTATCAGTGATTTTCCTTTTTTGTGCATCTGATGAAACTCTCCAAACACCAACCTGATCCTCCTTATGTTAAACTAGAGTCCATTTTTTTATTTGTGGAAATAATTTTTTTTTTTTTTCATGTACACCTTGATTAATCTATAACAATTTTCATTTTGCCATTCTGTTGTTTGGACGCCTAAGAGCCTTCAACAATTCTTTGCAATTTTCCTAGTTCTCTTAAATATCTTTATCAGCAAACTAGCTCACTTTGCTGCTTTCCTCTTACGCAGGTTATTGATGAGTATATCAAGCAACACAAGGGCCAGAATTAGTTTGAGCAGAGGCTCTGTAGGGATTCCATTGATGACAACCTCTACCACCACCCCTGCATTATGTGAAATAGCTCTTTACACCTACAGTCTGAATTAGTATCTTTAAATGCAGTGGCTGCTTTTTTTTTCTTTTTTTTTCTTTGTTTTTTTTTTTTGTTTTGTTTTTGTTTTTGTTTTTGTTTTTTTAAAGCCTCAAGTAAGGAAATTTATCTTAAAGTCTTTTGAAAATTTAAGAAAGACACAATAACTTGATCACTCTCATCCAAATGTGCTGAAAAGTCAGGTGACTCTACACATCTTGCAACATCAGCTTCTGTTAAAGAGAGGACTGCTGTCCCTTCCCAAGTATATTCACCCAGATGTCCAAATTTTTTTTTCTTTATGAGTGCGTATTAATAAGTCTAAAGTTCCTTAAATCCTTTTGAAACCTTCTGTAAAAATTAATGTTCCCATTGCCCCCATTCAGTGTAGAGGTATCAACTAATTTCAATGAGAGGTTATATATCGTTGCAGTAAGCTGTAACTCCTTCCAAGCTATTTCTAAGAAGGAGCTAGGCACTGCATAGGATAAATGAAGGTTCAAAAGAGGCTCCTTGGCTTTCTCAATGTTCTTTGTTTATTTCATGGTGGTCCCAGGACAAAAGAGGAGGAGGATCTCAGATAATGGTCTTTTCTAGGAAAGGGTCAGGGAGGGGAATTTGACTCTGCCAATAGAATAGAGGCAGGAGGGAAGGGTTAAGGTGTTCCTTAAACCTCTGGTATTGGGTCACAGCATATCATCATTACCATTAATTTTTTTTTTCTTTCCTTGAGTTCTTGTTAAGCTCTTAAGTGAGTGTTTTCTGATTCCAATTGTGGCTGTTTTGTGACTAGTGTGTGTTATTAAATGTTAGTATTACACTCCCTCAAAAGGCCAGCATATATACTTTGCATCCTTTTACCTACAAGCCAAGGACAGAAATCCTTTCTAGCTTATACTTCCTTTTAGAGGACTTCAGGGCTTAGTTAAATCCAGTCAAGGAGGCAGAGAATTATGTTGGGATAAAGAAGCCTCTCCCTATACACAGAAAGACAAACCTTGAGAGGGGAAAAAAAAATTGTAATGTTCTGATCACTCATGTTATTATTGCAGCCCCTAATATGTGTACCAGATACTGTCAGTTATTTTTAATTACATAAAAATTGACATAATAGAAAACCACTTTGAGAGCCTAGCTATAGCTGAGAGCTCATGTCGATGTCTGGGATAAGTTTGCTTTCTATCCACTGTACCTTTTTTGACAGAATCATTAATTGTATTCTGGTGTAATTTTCTGCCTTCAGGTGTAATTTAAGCAGTGAACAGGTTTCTATATACACACACCCACATTATATAGATTTTTTTTTTTTTGTAGTTAAAGAGATGAGAAGCAGAGAATTAAGTGAAATGGTAGTATTGGATCCAAACCATTCTGCATTTAAATGTAAAAGAGAAATGAAATTGCTCTATCTTTTGTAAGTGGATTGTCTTCACAGTCTCATAAAGATGAAATCACTATTTTACTTGTACTCTGTGCAAAAAAGCATGAAAATCCAAGTGATTTCTGAGTCACAATAACAAAAAAAGACAAAAAAAATCTGGTTTAATATTTTACTAAACCCTTAATTTCCAAAATACAAGAATACATAATTTATTAGTTTTATTAATTGAAGTCATTGTGGGAATGGGAAGGAAAAATAAACTTTATGGTATTGACTAGCCAACAATAAAATTTCAACTTTGTGTCAGTAATGAGTTTTCTCACATGAGAAAAACTCGTGTTTTTCTGAAGATTCTCTGTCTAGAAATAACAAAATTTCATAGGGTGCTGGATGATTTATAATAATTGTTGTTCTGAATTGCATTTTAAAATTTCATTTATTCCATGACTAGGAATCAGTTTCTTAGGATTCACTTCAGAGGTAGCTTTTCACTCACTAAGCACAGAATGCTTAAATCTGGTAGCTCATTTCAGGTTCAAAGTACTCCATTTTGCAAAGCAAGTAGAGAGCAATAGGTAAATCTCTCAGTAATCCTGAAGGCCAAGTTTGACACATTAATTATATAACAATTGATATAAAACCTCTGCAGGTGGCAGCTCTGAAAGGAACAGCATAATGGGTGCAAAAAATATAAAGTAAAAATTAGAGCTGTAAAACCTTGAAATAATGTGAAATCTTTTTTCAACATGAAATACTGTGACTTTTACCCTATATATCCATATACATACACACATATGTATAGGTATATATATATGTATATATATTTATATATGTAAAATATATTAAAAAATTGAATACTTGTAGCAATACCAAAGTGAAGGAATAAGGTTGAAAAGTGCAAAAAAAATATTTTGACAATACATAATTGCTTTCATACTCTATTAACCACATATATGCTTTGGAAATTATACCAATTGAGTATCATACCCAAAGAAGGAAGCTGCAGAATGAGCTTACCATCCTCTACTGCATGAACATATGATTGCTTACAAGACTAACTAACGTTTCTAGTAAGAAAATAAGTAAAGTTAAAAAATAATTTATATGGCAATATAAAGTTTGATAACATCTTTTAAAAGCCAGGAATTATATTGAATATCTTATAAATCTTAATCTATATTACTGAATTTTTAGCTATTAAAGTTTGTGCTGGGAGCTGTTCTCTTTTCCAGAATTTTACAGTGCCAAGCAAAATGAAATTTGACTGAAATATCATTATAAAGAAATAACATTAGTGCTATAGATATCCTTCTTGGTCAACTTTGAGACACATGAATGTGCTTCTTGTGTGCATGTAATTGTAAACTATACTCAAATAAACCTGCTCACCTGTTAGAAAGAAGTTATTCCTATCTCAAACCCATTTGTTAGTATTAGAAGAAGAACATTTCTACCATAATAGTTCATCCTTTTCTGTTTTTTCACATTCAGTGACAGAGAAAGTGAATTTTGCTTACAATTTTCTCAAGTAAAGTTCTTAAATATGCATAAGTATTTTTTAAGAAATTGAATAAATAATCAAGACTCAGCATAGTGCTTTGGACTTGCCAAAATCCTATGGAAAATAGTTTTTAGGAATAGTTCGTGGGGAGGACTAATGCAAAAACTACTGGTTCTGATTCAGAAATGCTGTGCTCTACATCAAAGTTTAGAGCATTTGTGCCTATCTATTATATCTAATAAAAATCTAGCCTAGAGTTTTATAAATAGAGAAAAGCTAAGGCAGAAAAGTTGTCTTGCACTTTGCAGCTTCTAAAAAGCGACAGAAATTGCTGACCAGTCATAGTTTGATCTGAAAAATCATCTCATATGTAGAAATAAGACAAATACCAGTACAAAGTATGTTAAACAGCTGATTAAAATGTCCCTGTCTTTGTAATGTCTCTTTTCTGAAACAACTTTTATGTCCCTAAATATAAGATTATCTTTAAAGCAATGGGTGTTACACATGTAAGAGGACAAAAAATAAAATGTCTTTTTAAATTGTCCAGGTACCTCTTTTCCCTTTTGAAATGTTTTCTTTTCTCCTCTGCCATCTACCAGGACATTCAGAAGACAAATAGGATTTCAGGATTAAAGGGAAATGAAGGGTCAGAAATAATGCTGTGTGCATAATCTGACTACTTACATAGCCCAAGCTGTGTAAACAAATCAGCAAATTTGAAGTCTTTGAAGAAAAGAACACAATAAACACTGCCAGAGTATATAGTGTATCTAGCTGGCCAGCTCAATGTTAAAGAACTATTGAATGCCCAGCAAACACATACAAACAAAAATGAAAAGGCAATTCAGTGCTTTCTGGGCCAACAGGACAGGGAGCTCATGGTGAGGTGTTGGGTAAGACAGACTACAGGCTTGGGTCCAGTCAGGCAGCCCTTTCCAGCAAGACACACCAATGCTAATGATAAAATGATATAAAATTATATAAAACTGCGAATTGACAGCAAGCACCATTCCCAAACCACCAGAAAAATGCAGCTCCACTCCTCGAACCCAGGGGGCAAGAGGGGAGACACCATGAGGGAGAAAACCTGGCAGGGCTGCAGGGAGGAGGCACAGATGGCAACAGTGAATTAAATAAAAGATAACCTTGAGGAAACTGTGATCAAAGCAGCACTTTATCTCACATCAAGGAATTTAGCCTGGAAAGAGTACCATACCACAGAAATTAAACCCTTTGACTGCAGTTATTGGGGAGTGCTGTTTATTAGCTAGTGTTTAGATTTAGTGCTTTACAATGCAATTACTGATAAACTAGTGTCTGCCAAATCAGTGTGTAACAAATATGTAATGAGAAGTTTCAAACAACCCAATCACTTTGCTCCTAGAAAAAGATGATTCATCTTCAAATGGTTGACAAACTTGTTTAGCTGTTCTAAGAGTGGCAAAAACTGAAGCTCTATAGCCATTTAAATGCAAAGACAAATTAATGCTTGTTTCTTCATAAAAAAAATAAATGTGGTGGAACTTTTTTATTGTTCTTACCAATCTATCACACTTGTTTCCTTTATCTATTTTATTAATTCCTGCTATCAAAGTTTTTTCTTTTGTTTTCACAAAATATAGCAAGTGTTTATTTTCCGTGATCTGTGATATGAGCCCATAATTCATTTCTAGCTGTGTTCTCAGTTAGTGAGTTGTTAGTTTATTTTCTGTTTAAAATTCAGAGAAGACCGAGGTCTAACGAAAATTTTGGTACTCAATCATAGGTTTATGTATTCAGGCTGTCTTTTTTAAAAGATAAATTCTTCAGGCACTATATTCTGTATAACTCATCTACCAGGTTTTCAGCTATTTTTCATGCTGCATAACATGAGGTTTTTTCCATAAGACAGACCTCTTTTATTCTTAGCAGTTCCAGAGGGTTCTGTGGCAGCTTCTGCAGTCCCTGTCATAGGAAAAGAATCTGTACTTACACAGGTGTAGCAGGTTGTTTTGGGGTTTGTGTTTTGTTTGTTGTGTGGTTGGTGTTGTTTGTTTTGCTTTTGTTTGTTTGGTGTTTTTTTTTTTTTTTTTTGTGAGATATGGATGAAATTAGCAAATTCTTAATCCTTTTCATCATATGCCACAGCAAATCAGTCTGAGACTTCTCTAATTCATCCATTTGAAGGCACTCACCCTCACTGGAATGTTGGAGATCACATTGATTTTTTTTATTTCCAGCCTACTTAAATGTAATTTTTTTTTAATTTTCAACTATACCTCAAATCGTACTGTTTGTTCACACATCTCTGCCTGTCTTCATGTCTCCCCAGAAATCTGCAAAATAGCACTTTTAATTCTCTGACATGTAATGAAAGAAGAAAAAAAAATTCTTTTTTTTAATAGAATTTTTTTTTCCAAAGATGTTGCCAGTTACTAACTAATATAAAAATCAAAATCAACAAACCTAAAATACCAGGATATTATCATATGCAAGCTAGTCTTAATTAATTCCTAAAAAATCCCCTTATAGGTAGGATCTAAGTGCTATTATGTTATAAATTAGGCTTGTTCACCATGAGAAAAAAATCTTTCTGAATTCAACTTGATCAGGAAAGCAGTTGTGAGCTATGCACTGGCATCATGCACTGCAAAATAGGAAGAAGTTATAGCAACAAGAAAAGAAATAATACTACTGAAAACAGATAATTAGTGTGAAATATCGAGTTAGGGTAAACTTCTGCGCAATTTTCAAGCTTTAAATTGTTCTACATCAAGAAACCTGATACAGTTTTTAAGAATTACCCAAGAGTTACCCAATTTTTTTTTTTTTATTAGGACAAAAGATGGAGATTTCAAGTAAAGTTTAAAAAACAAATAAAATAACATCAGTAAAATTATTTAGAAGAACCATTTTTGATTTTGTTTTGTTTTGTTTTGTTTTGATACATCTGAACAAAAGAATATGAAAAACCTTCACAAATACATAATCTCTTATTAGCTGAATTAGGAAAAAGCAATGGTTCAGGCACAGCTGTTATTCTTTAGCATTATATGCAGTGGGGAAAAAAATAGAATAAAGGGAAAAAAAAGGTTTTACCATCATGATTTCTGGGCACAGCTCATCACCTGCAAAATTTTTATTCCCAAGTTCTAGAAGTGTGCAGTTGACAGTACTTACATTGGAAATATCCTGAAAAATAGATCTAGGCTGCACCATATGGCAAACAGGGTTTTTCCTAAAGGCAACAGTAAGAAGAGTATTAAGATAAGTGAACCCTACATTGTTCTCCCAACACTATGTCCATTTCTGTAATTTACTGTTAATTCTAAAGACAAATAATGATGAAGTAACATAGGTAAATATCACAGTGATACAGGTGGAGATATGTGGAAGATTTTTTGCCCAAACTTTGTTCCATTATTTTTGCAACCAAGTCTTTGAAACAGTTATAGTATGTAGATAGATAATCTTATTTGAAGATAGTAGAAAGAAAATTACTGTTTATGCAACTGAGCTGCTATACAGCACTGCATGTTCTATGTACACAACTGTTCTCCCTTTCAAACAAAGGACTAACTTACTTTACCCATTTCCTCAGCAGGTTGTGGGGGTTTTTGTCTTTATTGTTGTTGCTATTGTTTTCTTTTTGTTTTGGTGGTTTTTTTGTTTTTTTTTTTCCTTGGTTGTTTGGTTTTTTGTTTTGTTTTGGTTTGGTTTTTAATAAATTTTTATGGCGTGGTGGTTTTTTTTAATATTTCAAGGGAAACTACTTAGGAGTACATACCAATATGGAGTATTTATTGTTAACTTAAAATATTACATTCTTTCTTCATAGCTTATATTAGCCAGACAAAAGAGTCATTCCAGGCCTTTACAAATCTTTCTAGAAGAATGAGTGATCTTTCAAAATTTCCTGTTGAATTAGTGCATAGAAAACTGGGGCTCATATTAGTGTTGTTCATACTGTGAACCTCATAGTAAAGCCCATTATTCTGTGTGGCATATATCAGGTCATTCAAGAATGCATCAGAAGCCAATCCGGAATATGAGAGAAGAAAGTCAAACATGTCCATGATTTTTTTGAACAAACAGTAGTTAAATTTAAAGACACTGTATCATGTTCTCTACAGTTGTCTGTTTCAACTGGATCAACTCTGTACCTGTGATTTTTGCCAACATGAGGAACATTGCAAAATGATAAGACAATTAAATTAATTAAGGATTAATTAATTAATTAAATTAATCTCCTGGTTAGAAATCAGTGTTTGGTTTAGGCATATGTTATGTGTTTCACAGACACCACTGGAGAGTATTTAATATGAACCATTTTCTGAATGATCCATTAGGGTCAGATTTCAAGATTACTCCTGGGAGAAGTACGTGCTTATACCTTTGCCATTTTTTCACTCAGCTTTCTCCTGTTGGGAATTCAGAGCTGTAAATTCTCCAGATAGCTGTTTGTAGTCCATGAGAACCCAAGATGACTGTGATAGAATGTTGGTTGCTGCAATTACCAACTTGTCCCCTGCAGGAGGACCTCATTGTCTCCTTCAGAATCTCTCAGCTTTGATTGTGGGCTGAATGTTTTTGCAGAGAAAAGGGGGAATTGTACTAAACCATATTTATCATAATACCTTTCTAAAATAGTTATTTTTGTATGTAAATAGCATTTTCCTTCGTCCAGAATACCTTGTGTCCCATACCAGAGCTATCTTCTGTCATCTTTATTGATAATTTGCTAGCTTCACACTGATACTTTTGCTAATGACGAATTAAACCACATAATCTTCCAAATTCTGAGCTGCAGAAAAGTTCATACTGAAAGCCAAATTTGAAGTGTGACATTTGTGGCCATTTCTTGAAGGGCCTGGCATTTCCTGTAGGACAAGCTGCTCTTTAAAGCCTAGCTGATAAATGTGACACCAGTCAATTAAAGAAAAAATAACAGAGATGTATAATTACAGAAATTACAATGTAATCATGCAACCTAAAGTATTCTAGATGAGAAAAAAATTAACTATTAAAATCAGAATTACATTCTGTGAAAGAAACAGTCTAGTATTTTATTGGATTTATAACTGTTTAAGTAAATATAATTTTTGCAACTAACTAACACGTATTTTAAAGGAAAGAAACAAGGATGAACGTGCTAACACTTTTAAAACGTTTTGGAAGAAATCACTTAAACAGAGATCAAAGTCCACTGATGCTGATGTCAAAACAGGATGAAATTATCCATGGCAAAATAAGGATGACACCATTTTTAGCTCTAGTTTTCCCATTTTAAGCTTATGATTGTTCTCATGTTTTTATTCCTTTGTTTAAAGGAACTTTTTCTTAGTAATATTTGTGCCAAACCATGTACCTTGTTCATCAAAATGTCTCTGATTTTCTCATTAGAGGAATTAGGATTTTTCTAAGTATTTCACTATGTAACAAGTTTCCTGTACCTTGGGTCATACCCATGGCCATGTGCAGCTGCAGAACTTACCAAACTGTTGCATACATTATCTTGCAATAGCTTTATACAGGTCATATTTTCTTCTGGAATTTAAGCAAATCTTCCCTTTATTCGGGAACACCTGAGACAAGTTGGAATTTAATTAATTCATGATACTGTATGCAGGAATCTTCTGATTATCCTTTCTTAAAACCTTCCCATGCAGTTTATGAGCACTCACTCTTATTCTTCATTAGTTTTACATGTTTTCTTGATTTATACATATAAGATATAGCAAGTGATATAAGTGTATATGTATCTCAAGTTCACATAGTTTACCTAAGACTCTTAATTTCTTTGTAAAATGGCCTCCACTTAGAATTAATATCTCAATGACTTTGTGTCATCTGAAGTTACAAAAAATTCTTTTTTTTCTAGATAGCTCACATAAATATACATAAATATGTGCAGAATATTGATTTTCATTTCCCCTGAAGGACTATATTAAAATATTTCAAGTGAATTATTCTTCCTTTGCAAACACATCTTGAGGTCTATCAATGAGAACATATCAGTCTTGTCATAAGCTGAAACAGAGACAGTAAGCACTGCCAGTGATATTATTTTTATTTTTTATTTAACCCAAATGGCTCCAGATACTTTGGGGAAGCTAAAAGGAGGAAAAATCGGTTTACATTTTCCTGTCCATTAAAGAATGAAGACATCAGCAATCTACATATCCTGCAAGCAGGAAATCTAAGAGACTAAGATGTCATATACAGGGTGCTGATAATTTTATCAGAATTGCACTGTTCTTCATATTTATTATTCCTTAATAATTAAAATAAATCAAATGTTGCTGCCTCTTTCCATAGGGAATTGAGAGGAGCCATCAGGATTCTTTATTTTAAGGATAAAATGATTGTTGATGCAGATTAGCACAGATACTTGGATAGATTTTTATTGATTCAGACCTATAGGTCAGTTGATGTGGATGTTATTTTCAGACTCGAGCTATGACAATGTCTCTGGTTTAAAGATCTTATAGACTGCATTAGAATGCAGGCTTCTATCCTGGCATGGACTCAGCCTCAGCAAATCCATTGATTCCTCATTGTCATTTAAAATGCAGTTCTAAGATAAAAAAGTAATGATTTATTTTGTCCTTACAAAGACTTACAAAGCCAGGAAAAAAAAAAAATCCTCTGATCAGGTTATGCCATTTTTAGATGCATGCATTTTTGCTGCTTCCCCTCCCGAGCTAGAACTGTGAGACTGCTTAGCTTTGTTATACCTTTATCAATTGGTAAGCACAGGTCAAACATAAACATGTTAATTATTGATCTCCATGACAACATTCCATTACCTATCTAAGCCTAAAATAGATTATCAAATTGAGTAATCTCAGTAGGATTTTTTGACTACATGATCCAATATCTGTGCCACATAGTGAGAAACAATATAGCAATTCTATTATTAACTTACATAGAGGCAAACAACTGTGAAACTGAATGCATTTACAGCAGACCAGAAAACTGTATTATTTACCAGTGTGTCTAATCAACCAATAACATAAAGCAAGAACTCCCAACTCATTTAAAGAAGTATAAAGGAGAAACTAAGTACAAAGTTTTTATGTAGAACTCTTTCTGTAGTATCAGGTGGTTTTAGTCGACTGTGTAGATGTTAAAACAATTGAAATGCTTGACAAGTGCATTTCACTCTCCACAAGAGGTTCTTTCAGTGGACATAGAGGAAGATTTCCATAATTAAAACAATTTTCATTTTGAATGTGCTTTTTTTCTATATTTAATTCAATACAAAATGTAAAACTGCATTCTGATTTATAGTGAACAGTTGACTTTATAGAAAAATAGGATGTGCTCCTCTAAATTCACTAGAATTAGGCTGTTTTACTGAATTATTTTGACTTTACTAAAACTACTTAGGTACCCAAAATATAATAAGCTGACATTTGGTAAAAAAAGAGGTGTGCTAAAAGAGTGACGTTGAAAAGATGTATTCTGTAGGGATGGTAGCCAAATAGGTTACAGTTTGCATTTTGCAATGTGACATTGCATGACAGTTTCTGTTACTTTGTTAGATGCTGATATAATTAATTCAGTTTTCAATGATACAGTTTGATCCAGTGACTCTGCTTAGTTTGCGAGCACTACATAAAATTTATTTTTTTAATAAGCACTTTTACTATACTTATTCTTTCCCTGGAGCATGCAGAAAATTCCATTATCTTTTTCACTTTACTAATAGCCTTTAGTGAACTGTACTAGCCAATATTTGTTGCAAATGAGAGCACCTTAAATGTCTTGCTTTACCATTAAACTTTACAGAGCATGAACAAAACCTGCACCAGGGTGGAAGTAACAGTTTGTTCCAAAAAATGAATGTAGTAGAAATTGTTCACTGTCACTAGTCTGAAACATTTCTAATTGCAAAAAAAATAATAATAAGGAAGAAAAAAAAAAGTAGAGCCACACAGACTTGTACATAATGGAATGAGGCAAGCCTAGAAGGTGTTATTGATCATAATAATGCTTGCATCAAATTATTTTGGCTCAGCCTGCCTCAAAAAGCAGTTGTCACATTGAGTTCTCATCTGTCTCTGTTACTTTTCTCCATGTCGTTAAGGTACTGCCCGTAGCTAAGGACAGGGTAAGAACACTGCACTGCAGTTTGAGTCCTTAATTCCTTTAAAACCAGCAACACTAGCTCTTTGGTGGTGGGCTCCCACTGAACTGTAATGCCCTGGTGTTAGCAGTGAACATTCCATATTTTTATCACAGAAAGGACCAAAACTCACTGTGGGTATCACAAGTTCCAGTGATAAATGCAAGTAAAGGAAGAAATTGCAGTTTGCCATCTTCTATTTGCAACAGCTATTGCTTGAAAATATGTGTAAAATCAGGAGTCTTATGCACTTGGAATAGATAGGTATTTAAAAACAGATGGTTGTCAATAAGTTAGATATTTATTCACAAGTGATAATACCTGGGAAATTTTTTATTAATATTCAATCATATGACATAGACAATTTTTGGCCTTTTGTTATATATATCTATTAATAAATGTTGGTTTTTATTCCTGTATAAGCCTTTTGAGGCACACAAACGTGTCATTAAGGCAAAAGGTTGCATGGGAAAAATAACAGTTGCTTCCTGATCCTCAATGCATAGTTCAGCAAATTAAAGACTGTGGATACTTTTATATTACTATTCATCAAATATTTTCAGACTGCAAGTTTGCTGTTCCGACTAGACTGGACATCTTGCTCTGCCTCTTTACTTAAAAAAAAATTCACTCTGTAATTATGCAAATAGAACTTTATTTCATTTGAGGTTAGACATATATAAAGAACTTCTAATACGTATGTTGCATGTCAATAAATATGTTGAAACATTTAATCTTCAAAGACAGGAAAGATGTAAATGTAAAGAGGCAGAAATAGACAGTATTTTTTTTTTCGTGTTCCTGAATTGTATAAAGCTGTAAAACCCAATCTTCATATATCCTCATTCATAATAATTAAATACATAACTGGTTTGCTGCCAATGCAACCATTTTTCCTCTCTCCTCTTATCATCCTTGTATTTCCTATCTGAGTTGTTGCTTGCCTTCGATTCTGCTCTAGCTCACTTTTCCCCTTTAATTCTCATTCACTTAACGTAGTACATGACAACGATAATGAGGAATAAAAGCATAAAAATGGTCCCATAGACCATACTAGTGCTTGTTGAGGTTGTCCTGTCTGTGATATAGGAAGATGAAAAAATTGACCCTGGTATTTATTATCTGGAAAATATTAACAAAATGCAATCACTTTATTACCTTTCTATGAAATTTCAGTTGAGCTTTAATTAAGCAAAACTTTTTCTGAGTCCACTACACATGAAAAAGCATGAACTTAAATCAAGTTTGGAGTTAATAATGAGCATGAATATAAATAACATTCTTAATGAATATTCTGGGTTTTGCTGTAACTCCTCAATTGTTTCAAAGTCATCACTGAAACACTGAGTCATAGGTAACAACTCTTACAATAAGCACAGTAACAATGACATGTGAAGCCATTATCACGTGGGCTAAAGAGGATTAAATAGAAAGGCTTAGTGGAGAACACTTTGGGTGGGAAAGTATAATATTTTGTCATTAAACTTGAAACAGATCAGTTATTATTTAGTAATGTTCATATCTTCTTTCATGTGAGAGTAACAGCATTTAATTTCTTTTTTTCTGCATGATATTCCTTTAAAATCAGACAGACAGGAATAAAGCCCATTTTCTTTATCAAAAGAAGCTAATTTCAAAAGTCATGCATAAATGCTGTTTTCTGATCCTAAGTAAACCACAATGAGAAGACCCTTATTCCTTGAGCTTCTAGGAGTGATCTTGTCACTCTCAGAAGTTTTCTGCCCACGTCAGCCTACTTCCTGAATTTCTTAACAAAACAACAATGACCATTGTTTTCTGTAGCTGTCCAACAGTATTTGAAAACAGAGAGAAGAGATAATTCTTTATTTTCTCCACCTCCATGTTCCCCTTACAATTTTTTTTTTTAAAATACAAAGCTCGTATGAAAAGGTTCATAATTAGAAAAATAATCCAAGGTCCTAATTTGGTTTTAGGTATTTGATGTCCATCTAGTGGAAAAGTTAGTTTTAATTTTAGTTGGCATTTATATTTTAGACTAGAAGGCATAAACAATTTATTTTACAGTGGACTTTGAAAGGCTGCACAATATTTAAATTGTTCAGGGTTAAATCTTGGCACAGATGATGTCAAGAGTCAATTATTCTAAAGTTCTGCAACGATGAACAGCTTTTAATATATAAAAAACAGTTACATTTATGGCATGCTACGTAAAACTTTGCTGGAGCTGAATATATGGATCCTGAGCTTTGGGAGGTGGTACTGCTGTCAATACTGCCCATCTGGAAACTTTAAATCATGAGTGAAATTCCCAGTGGCTCAGAAAAGCACTGACATAAACACGGTGTGTCAGCATCAAACATGGTTTCTAGCTAAACTCTCAGTGTAAGTCTGTCAGAATGGACATTAAAGAGTTTTAATGATTTGTGCCACTGTTGCCTTCATCCTCTCTCGTTATAAAACGAGATTACAGCCTGATTGTATCAGAGAGTCCTGTCCCTGGAATGGCCATCACTGTGTCACATATATCTTAATGTCTGGGTGAGCTCAACCACTGAGTGGAAATCATGAATATATATGGCCAAATTTGCAGGGCTTTCCATTCTGTCTCGATGAGTGGAGGACCTGGATTGAGATCCTCTCACACGAGTTGTAAACTCTGGTTTTAGGGATGGAGGAAAACAGGACTCTTTGAAGGGCGTGGTTCTTGGCTGTGAAACTTCTTTTTACTTTCTTCTTCAGCTCAATGTCATGTCAGTGTGTTGCTTTTCAAAACCAAACCATTTCTTTTCATCTGTGAGACAGGGCTGTGCTAAAAGGAGTAAGGTCATTCATGCAAGGACTCAATGTCCTATTGGTTCAATTTTGCAGTTAAAAATACAACCATTGATGCCTTAGCCAGACAGAAAATTAGTACATGAGCCTAAAAAAAATATTTAAGATATATGTTTTAGCAGGGATTTTCTTAAATTAAAAAAGGGGGGAAAAAAAAGAAAAAAAAAAAAGTGATTTTCAAATTAGTTTCAGATATTTTTCATGTGTTGACATATCAAAAAGTTTTTCCAATTGATACAGAGATGAAAAAATATTAACTATCTTAGAAACATTTTAGTTAAACACAGAATCTGTTTCTAACACAGGAATGGTTTTGTTTGTTTTTTTTTTCCCCTAATTCTTTGAGTGAATGAGGTTTTAGAGAGAATATCAAGGAGATAATAACCCTAAAAAGTCTTAGTGGGAAGGAGTTCCACTTGTCCTGGTGAAATCTTAAATTTGGTAACATAGCCTAATCATATATTATTTATATTATAATGCCATTCAAATTTGCGTGTCTCTTAATGATTTTTTTCAGATTTGGTGTACTTCTGGCGTATTTCTAAGAATTGGATATCTATTTACTACCTGACTATGTGTGTCCACTGTATTTCAACAAAGATGAGCCAAGAACAAAGTTTTTTTTCTACCCAAACCATAGCCTTTCTTAATCCTGCTCCATTAGAAGCAGAAGAAAACAAATGTGAGGGAAAAGGCTTAATATCTGCATTTCCTTTATCCATGTCCTCAGCTCTTAATGGTGTTTCTGTGAACCCAGAAAATAAGTAGGTTCCTGCAAATTACAGCATTATAAACATTTTCTGCCTTACTGATTGCCACAAGTACAAAACCCCTGTTTATCATGGAGACTGTCCTGAAAGCAATCAAAACCCTGTCATTGTCAAGGTCCATGACTGGAGGACAGAGACTGTGGTATGGAAATATGTATTGCTGCATCTTCTAGCGTAAACAGGAATTAATCTTTGATGTATTGAGCATATTAATCATTATCCAAATAGCAATTTCACAGTAATGCAGCTGGAAGAGGCCTGAAGAAAAGAGTCCATCTACCATTAAAGTGGTTATTGATTGAAGGTTAATGTTGTGAGTCTGCAAGATCACTCTGCATCCTTCTTTTAATCAAATAAGTGCAGAGCTGAATGACTGACTGAACTGCTTGGCTAGCTGTTCATCTTATTCAATATGGGATATCAACATTGATTGTTTAAAGTAATCCAGTGACTAAAAACCTACAGCTCTATGTCAATTGGAAACAGTCATGTATTCATGCATACCTATCAGAAAAAAATTGATACTTTTTTTTTTCCTTTGTTCACATTCAATCTGTGAACATCTATTGCTTATTCCACTCTAAAAAGGGTTTCACCTTGTTTTCTCCCTGCTGTGAACACAATAATTTGTATTCTATTTTATGGTACTGTGCATTCCTGTATGGTACTCCTATGAAAGAGAATGGCAAGACATTTTCTTGAGAACACAGATAGTGCGCAGATAGCACAGTCAGGGAAACGACTGAGTTGATGAAATTACAGTGAGGCTGGGGAAGAACTTCCACTCCTTTGGCAGAGTGGGAAAAGTTTCCATTTTATGTCTCTTCTGTCTTACCAGTCAGTCACAGTTTTCTGTCTTTCAAAGTAAAAAGGGATGATGAAGAGCTAAAATCTAAGCACGTAAATTAAATGGCTTAGTCCCTAAATGCTGAAGGATTACACAGGAGTTAACACGGCATTTCAGAGCACATAAATGAAAAGCCCAATTAAAGTCTGCATAAAGTAGGTTGTGTAAATATCATACCAGTCTAGGACTTGACAGTGTCAACTTGTCAGCTGGTATTTCCTCTGCTCTGGTATATTCTCAGTGGATTGACTATTCATTTCTCTGTTTTTCTAGCTTAGGCCTGACCTTTATTCTTCAAGGGCTAAAATGAATTGTGGTGCAATCTTCTAGAAACATCAGCAGTGAATGTCTTATGCATTACTGCTAACACATAAAGAAACCCATGCAAACAAGTTATGCTAAATGAGTATTTTGTTACCATCTCTTTGTTTTGTGGTCTGAATTTGAGCTTTTACTAAAGTCAGTGACAGCTAAAAATTGCAATAAAAATTTTATCCTCTTATCCTTTGTGGCAATAATAATGAGGCTGTATAATATGAATGTCATATGCTGTGTATCTTTTGAGGAGTTTAATTGTTGCATGACATAATTCACAGAACACTAACCATTAGTCTGTCTGAGTATAGAACCTATTTCTATTTACATGATAATGAAACCTTCTCTCAAATAATCAGCAAGCTAATGAGACTTTCTAAATGACCCTCGACTATATGTTGGTTGTTCTTGTAATTTAGATCAAACACTGCTGATAAATAAAGCAGAAAAATCCTTAATTGAATGTAAACATTCAGACAAGAGAAGAGAGAAGAAACTAGTTGAAGCCAGAAATGAAAGGAAAAGGACAAAGGAGTTCTGAATGGAAGTTACTCCAGCCAAGATGATTGTGTAGGAGGCAGAAATGCACTGCATTAATGTCTATTGATTCAAGCACAATAAAGTTTCTCCAGGCACAATAAAGTTTCTCTCTGATTGCTTACTGAGCTATATAAAGGCTTTCCAATGGACAAAATAGCAAGATTTTTCCCTAAAAGTGTCTGCATTCAACATCATCTCTCCTTTTCTGTACTTGCTTGCTCTAATATCTGGTGTCAGATATGAATTTATACAAACAGCCTCAGTGGTTCCTTTGCTTTCACTTCTCCTGTAAAACAAGCTTTTTGGTGTTCCTCGTGAGGGACCAGCATTATAAAGACCAGCAAAGACTCCAAGGATCTTGTATGATATCTGAGTACATTTTCTAAGACAGATGCAAAGTTATATTCTTATAGAATGGTTCTTTTTTATTTATATGCATTTATAATGTAGCACGAATACAGTTCTTGAAGGGGGAAAAAGAAAGTAAATTACTTTTTAAAATACTGACCCTGAAGCTCTGAACTGGGCCACTCCCTTCTCCTTGACACTAGTGACTTGCTTCCAGGGCTTCCTACTTTCCTACATGGTTTCGCATGCTTTTCTCTTTTCGTCATTTACAGTTATCCTCTGTTGTCCCTCCTTTTCAGGACAATTTTGGGTCATGCTGCCTGTCCTGCTTTTATGTGAATGCACTCAAAATGGGGAAAAGAGTTATCCCAGCAAATGGCTGGGTTGGTACTCCTGAATGTATGGGAGAACAGGGAGTAGCAGAAACTGAAAAGAAAGTGTTTGTGATGATACGTAGAAACTCCAGACAAAGAAAATTGTTATATAGATCGTGTTAGCATCACATCCTTATTTAGAGAATTTTTAAATTTCTTTACCAGTATGATGACTTTGGTACAGGAATTTTTCATTAATAAATCTCATCAAATTAGAATATAAATTCATAGAAGAAATAGAAGAAAAGCCTATTTTTTGGTATTTTTTTAAATTTTAAAGGGAGTACTAATTAGTTATTAACATACATTTGTTAGTGCATTAACCTATAGTTGTCAGTGTTTTCTTTTCTGGAGAAAAATTTCCTCATACACAACTTTAAAACTAAGTTTCTTGTATTTTATGCATGCAAGCTTCTGCCTGCTACATGTATACATTTTGCACAATGATGTGCTACTCATTTCTCAAGACACTGGAGGGTATTATATATCAACCTAAGGGTTTGGTCATTACCTTGATACATGAGATTCATTTTGCTGGTTGTGAATGTTACGGTTGCCACAGCTGCTTGAATCACTAGCATATTTTAAACAAGAACATAAAAAGTTTGTTTTTTTTTTTTTTTTAATACAGTAGTGTTATCCTGTGGCCATTTGTCTATGTTCTTGAACAGCCTCTTTAAACATGTGGTGCAGGATAGTCAGTTGAGCAAAATGAGATAAGTTTTCCTCAGCAAGGGTAGAAGAATACATTAAGGAACAGGAAAGACATGAACCTGTTGGAGTGGGCTCAGAGGACAACCATGAAAATGATCCTCCTTTGAGGAAAGGCTGGAAGAATTGTAGCTGTTTAGCTTGGAGAAGAGAAAGCTCCACTGAGGCCTTATAGAAGCCTTTCAGTATTTCAAGGGAGCTTATAAACAAGATGGGAACAAATTTTTTAGCAGAGGTAGTTATGACAGGACAAGGGGTAATGGTTTTATCTGCAGGAGGGATAAACTAGATGTAAGGAAGAATGTTTTTACAATGGAGGTGATGAAACACTGGAACAAGCTGACTGGAGAAATTGTGGGTGCCTCATCTCTGGAAGTGTTCAAGACCCAGATGGATGCTGCTCTAAGCAATGTGATCAGTTGAAGATGTTCCTGTTCATTGCAGGGAAATTTGATTTGGACTGGATGTCCTTTAAAAGCCCCTTCCAACCCAAAATATTCTATGATTCTATGATATAAAAACATTTTTTCAGCAGATAATGAGTAACACTTTTCCTACACATGCCTGGTTCATGGACAGAGCACTGGGCTGAAGGAAGTGTAATTTCCAGATAACAAAAACCAGGAGACCCTGAGTCATTGGCCTATAAACTCTATTGCCAGATTTGAAATTGAGAAATTTTAACCTCTCTTCCTATGAAAAGAAACTCATCCTGCTTCAAAGACAGTTTTGAAAATGATGGAAGCATTGGTCACAATCTCAGTAATTGAGTCATTGCCAAGGGGAAAACTATGAGTAGATAACAACTCAGTACATCCATAGCTCATATACTGCCTGTACTGTCTTAGGAAAAAGTAATTGTGAGAAGAAAAAACAAGGAATGAAACTCAACATGTGATTAATATTATTTGTGTTCTGGCTTTTTTTAGAGGGTGGAAGATGTCCTGTTAGCAAGATCAGAAACATTACAGGAGTATCCATATTTATTTATTTATTGTGAAAAATCATTAGACAGGAAAGAAGAAGGGTTTTTTTGAGGAGGGATGGGGGATTTGTTTTGTTTTGGTGTAATGGAGGGGTTGTTGTTTGGGGTTTTTTTGGTTTTATTTTGTGTTTTAGGGGAATTTGTTTTGTTTTGGGGTCTTTTTGGGTTTTTTTTTTTGATTTTTTGGTTGGTTGGTTTCATTTGGTTTTGGGGTTTATTTCTGGGTTTTGCTTATTTTCTCCTTTTAAAATTTTCATAGTTAAAATGTCATTTGCTTTCATTTGTGATTCTCTCTCATCTACATTATCATTAAATTTATTGTTGCTGTGGTCTTCAGATTTGTTTTTACAAAAAAGCTTTTGGTAGGTCACACAAAGAAAGCACGAAGACCATATACTGCATTATTAAAGAATTTTGTCTGAGAGGAAAAGGAGATATTGTAATACATGTAGTAGTACAGGGCTGTTTATCAAGAAATTTGGTAGAATGTGCAAGAGCCTGCACAATTTTTTTTCTCTTTGAAATTAACTGTGCTTTAGGAAGAGTTTGGACAGATGTATTTTCACCCAACCTATATTTTTCTGTGGAAAAGACTTGATATGTATGGAGATAATATTTATGTACTTATGGTGGTTTATACCATCAAGAAGCAAAAAATTTCTTTTGCTACATCTGCCTTTGTCTTTCAACACATATGTTCTGTCCTTTGACAGCAGTAATAACCTTCCTACTGTAAATTCCCTAGTGGTTAGAATGGCATTTAGCTCTCTTCTAAGATCCTCAAGTGAATATTGTCTTCCAAAACCAAAATCTACAAGACTTCTGAAAGCACAAGTTGAGTAAATATGTAACGTCTTGATAAGATTCCTGATTTTGCTTAAAGTAAGTCTATATTTAAGGGCAATGTTTGAAATCCTTTGGAGTTGGTAGGAAATTCAGCTAATTTGGACTCTGAAGTCAGTAAATATTTTGCTGGAATTTTAATGTCTTGTCTACCTTTTTGTGAATTCTCTGCTGAATGTTACAGTTCCTGATGTTCCCCTGAACAGGTTAGAAAAAAACCTAAAACCTGGAGTCCTGCAGAAAATGTTCAGTGTCCTGTAACAGTAACTGTTCTGTTGACTAATTATCTCTTTCACAAATGAATCCTCTTCTCTCTAGATGATTTTATGGCAGTGAGACGCTTAATGAAACAGAGTTAAAAATGCACTGACAAAGGTTTGGTGGAGGAAAATAATGTGAACCATATTTTAATTTTGAAAACAAAGAAGCACTTGAAGTGTATCAGTAGAAACAGGCAAGAGAGAAGAATAGTACTGGATGAAATACTTATAAGTGTTAACACCAAACTTGCTCTTGCCTTAGTTGGATTCTTATTATACTTTACTACTGTGCTTGGAATTGCCTTTACTGTTTGACATTAATTTGTCTCTACTATATTTTTTATATTTATTATATATTTCTACTAAGAGTACTACAGAATTAATGGTACAGTGATCTTTAGTGAAACTACCTGTTAGAATCCTAACATAAGTGCAACATCTAACAGCCCTTCACTTAAAATTCCTGTCGTGCCATATTAATGAGTCTCAGACAGCATTAATGCGCCTGGAGGACATGGGTCTCAAAAGCCCAAGTGCAGCATAAAGGAAATGGACATTCATTTGAGTCTTAGAGCCCCATGAGACCTTACAGGTATAAACTTGGCTATAAATTGGCAAGCAACCTTGCTTGTCCTCAGGCTGTCAGAAATCTATGAGAAGTTTGTAGTGTTTTGAAGGAAAAAAAATAAAGCTCAAATGCATTGCCATTTGTTTAAAATCTAGCTGTAGGACTGTGTTCTGTGTGCACTATGTCTGGTTATGGGATGTAAAGTGAATAGGTTTTTTCATAGCCAGTCAACCATGCTTCTGCATTGGTCAATATTGACCAACACATATTAAACAGTTAGCAGTGTGGGTTGTTTAGAGGAAGATTAATAGTTAACCATGTAAAACCTTTGCCTGAATATTAGTGAATTAAGGTGTTCTAATGGGTTTGTTTTCCTGCAGAATTACAAGAAGTCTCACAGCCTACCACTTTCTTTTTTTTTTTGAAAATAGGAAAGAAAACACTTAGAAATCAGACTGAGGGATTTGTCTTGAGTGCTAAATACTCTAGTATACCCCTCAAGTACCCTGCAAATGTTGACAAGCTTCTTCCTAATGGTTAAACCATTGTTTAATAATCATGTAGTACTGAATTAACAAGGACAATCCAGAAAGAAAAACCTTTTCAAAGCTGATGCTGTAAGATCAAAATGTATTAACTTCATTTTTTTCTGTTTTCTCTGATGACTTTCTGTGCTTTTGTCCTCTGTCAGAAGCAAATCAGAAGCAATTCCAATTGACAGTTAAGTCTGGCATATCAATAAAGAACAAAAGCACAAGAAGTTTCAGGTAAAACTAGATTGTTCCCATTCAGATAATTATCACTTGTCCATCAGAACAAAACTTGCTCTACTTTTATGTTTCTTGAGTAGGGCATACAAGTGGAATACTGTTCCATTGACTCTTTTCTGAGTTTTGGGCAAGTGACTTCTATATTACAGATACTTTTTCACTAAACTTCCTTTTTAGACAGTGGTGAAGAGGAAGTGCTATGTCAGTATTTACTTTTATTTTTAGATTTCAACCTTAAACTTCCTTTAGAATAGTTTCATGTTGTATGTAAGTCATTAGAAATAATGGGTAGTTTTATGGAAACTTCCACAGAATTTTACCTAGAGTTTAATACAGTTGGTATATATGATTGCAGAAATAAGTAGATGATTGGTTTGATTTTTCTCTCTTTCTTTTCCCTTGAAAGGTCAGTTAAATTGGTAAACCAATGACAAGGAAACCAAGATCAACATCAGTAAAGATCCTATACATTCCAGCTGTATCTATAATGATGAGAGTTCTCTTTCATATCCTATTTAAGGCACTGATTTGTACCTTGACTGTCTTAGGTTTGGGTCTGCTACACACACCTTGTTTGAGTTTCGACAAGTTGTTTGGTCAAACTTTGCAAGTGTTATCTGGTTTACATTTATAAAATTGTGATAAAGATGATTATTTTTCTGTTGGGTGTACAACCCTTGAACTGCAACAGACAATGCTTATAAAGAAAATGTGTGCTTGTGAAGGACACTCTTCTGAATTGAAATACTGCAAGCGAATATAATAATGAGATTTCAGGAACTTGACTTCTACCAGATCATCAGGCAGGAGTGATTATAAAGCACTTCTCCCTGAAATGAGTATTCATACCAGAAATAAACTACATAATCTATTTTTCAGTGTTCAGTAAATTTTTCCTTTTTAGAAAGATTTTTGTGGAAATTTTAACATATTGCATTTTATCTATACAGTTTATCTGTCACTAATTGAGATATAGAAATGTAGAATACCAGTCAAGTTGTTCTGTAACTGGTTCTGGGTTTTTCTGCATTTTGCTCAAAGAAAATTTCTCTGTAACCATGAATTCTTGAAAGACTGACATAGAAAACCAGTAGTAGTTTGAAGAGCAAACATTAAAAATTTCCTGTTGTGAATGTCCCTTAGTCTCTACTAAAGAAGTTAAAAAGCAATTGCCCTGCAGTATCTAGGACTGTTGGTCTTAATGTCATACATGATCAGCATAAATGAGCACTACGGGTAATCTCTAGGCCAGGATGAGGAAAATTATTACAAAATGAGTCTAAACTGCTGTCCTTTCCCTCAAAATGCTTCAATGGCTAGTTAAAAATCCAGAACCCTGATATTCTGGATTCCTGGGAATGATATATTGAAAGGTAACAATAAAGGAAAAAAATAGATGCAGGACTGATCTCTACATTTCCATATTAACATTCAGTAATATGGTAACTAAGTAATGATAAACTTCACTCACAATACCTAACACAGTGTTTATTCAGATGAAGCTGTGCAATATGTGAACTGCACCCCACATGTAAAATACAGAAGAGATTTTTATATTGTTCCTTTTGTATCCATCACCTTCATAGTTTCTTTGGCCTTGATACACAAATTCCCTTTTAAATTGCTCTCATTTACCTTCTAAAATACACTAATACTTTGACTTCCTCTTGTACTGGGAAGTTTTAAGTTGGTATAACACTGGTGAAAGTAATGGTGATGTTGCCTGTGAGAAAATGGAAAAGCTCAGCAGTAACTCCTACATCAAGACTTACCTTTTGTCTTTGTAATTTTGTCTGGCTTGAACTGTGCATGGTAAAACTTTGACACAGACGTGGTAGAAACCACCTCCAACATTTTGCATTCTAATAGTGAGATTTTGTTTTTTTTCCAATTCAAATGAGCACAGTTACAATTAGTCTTTATTATCCAGAGAAGAGGCAAATGGTGAATCATAGCTTCATATCCTAGAATGTTTGTTATATAACACATATTGAATTTCATTTGTATGCTATATGCATATGTTTATGCTGAAAGCTGATTACCCAATTTCTTCTAAAGTCTTTGAAGGCACTGTGCCAGCCCTTCCTAAAGTTTGCAAGCATATTGTTTTTGACAGTCAGGAGAGTTTGAGATTTCTGTATTAATTACTCTGTTTATATAAAAATGAGCTTTATATCATTTGTGTATTCCTATTATACGTATTTTAGAAATTACAGAGTAATTACAGAAATTGCTTAAACTGCATGTGGTGTCTAATTTAATTTAATAAGATGCAGCTACATCATTTTTCATATCTCATAAAACTAAGTATGTGAGACAGTGAAGTAATAATGAAATGTTGTAGCAGTATATAACACATAAGGTTATAAAAACATTATTCATTTACCTAATGGTAATTATTCATTTAGTTAAGAAATATTGGTATATTTGTCTCCATATGAAATGTGTAGAGTATGTGAATGATTATTACTTCTCACTTTGTTACTTTATACAAAGAAATGCATGTTACTTTTTTCCTCCCACGTAGGGCATAGCCTTTACCAGTTTCAGTCCGGTAATATTAGCTCTAGCCTGCGGTAATGCATTTTAGTAAGCCAAAAGGGATTGCCATTTATCAGACTTGACAAGCAGTGGCTGAATAATAACTTTCCTGTAATGCAGACACTTTCCTGAATGTTTAAGTGCTGATGGTTTGAACATTACAGCTCACCAAATTTTAATTGATTTGAGGTTCACTGATTCACTGACCTCTAAGTAAGTGCCAGAACATACTGGGGTTTAATTTTCTTTTGGTTTTCTATCCAGATGAATTTACAGTCAAGTATTTGATCCTCTAATGTCCTATAGGTACCCCAGAAATGTACATCCTGCTCAAATATGTAAAGTCTTCTCTGCACAAGAGACAAACAATCCATACATCCAAAATATTGGTTTTAGCTGTGTGTGAAGTACAGGAAATGTAAACATTTTTTAGGGAGGGAAGTAGTTGAACAATTAGACACAACATTTCTCAAGACTTGCTTGCATGACTTAGAAGTGTAGGTTCTACAGCTAGACAGTGTCAGAATACGGATGAGATTATAGAATCTGTCACGTGTTTGAGCTAATTCTGCATAATCATTGCCCAAGTTTGACAGGCAGTATGATCAGTGTTTTAATTTTCTTCTCATGCTTCATAGCCATAATTCAAGTTTGTGAAAGGGTCGTGGAAACTTGTGGTTATATCCTTTAGTTCCTGAACCAAGAAGTTCCGTTAGTGGTTTTGTTTTTGTTTTGTTTGGTTGGTTTTTTTTTTTGGTTTTTTTTTTTGGTTTTTTGTTTTGTTTTTTTTTTTTAATAAAGCTTTCTGCTTTACATGCAACAAATTCCCAAAATATTCTGGGTTTTTTCAGCTTACTGGGATTTTTCTTATTTTGACTTCAAGACATGTACATGATCCTTCTCTTAACTTCAAGGAAAAATGAGAATAAAAGCTCTTTTGTGCTCTGTGACTGAATAGGAAGCATTGTAGTAACAAATACTTCCTATTGCTCAAAAATATTATCAAAAAAGTTATGTTGTTTTCTGCGTCAGAGCAATCGTTCAAAAACTATGTGCTTTCTTCAGAGACATCAGTGAAAATTGAAAAAAATAATAAAAATAAATTAATGAATGTGTTTATATTTTCTTGTTGTAAATGATTTCCTTATATGCCATCATTTGTGTTTGGAAATGGCATTTTATTTAACATTCTTTTTTTAAATTGCAGTGATCTATAAGGCTTTTTCTGGAGGATTCTATACCTTGTTCCCCATATGAGACACCTCAAAGTCAATAAAAGGCATTTTAGCAATAAATGAGGGTCCTAAATATGTTATTTCATTAATTCAGGAGCCAGGTAAAGGAAATATGGTGAAATAATATAAATTTTGCTTTTCATCCTTATTGAAGATATAATAGTTGTAAAAATTGTTAGAAGAACTAGATTAAAACAGGAATAGATAAGAAGTACTCATTATATTTTGGCTTTTCATGGCTACTTGCTGGAGAGCAGTGCAGTCTTGTCATTCTCTCCAGTTTTCAAAGGATGACATATTTAAAGGATGAGAATATTCATAAAGATCAGCAATTTATACAAAAAAATTCTTACGCTGATAAGTAAGAAATTCTTACAAATGGGTACAAACACACACCCAAAATAAAACAAAACAATAATTTAGACATTTAATTATTTCTGCAGTGTATGAAACTTTTCCTAGCTGCAGAAAAACTTTGCTTTAGTCAACAAAACTTATTTATATAAAGCTTTTATTTCTGTCAGCTTTGCCAGATACTCATGATACATAGTGAGTTAATATGTACACTCATGGCATTTATCATTAAGGAAGCCAATCATTACAGAATACATATATGTATATATATACACATATATGCATACATACATATATAAAATGGAATAGCAAGCTGCAATAAGTTTGCTACTTCTTTGCCAGTTGTATGCATTTCAAATATGAGAAAAGGACTTTCATATTCTTCTTGTCCTGTGAATTAATATACTTTGGTTTGAATTTTAGTGGATATTGGCTTTTTTTTTCTCTTGACAGCAATTGAGTGCTGTGTGTGCTGACTTAAACGTTGTGTACTAAAATTCACTCAGGACTGGAGTAGTTAAATAGTGGACTTCATGATACAATAAGTCATAATTAAAGTCTGATATTTACCTACCACTGGAGAAGGGTTCAAGGCAGGCAGTTTCAGAATTTGTTGTCATTCAGCAAGGGGCTCAGGAATGAGTTGAATCTCTGTAATGTGGAGCTGGCTCACAATTGGAAGGTAAGTAGTAGAATTATTAATATGGTGTTCATTCTTCTAACTACTCTTTTATTTGTTTTTCCTTACCCTATAGTTTCCAATATCATGTCTATATACTATATAGAATCTAAACTCCAGTGGGGAAAAGTTTCTGATAAATTCTTCTTTACCTTTATCCTCACTTCTTGCTCTAGACTGTAAAATGGCATGCAGGCTAGCTGTGCTCCAAAATAATTTTACATCCATAGTTTGTGCTATTACATATTGTGTTTTAAGCTTTTGTGAGACAATTGCCAAAATAACACCAATCTTTTTTGGTAATGGGCTTGGCATGTGTTTTTATTACATAGCTGTGATTTTTATGTTTCATATTTTGGTAATATCTTTACTCGTAGGTATTCAACTCTGCTTTAAACTTGTATACATATGTGTGTATAAATGTACTATATATGTGTACATGTGCTTGTAATATGCTGATATTACTGCTAATAATTTTCATATATATACATATATACTCTTATGGATATAAAACCAGTTTCCATTATTAGCAGGGAGATGTACTGTTATTCATACTGGGACAGATCATCAGTCCCTTAATCAGGAAAATTTTGAGAGTGAAGTCTGACTTACTGAGATTTTACTCTGAAGATTTCCCTATATATTTAGACAAATATTATTGTACTTTCTAATGACTCTTGAAAGGTGTAAAAATCACTGACCAAATGATAGAATAGGAAAAATGCTGATGTTTCTGTCTTAGCTTTATTTTTTTTAATATATATGAAATTATTTTATTCTGTTCTTGAGAAAACAGATTGTCTAAGTTTGTTTCATATGCTAGAAGTTCATAGGAGGAATCATTAGCACGTTATTTTGTGAAAGATGATAACACCAAATTCAACTTTTCCAACAGGAATGTCATCCTGCAATATTTTTTGAACTGATTTAATGAGCTCCAGCACTATTTTTCATGCTGAGTTCAGATTCTGTTTGATCTGTGAAAGCCGGTAATATGTGGTAATGTAACAAATAAAATTGTAAATAAATTTCATACTCTAGATTTTCTTTTTGGTCATAGCAATATCAAATACTGCACTAAGAGGAATGCACATTCAAATCATAGCAGCCTGGGTGGAAACTTCCCAACAAGCTCCTTTTTGTCTGACCTTTCAGAAGCTGGTGTATATTTATATACCTACATTCTATAAGTCAAACTCTTAATAAGTATAGGGAAAAAAAAACCCAAAAAACAAGGGAGAGTTTAGTCTGATCTCTGAAAATGAAGTTGGAAGGCTATGATCTACTTTTTTTTTTCCAAACTAAAATTAGTCCAAAAATATTTTTCCCTTACTCTTAAGGAATGAAGGAAAAAAAAAATCACTAAAATTGAAAGCAAGTACAGTCTCATACAAATACCATTTCCTGAAGTTCTTTGTGTGATAACTTTTCCTCCATAACTAAATCTCATTCCCTAAGTGAATTCTGCCTCATATGGAGCTGAAAAAAAAAGAGCAATGAGGTCCCTTGTCTCACTGGACTGTGACTGTGCCTCAGTAACTGATGCACATTTTGATATGCACTTCTTGCTCTTCCCCTGACGTGTTTCACACTAGAATGAGGGGACTTACTGCACAGGGTTTTCATCAACCACTTAATTCTGAACCCCTTTTGATGATGTCTTTATTCATTTGCAATCTGGTCTGCACAGCCTGAGCCCTTCTTCTGTCCTATTCCTCCCTCACAGTATCTTCTGGGGTCAGGCTGCTCCCTTCCGTGACACTGCTAGAAGATTTTTCACAGAAAAGCTGGCTGTGTTACCTCTTTAGTGTTGTCAAAGATCAGGACAGTGATCAAGATCAGCGAAAAAAAAGGGTGTGATCTCACTGAACAGGTTAGATGCTGTTCAGCTTGCTGGGGTACTCTTTTTTATCTCCTGTTTTGAGATTAGATGATTCTACAGACCCATGCATGATCTGGTAACAGTTATGCTGTTTGCAAACTTCAACTGTTTGATAACACAAGAACAAAACTCTCTGTTAATAAAATAATATATTAGTTAGCTAACTCCACTCAAGTAGGCTACTTTATCCTTCTCCATTTTTAAGTGGAATGACCAGGTAATCTAAACCCCAAATAGACCCCTTCCTAATCCCTGATTTTATAAATAATACTTAAAATGTTAAAATTTAACTTCCTATGTAGAGTAAGAGAGGTTTGTTTAGACAATAGTCTGGAAAGAGTCAAAATTTCATGGGTTTTAGCATAAGCATAGAACTAGTCTCCAGGTTTGGGATGAAACAGTTACACTGATGGTAGCAGTCCTATTAGGCAGCAGACTCACTCATTCTGTCTTCATCTGAATGTCACACTGAATGTCAACATCCTCAGCTGAGATGACAGCTTGACTTTAGGTAGGTAGACAATGTATTTTTCTACCAGAATTTTTTTTCTCAATGTTCAACTACACTCCCAGAGAGAAATTTTTGAAAAGCAGAGAACAAAACAGAAGGATTCTTGAATTTAGAGGTTAGGTTTGTTTTTTATACTGTCAAGATGCTAGGAAGATGCATATGCTTTTAAAAATCATTACCAGTCATGAGAAAAAAAACCCACTCTTTTCATCTCTTTGTGTGAGCTACCTTTCTTTTTTTGAGGTGTAGAATTATGAGACTAAGACAGAGCAGGGCAAGGTCTAGCATGGATATTAAAGGTCATTATTGTCACAGGTTAGCAGATAATAAGAGTGGAATTATGACTGCATAGGAATAATTGTAAAAACTGTGTTGCCTTCTTTCCTCTTTTTCCAAGCTAATCTCAGAATCTTCCTTATTGTAATCTGTTTATAAGAAACAGTGCAAAAGCTGGAGCCAGTAAAACAGGAAGCCTTGGCTTATCAATTTGACAATTTTCAGCTGTAGATGTGCATGAAAAATTGAACTATAACCACCCTGAAATATCTGTAATAATTGGCAGTAGTTTCAAGAGACTACATACAAGGTTGGTTCTCTGGTGAGTACCAGAAAAATTGATTGTGTGTGTTTGTTGGCTTGCTTTTTTTACTTAAAATATTTACTTTATAATTTCTATTTGAATTTTTTTTTGCTATTTTATTTTTCACACCCTCCTTATTTCCATAGGAGAAGAGCTCACAGCATTTTAAAATTTTAAAATTGTGCCAAAGGAAGCAATAAGAAGAAATGTAATTTCTTGTAGATAATGTCTTTTTTATTGTTTTGTCATTGTTTATCTGGAGATACTAGAGAAAATAAAATTATTCTGCCTAAATATAATGAAGCTGATAAGTACATAGCATTTAATAGAGCAGTTGGGTTGTTAGAAAGCTGTTAGAAAGGAAGCTTGTCTAATGCAGCATCATTTCAGAATTAGATCAGGAAATCGGAGGTCAGAGTTTCTACACTTGTCTTTCTCAGTGATAACTGGATAAACCACTTAAACTTGCCTAATTCTGTAACCTAACAAATTGTTTGTGCATATCAGAATGATACTTTGCTTCTTTGGTGACTATCAAGAGAGGTATGTAATCATTTGAGATCTTAAGATGGAAGTCTTCTCTCCTCCCTCTACCATTGCCTCCCAACAGGTTTAGGAAGAGAATCTTTCTCTCTCTCAAAAACTGTTAGTAATTATTCTTGTTTATTTTACATGCCTTAAAAAAGTTTGATTTTCATGAAAATCTGTTCATTTTCTTAATCTTAATTTGTATAAATTTAGCCCATGCTCATACAAAAGTGCCTTGGCTCTAAAGATAGTTTACAGAAATAGTGCCATTTATTCCATGCATTTCTGCCTTTCACACACTACATGACTAAGGTTGTGCTGGCTGCTCTTTCACATGCTGGTGGATGGCTGACCTGATTGGGTGTGTTTTAGAGATAATTTTGGAGGCTTAAAAAATTAACAACAGTTTCCAATCAACAATTACACTATTAAAAACATGATACCTGGCCTGAAAGCAGATGTTGCTATTGGAAGACAGGGGAAAACACAGGTGTGTTTCAGTGTGGTTCTTCAGCCTAAATTAAAGTGCTTGATGTGCTCTTTGATCTCTTCTGTTAGTTCACTTGGGTATAATAGCCTTCTCTTTATTACATTCAACAATGCTGTAATCTACCAAATGCAGCAAGATGAATAATAAATATTCCATTCCTAACACTGGAACCAGATGAATGGATACAGACTTTACAGATTTCGAGAAGGAAATCAGTCTTGTCTTTTCCAGAATCTAGGCAGAAGGCCAGTCTTACTTCAACTATCCTTTTTTGCTTGGTCATAACTGGTTAAAAAGAATGAAAATATTTTGTAGCCATAGCTTACATTCTTTCTTTTTTTTTTTTTTTTTTTTTTTTTTCACAACTGAGAATTGTGAAAAGTTGTAGCTATTTTAGGAATAAGTGTAAGAATTTCTTGAGAAATGAGAGCAGCTCTGAAAAAGTCTATCTGCAAGATGTAGCCTATTAAAGATCCAGTTGCATCAAAAAGTCAAGTTCTTGATAGATGTATCTGAAACTGTGAAAGAAACTTCTACTGTACCTGGGACATTGGAGCAGGAATAAGTTCTAAACATTTTAAAATTTTATATTAGATAAAATCTTGAATTCTTTCTTTATTGGTTTGAAATCTACCTGAAATTTACTTAGAAGTTTTCACAAATGAAAACAAGATCAAAGAACGTCACCTGATATAAACTGTGGATTCACTGAAGCCACAACACAGTGTTTGAAGCAGCTGAGGAACTGACAACTTCTTTCAGGATAGAGGCTGGTGTTTGTCCTGCCATTTTGCTTATTTATTTGTTTGTTTGTTTGTTTGCTTGCTTGTTTATACCTATGCAGATCTATTATCCAGTTTACTGGAACTAGAATGCCTAACTCATTTATTACCTGAAGTGTTTTTGGTCAAAAGTGCGAGAAGGCTGCAGTTCTCTGTGCAGATGGCAGAAATACTGTACACAGGAGTGGAGTGCAGTGTATCTTTTAATCTCATCTAAAGAAGCAGAGAGTGAAGAGGTTCAGTTCTGTGGCAGCCTAACCATTAACAGCATCCCAAACTTGATTTTGTTTCTTTACTTTTTTGGACTGAAAACACTGGGGCTGAGATTTATTATGTCATTGTCGTCTCTGCCTTTGCTCTGTCTCATCTGTATTCTTCACAGAGTCTATAAACATGGGCTGTCAGCAAGCTAAACCTGTCAGATTTCCACTTCCCCCCCTCCTCCGTCTGCTACTATGCTGCCCGAGAAACAGCCCCGCACACTGCACCCTCCCTGTGATTCTCATGATCACATCTCATTCATCACCGTGACTCCAAACTCAGCTCAGCACATGAGAAAAGAAGGTCAGGGATATGAAAGGAAAAGAGAAATAAACAACTACCCAGCGGAAGCGGTTGAGCTACAGGGGACGTGGGAGGTAAGATCGGAGCCAATTTCTCTGCCAGCAGCTGTACTGGGCATAAAGTACTTGCTATACAAGTTCTAAGTGCTTTAAACTGGAGGGTTGTGTAGGGGTTTTCTGCAGCTCCTGGTTTATTTCCCAGCACAGAAGCATAGTGAAAGGATAGAAAACCTTAGTTAAAGGTGGAAGGTGATAAAACTTTTTATAACTGGAGTAAAGATGACAGATTGGTTGCTGAGTGACTAGAAACATGATGGCATGCAAGATTTGGGCTTGAGAGTTCAATAAACACTGATGAAGGGATAACTTCTATGTTGACTTCCTGAGCCAAATTTTAAATTATTTTGCATGAAGCAGTAAAATTCCATTAAATGGGGTCTGTTTCCTCCTCTGTGCTATGCTGAAAATTTAGTTATGTAGAATTTATTTTAAAATTGTTTTGGTTCTGTGATATCCTCTGTCCATTCTCCTCACTACTACTTTGGGCATTTATACTCAGCAGGTTTGTCTCTTGATCAGATATTTTTCTTCCTTTATGCAATTAAGTTTTTTCCAATTTCTTGATAATTCCCATCATAAACAGAAATAGCTATTAACTCTTTTCTTGCTTGCAATTTTCAAATTTTCATTTAAAATATTAATGTGATATAATTCCAGTATTTTCTTTCACTCAAATAAGTGTGGGGGTGGGGTGGGGAAGAAAACTGCAGAGCCTAATATAAACACCAGTAAAACTCTGCTTAGAAGAGTTTTTCCCCCCCACAAAAAGTAGTATGCTATTTTTAGCAGGATTTTAATTTAAACTTTTATTTATATATGCAATAATTGATATAGAATTTTGTATATAATAATAACTTATTGCACAACAAGTACAATGATATTGGCTTAATAGTCTGCAATAAATATATCTATATTGAGTAATAATGTGACTGTTCTTTTTGAGAGCACAGATTGTCTGTCTCCTAACATTTTTTGATATGTTTCTGACTCAAGTTACAAGCTTGTTTTTATGCTTTATGTGTTATTTAAGCTAGAAAAGCAAAGTAAATTGATTATTTGATAATTCTCTTTGAACAAAGAAATAAAAAAATGGTGGAAGGCCATTAGTGAAATTATCAGGCAAATGATAAAACCAAAAGCATCCAATGATTAAGCAGGGAAAAGGAAATTTTATAGAAAATGTTTCCCATGATGTCCATTAAATGCAATGCTTTGGATGCAACTTTCAAATCTGTTATCCATGTGCCTCTGGCTCTTGTAAAGTGAGAAGGAATACTATTTGTATATCTGCTCAATTTCTCATTCTTTTTGAAAGATTTGCTATACCAAAGCTGAAGACAAAATGCTGCTGTTTGTGGCTCAAAACACAATTGCACAACTTACAGAGTCACTCATGGAGGGAATCTAGGAGCATTTGGGGAGAAACGTCTTCTAATTCAGAAAAGGAAGTTTTGCATTAAAAATAGAATAGGGGACTGTAATATCCCTTCTGTCAAAAATTCTCCCAAAATTTCAGTTTTCTTCAGCAAATGTAACTGTTCTCAGTGTCCATTAGGAGGCTCTTTTCTCTACGTTCATCATTCCCCATGGAATGATAACATGCAAATAAATCAATTTTGAGCATACTGAACATCTTAGCTTTAGTGGATAGGGGAAGATATGATCCCAAAATCAGGTAACTCCATTAACACGCTGTATGCACAATAATGTAGCAGCTGAAAAAGACAAAAATCTGAGCACATGGAGTTTGGATACTCAGGAAAAAGTTAAAAGTTGAGCTGAGAATGGATAGATTCTAGATTAATGTGAACTGTGAGGAGTAAAATAAATCGTGGAGAGTTAGGAACCAGGGGTAAAAACCTATTAGAAAAGAGAAGCACTTTTGAATTCCTACAATTTACTGAATATAAATGCAGCACTGTGATACAGCGAAGCTCTGAACTGACATGATTCATACTCCAAAATAAAGAAAAAAAAAAACCTGCTAGAAATTTCAAACTTGTGAAAAAGAGGTGTGAAAACCACCTAGCAGTACACCTATAAAAGAGGATATAGGTGCAGAACAATTAAGAAATAAATGTGAGTGGCTCTTCGTGAACTACATTGAACTGCAATAGTAACAGTGCTGGCAGTCTGAAAATGATGATCCTACTAGAGGAAAACAAAACAGAAGATAAGATCAGAATAATAAAGTAAATTGCAGTAAGAAAACAGGAATACTGTAGAAAACACAGATTTGATACATAGAGATATTTTCCTAGAGTGTAATTTGTAAAAAATTATAGAGTGTTCTTATGTACGACATCACTGCAAATAAAATATAGATTGAGTGGACAGTGAAAGGAGGAAGAAGAAAAGTCCAGAATCCAATAGTCCCCTCTTTACTGTTATACTAGGAAGAAGCCAACTCCTAGCCAGTTTATTTTCTGGCATCAAATGACATTGCTTCTGTTATCTTGGTCAATACCAGATTAAAATGAGATGTAAACCAAAGTTACTTTGCACTGGGATATCAAATATTCTCTTATGTCTCCCTGCTAAAGTAAACTGGTAAATATTGAACTTGGCAGACTGAATTTGACATGTATTTAAAATTTGAATAATGTCTTAGAAAAATAAATGGGTATCTCTCCTTCTTGAATACATAGTAAAGTTTTTATTACATGAGGCACTGCTGTCTAGATAGATGTTGAAGGTCTACATTAGGCTATGAAAAATTGTCTTTTACTTGAATATGAAAGGCAGCCATTTTAAAATAATAAGATTGAGAACAGAAAGGCAGTTTGGAAATTTGAGTACTTTCAAAAGACTAATTCATCTCAATAAACAAAAAAATGTGTGTTAGCATTCACCATCTAGCAAATATTATGAAATATGACAGAACTTACCTACTCTTAATTGCTTGCAGTCACCAAAACTACAACTTGTTTTGCCAGGTTGTAAATCAAATTTCTGTAATGAGGATATGTAGGGGTTTTGTTTTCTACTCCTACATTTCTTAAGGAGGGTTGGTTTAGCTGCACAGACTTCGTTATCCAAGCTTTGCAGCTCGGCTGGCTGCAATCAATAATGTGCAGCCCAAGACGGATTTGCAAAATAAACTAAATTATACCTTCATTAAAGACTTCATTGCAACTGATAGAGTTCAGGTCTGTATATTGGGTATGACAGCTATAATGCTTTCAGTGCACTCAAGCCAATGTTTGCAATATAAAGGGATGTACCACTCTAAGGATCGACATAACCATTCACCCCTTTTTAATTTTCTGGTAATGTTTACTTCCCATTTGATAAGGTCTTAAAAAACATTACTTACTATATGGAATTACGAAAACCATTGAAACACATTCAGATTTCTCTTCAGAAAGTAGCTGTTTCCTAGATAGGAGTCTCTTTCTGGCAGTTCTAACTGCTCTGTTGTTCAGAACTTTATGGATTTTCTTAAGACTTCTTGAAAATGTGAGAGGGTATATTTACATGCTTAAGGAGTGCTTACTTTTGATTAGTGGTGCATAGGAAATCAAGTAGGGTCTTATTTTTACCACAATTAACTAATTGGATGCTTTCTATAATGCTATTTATTTAATAGGAATAGTCAAACCACTGAGTATATTTGAACATTTAATTTTATTTTTGCTTCCATTTCTCCCTACAACCTTTCCATGATTCAAAAAGACTTCTCAGTTCTCTTGCATGTCTCTGTAATGAACATCACAGTCTAATATCATCAGGGAATGCATCCTCTGACTGTGCTGCTTCACTTCTTTTCCTTCCCCCTCCAGTGAAGGCAAACCAAACGTTTAAACGTGATTAGCCTGTTTCAAACTTCTTGCATGAATATGAACCAAGTCATAGTTTAGGAAAGAATGTGTTCTTTTATATAGCTATATTACTTAATTTTTTTAATGTCAATGTTTGAAATGGTTTAAAGTTATTTAGGGGGGATCAGGGTACAGTATTTAATGCAGCTTCTTTCCACTTTCTTTCATATCAGGATGTATAACAGTGCTGGCCATTTTATTTTCTTCAGGATGTAGCCTGTAATACTTTTTTTTTTTTTTTCTCAAATGCTAAATTTAAAAAATAAAGAAAAGGAGAATAATTTTCTAAATAACCCAGGAAATAATTGGAATTGAAACAGAAGAGAGAATAAGTAAAGCAATTTTTAAAAAGTAGTCAGATAATTTTATGGTTAGTCTTACAAGATTTATGCAAAACAGCTGGAACTCAAACTACTCTCTACATTGTGTTATAGTCATTATTAGTATTGTGCTTAATATGTTCTTGGCATTCTGTTGCCCATTACTATAATGAGATATAATGAAATCTTTTTCTAGTGCCCCAGGTGTAAAAAGTGTATTATTCAGGGCTTCACAGGCAGTCACTGTAATCTAGTCAGCACTGAGATGTGCTTGCTAGTAACTGGGGATAGTCTGCACCCTGGTATGTAGGGTTGGGGTTTCAGCCTCGCTGGCAGTCAAGCCCCACACAGCTGGTTGCTTACTCTCCCCAGTCAGGCTGGGGAGGAGAATGGGAAGCACAGAAAACTCTTGGACTGGGGTAAAGCAAAGTTGTGCACATAAGCATACCATAACCAGGAACTCTTTTACTACTTCCCAATGCATTCACCACTTCCCATGTGCCATGGCAGTTGTTCATCCATCTCCAGGAGATCAGGGCTCTGACTCATGTAACAGAGACCTGGAAAGAAAAATGCCATCACTCTGAAAATCCTCTGCTTCCTTCTTCCCTGAGCATGAAATCCTGAGTGTGATGCCATGTGGTGTGGAATTTCCCTTTGGTCACCTGGAGTCAGCTGCCCTGACCCTGTCCACTGCCAGTTTCTTGTTCCCCCTCAGCCTCCTCACTGTGGGGGAGAGTCTGAAGCAGAAAAGACCTTGATGCTGTGCAAGCACAGCTCAGCAAGAAATAAACATCCCCATGTCATCAGTGCTGTTTTCAGCACAATTCCGAGACTTAATCCCATATTAACTACTATGAAGAAAATTAACTACCCCAGCTGAAACCATCAAAGCAACTTACCTTCATAGAAGGTCCTTACTTACAGCAGTCCAACTATGGCAAAACTTGTGTCCTGTGCCATGGAGAAAACATACAATTAAGGTGAATTTATTAGTCACTGAAAGAGAACATCCCACCTACTTTATGTCTTGGCATTAAGCTTTTAGCAGCAAATATCCTGAGAAGCAGCATGGGCACAACTGTTGGAGGAAATTAGTATCCTTCCTTTTCCCTTCATTGAATTCTACATGATGACAGTTGTATGCCCAGGAAAGGAAAATATATTCTTTTTAGCTCTCTCTGCTCAAATATAGCCAAATGTGAATAATAACTCTCCTTCTCCTGTATTTCATAGGCAAAATGAGGAAGAGATAGATCTGCTTCAATACAGTGGTGTACTGATAGATGTGATTTGCACAGGATAGATTGTCTTTTAACTAAAAAAATCACAAAAAAAACCCTCTGTCATTTCCAAATTAATACAGGCTTTGCTTTAACTCTGCAGAACAAGAAACTATTTTTGGTATATCATGTTGATATGGAATGAATCTTACCACTATCATTTCCAGTGCATGTCTATTTACAAAAAAATTTGAATTTATAAAAAACAATCTCCATTTACAAACTATTTTTGTACTCAATAAATTTTTTGAGAAGCAACTTTTTTTCTCTAAGATACCTTTATTCTTTCAAAATTCATTCATTTTATTTATGACATAAGGGCTGCAAAATGCAATAATTTTGATATATCAGCTTATTGAGATCCCCAATCTTTTGGTTTAAGAACCATCCCTAAGCATTTCAAAGCATTATTTTAATTTTACTGAGCAATGTATTTTTACCTTTCTTGCTGCAGCCCTAGATTAGTATGTAAATAAACAGGTAACAGTGCTAAAACCAGTGCAGACCAACAATAGTATCTTGCAGTATTGCTTCTCCTGAGACATTCTGAAAGAATAGATAAAAAAAAGTCCACCATTGTCCAAAGTCTGTTTCTTCATATGTATCCAAAGTGCTTAATTGTTGATAATTTGTTTCTGAAATGGCTTTTTAACATGTTTTGCTTTTGTTTTGGTTTTTTTTTTTTTTTTGTCTAGTTATCCAAGGTAAATGGAACAAAAATTAATTGTACTCAAATATTGCAATATCAGCAAAAGTGTTTTCTGATTTGATTTTAATTTTATTTCTTAGAAGGGTTTGGTAATTAGCAGGGAAAATTCCCATCTAGGAAATTTCTCCAATTTTGTTTTTTTAATTGTCAGCTGTTAATAAAAGGAAAGTATAAAACAAGAAACACTAAAGTTGAATCTTGAAATTTAAGATTCTGTATCATATTATAACTACCTGAAAGATAACGCTAAACGAAGCTGAGAAAAGTAATACATTTCCAAACTGGTGTTTTTTAGCATGTTTTGAAGTAGTTCAAGATAGGGGATATAATTCAATGTATTCCTTTGAAATATTTTTATAATATTGATCAATTGTGTTTTTTGGCAGGAAAATGAAATGACACTACTGTTTTATTTTAAACCAATTCTCTGGATGGAATAGTTATTAACAGGGCTTTAGACTTGAGGGACTTACATGAATTTTAAAATCTTATACCAATGAATACATGGATAGAAGAAATTCAGCTGGATTTTGGAGTTTAGACAAAAAAAATCCATATTTGAAAAAAACCACTATTTTGCAGTGTAAAAAAAAAAAAAAAAAAAGTTTTAAATATAAAGTCAATATCAGGACCACGTTTTTATAATTTCATTGAAACAAAAAGTCTGGAAAAAAATAAATATTCTATTAAAATCCTTTTAAATAATAAAAAATCAAATAAAATTTCCACCTATTTACATTTTTAAAAGTTATATTTGTATGCATTTGGATTGTAGAAATATGTGTTTCTATTCACTAAATTGACTTTCATTTTGATTGGCCTACAGAATAGTATCATTTTAAATACCCACTTTTTTTCCTTATGCTTTTCCAAATCTTTCTCTCATTAGACCTAGACAAATACAAATGAAAGCATTAGATATAGCTTTTTTTTCTACCAATGTCCAAATTAAAATTCTGTGAGGCTCAAACATTCTCTTGTTTCTTATTCCTGTTTCCAAATAGATGAATTTTTGCTTTCTCCTCATTTATTTATTTTCATTTGTTCTTTTTTCTTTTGTCATCCTATACCAATCTTATATCAAACAACCCCAGCACTAAACCCAGGGTACACCAGTTTTCTTTTATTGATGTTACTATCAGAAGCCTGGTTTTTATTTTAGAATTTTTGCAGGAAAATTCCCTATATTGTATGTGTTCATAAAATATTTCTGGGTAACTCTGCTTAGTTCAGATGAAAACACGTTTATATTTCCCAGCTGTTTTAATAATTGCTTAACCAGAGACAAGACTTAGTTCGGAATTAAAAATATATGAGTTCAAGTCTCCAATTCAGGAGAAAAAATAAGTTATTCTATAATCTGTGTGGGAAAGGGAAATTTTATTTCTTTAGAAGGATACTGAGAACATTCATTCCCTTCAGATGCATGTAAATGCTATCAGAAAATGAGGAATGGGCAGATAAATATCTATTGATAGACCTAGATAAGGTATCTGTCATTCTTGAAAGCTCTTAGATAGTGAAACGCTCACTGGAAGTCAAATAAAAACTTACATATTTTTGTCCAAGAAGGATGTCTTGAACTTTGATCTCATGCTTTACTGTAATGTAATGGAGAAATAGCATTATTGCTGTGGGTTTAAAAAAAATTAAAAAAAAAATAAAGGCACATGAATGCTGATGTGAGGAGAGGAACATTGAGAAGACGTTGTGGAAGGAAGCAGACAGATGTACCAGACACTGCTCTCATGTTTCTACTGCCCTACTGCACTTAAACTCCATGGATAGCAACTCAAGTTGATTGATTTATTTACGTCCCTAGCTGAAATTCCAGAAAATTATCTTCTTCAGGAGAGCTCAGTGACTTTATATAAATGAGCATATGGGATCTGTACTTTTATATCATACACTGGAAGGCTTGGGGTCCTCTGCTGCTGCCCCACCTCACAGCTCTCCAACTACACCCCAAAGAACATGAAACTATTGCATGTGAGCCGCAGAGTAGTGCTGAGAGACACCCTGTGCATGGAGCTAGGTAGGAACTTCTGAGTGAAACTGTTTAACAGGCACTTCTCAAATTTTCCCAAGAATAATAAGTAGAATTCTGGGTTAAGGGGTTGCTGATGTAAATATTTTTCAATGGAGAATACATTTGATTTCTTTCAATGAGTTCAAAACAATAAACAAGAAAAAAATTGGATTTTGTTCTTCATGGCATTTTTAGTCTATAGACAGTTATTTTTATACGTGTACAAACATATTTTGAAGAATATCTGAGTTTGTTAAATACTAATCAAAATTCTTCAAGTTTTACATCATGAAAATGACAGAGTTAAAATAAGTTGTTAATATTTAATATCACTGGTTCTTCCATGAGTAGCTGAGTGTAATGAACTTCATCTTACAGAAGTGGCTTCTATTTAGGAATCTTGTGGTAAAGAAGTACTTGATCACACAGTCTAATTCTACTCTAATAGGTCTTGATAAAGTTGAATATATTAATTTGTATGAAATTATGTGGACAAGGTGTTGTGAATTCTGTCTTTGACCCAGTAAGCCACTGCTTTGATAAACAAGTAACTTTTCAGCCAAATTTATTAAAAGTTTGCTTAATCATACATACCATGCTCTGCCTATAAATTACTAAATTAGAATTTACAGTGAAAGAAATCAATTCATCTTTGTAGTATAGATAATCTGTTGATAAGCTCCACATTAGTCTGACCTTTATCAGCATAACTATAGGAAATGAGTAATTTATAAATACATTGACCAATTGTATCAGCATTTTCAAATTAATAATTTTAAGATAAATTATTCATATTTCAAAATCCCCACATTTTTTTGACTATGTGGAAATTACATGGTAGCCCCATTCTGCCCTAGGGGACAAGTAATCATACACATGCTATTATAAAATGTTTCAGGTCTTTTTCTCATAGTGTCTTTGTTTTTCTTCCCATTTTTCCCCCTGTATCTCTCCTTGATGATCATGCACAATTTACAAGAATGGAGACCTACTGAAAAGTTGAGATCTCTGTAATTTTAAAATTTAATTCTTCTCCATATATTTACAATTTTTTACATATATATGCAGTGTAGTACACATATCATTCACCAATAATTCATTGTGCCATGGCTGATCCATTCTAAATGCTCTCTGCATTGCCAGAAACATCACCTAGTGCACAGAATTGATGAGTAACACTGTCTGACAACTTGCACTACAATTTCTAGAGATAGTGAAGTAGCAAACATATAATGTGGATTGTGTTAATGTTCTTGAAATGATTGATTAGTTTTTAATTATAAATAAAATTTTAGTTTAGTTACTCTGTTCAGCCAGGTAAATCTTATGAAATTTAATGTATGTAATAATAATACATGATATAATTGAGTTTCCAGTGCTGGTAGATTCAGTTGTTTGACAATGCAGAGTAGATATTTTCATAATGACTAGTTTTATGATTGGGAACTTAATCCCATAAAAAGTAAGGCAGAAATCTACCCTTTTTATGGTATTTCTTGTACTGGAATGGTGACAGGAAGAAAAGTTACTGTTTGAGGTCTTGATAGACTTTTTTTTTTTCATCTGTGCCCTAGCCTTGATAGTACTGAAATACAGCACTTTTCTGTAAGTATTCTGATTCTGTCTCTTCTCTTAGGCACTGTGACTCATACATAACCATGCATTTGGAAGGGTATGAGGAAAAGCAGTTCCTAGCAGCCAATCGAGGCCACCTCCATCTTATTTTAATTTCCCTGTTAAATATAGATAATAGATCATGTTTTCCCTGATACACTTTTCAGGTTCAAAGCACTTTGCTTGCATTCAGTTTGATTTCTGCAGTCAGTCCTCCCTGGGTTTAACAACATGCATGTGCTCTAATGGTTGGTAGATGGCATTTATTCCTGACTTGCTCTGGAAGAACAGAAATTATCAAGACTCGGACATATATTGCGATTATATTAAACTTTTCTTTCCTTAAATTTTAAAAATTCCCAGAAACTCATGACTCTGCTGGACTTCATGTCTTTAGTAGTTTAGCCTGTGGTATATTTACATTTTTAATGACGTTTGTACCCTTTTGGTCAAAGTAGCTGTAGGCAAGCCATTTCAATAAATACAACGTGTTGAACAGTATGGAAAATGACAAATTAAGTTCTCTTGGAACAACTCCTATATGTTATTAAATAATGCAAAATACATACGATTTTCATAACTTGAATATGCTGTCTGGAGGTTTCAATGCTTAATTAGAAATTATGATTAAAGGCAACTGAGTAGAAAAATAGTACCATGACTTTCCTTTTTGTTTATTCTTTGCAGTTAATTAAGGATCTCATTTTTTTAAAGACTTTTAAAAAACTGTAAAACTGCACAGCAAAAAAATTTGTTGACCATAAATAAACATTTGGTGTTCTGTATTTTAGTGCAAGTGATAAATTCAGAGTTCAAGCTAGATTAACAGTTTATCATCTTGGTAGTTAAATGATGCTACCTCAGTAGTAAGACAGGAAGCAGCAGGAAATTTATATTTCTTCAATGTTGAATGGTAAGGGAACTCTGCAGAACTCTATCAGATGTGTTTAGTTTGACTAAAAACTTACTTCTGATCTTTTATCTACTAGGGATAATTTACCTTTTTTTACAGGTTTCTGTTATTGCAGCCTAATAGCATAGGGATGCCAACAGAGATTTGATATTTGTTTTTTTAAAGAGATCAATTCAATGTGTGTTTTCCCTCATTGTATTAAGTAACTTTGAGATGAATTACTTTGCTTCTATATCCTGTGACTTCAAAAATTTTAGATGAATATTAATGAATATCTCTTAATTTCATTGATGAACTAGCTTTCTCTTGTTAGACTTCTAAAGATATAATTACTTTTATTTTCTGCTTCCATTTGTTTGCAATCATTCAATGTAATGATTACAGGCTCAGACTTTCAGCCACCACTTCTAGTAATGCTAGAAAAATTTCCAAATGCATATTATTAATAGGAAGCTGTATAGTCAGATGAAATACATACATGCATTTGGGCTGGAGGAAAATTATGGTTCTTAATGTTGCTGATGGGGATGCTGGATCTCCAAGAAGGGGAGATTAATAGTGTGTCTTCTAATAGTGACAATAAAATTAATTTTATATCAAATTAAATTAGCACTATAGAATCCTAATAATCCTAAATTCTTCCTTGGACATTATTAATGGACAAAATGTAAAACCCATAACAGTTAACATAACAGTGATAATAAAGATGTAGCAAAAACTGCAATTGGAATAATTCTTCTGCTATCCTTTCTCATACTCTCATCATATACACTTTTATTCCCTAATATTTATATTGGTATCTGTAAAAAGAACTGTTATCACCATGACCCTGTAAGGTTTATAAAAATCCTATTGAAGTAAATGTTCAGAAAATAATGTCTCAAGTTTCTAAAATATTTTTCTGTCACTCCTAGTAGATGTAATTTTTAGGGAAAATGTTAGAAAATAAAAATTCATATCCTAATAATTTTCAAATAGAACTTTAAAGAGAAAATATACAGCTCTGCTTTTTAAAGTGAACAAACATACAAGTCCATTTCTAGTTCTTAACTGTTCCGACCTCTCCTTTTTTTTTAGATCATTTTTAAATCTTTCTGATATTTCTTTACTTAGTCATGCTCAATGCTGAACTCGGACAGGCATTTTGGGAAGGTATGCAATAGAAAACGTGTAGCATGAAATATTATGGCAAAATAATTTTTTAAAGCTGCTTCCAGCTAGGAATAAATGTTTTTTCTTACCAGAATACTTCTTCTAGTGTGGATTTTCAATATTGTTCGAGAATTTTTTTAATATTTTATGTTAAAATAGCAAAAGCAAGAGAGAGAATGCTTTCTAACAGGAAGGAAAATTCCAGCTGGTAGGAGGCTTTTCGTGTGCATGCATTTGTGTTTAGGAGGCTGTATAACAAATTTTTCCTTCTTAAAAACAAAACCATTATTGTTCTTACATTTTCTTATTTTGTTTTTCATTAGGAATTACCTATAGATTTCAAAAGCAAAAATGCAAAAAAAGGGCAACAAACAAGTAGTACTCTTTCTTTCAACAAAGCAACTCCCTCTGTGTCTCAGACACATATTTTGAAAAATCCTTCTCTTTATGAGGTTCTCATTGCAGTGCCTCTCTCAGCCCTAACTGAGTCTCAAGAGGGCAGGGCTGTGCACAGGATTTCCAGAGTGCCATTTTTAGTGCCAGTTTGAAAGCAAGAGACTCTGGGCCATACTTTGAAATATCATTCAGTGACTGTTTGATGGGACTGGAGTAATTATTGAATTTATCGTTCCCTAAACACTGGTTACATTTGGAATCTATAATGCTGGTTTTATTAGAATAGAGACTAGAAGCATAAACTTTTAAAAGCAGAGAGCTCAGATAATGACATAAAGCTAAGAGAGAATGTGAAAAGAAATTTCTCCTGCATTTTTTTGCCTTTTCAGAGTTCTCTTGCTATTAGCCCAGGTTCTGAGACTGGATTAGTACAGATGAATATTAATGATCCCTTGAAAGTGGTTAACTCTAATTTTGGAGGTGTGTATGTTTGAAAATACCCTTTTCTTCCCCACTGCATGCTTTCCCAAGGCAGCATTTTTACTGTCTCATGAGCCCCTTGGTTGCCTGCACACCAGAAATCATCCCTGGCACTTAGGCACTCTTTCTGCTTGCATGAGGAATAGTCTCCCTCTAAAGGTTCCTTCTGATCCAAGAAAAAAAGCAACATCCATCTGCCTCCTGCCTGGATCTGGGCTTTTAAAGAAATGGGGCATTGTGGTTCACAGTGACTATGTTAAGCAGATTCCACTCTTGGCACCTTTTGAAATCAAAGGTCAGAGGTACTTAGACAGGATAGCAAGAATCAGGTTTTCTCAGTAAGTTTATATTATAACATGAATGGATATGGAGGAAAGCTGTTATTCAATTATAATTCGGTCATTTAGTGAAGTGACATAATTTATGTTGCTACCTCTTTCTAAAAGGAAAAGCTGTCTGCCTTTATGCTTTCTAAATGGCATTTCAGGATGTTTGGCCGGTAAATTACATTAGGTTAATACTTTCCATGCTGCAAATGTATGCAGTACCTACACAAATGTCTTAGGTAGAGAGCAGTACCATCAAGAAGAGGACTTGTAGCAGTTAGTAACATTTGTCCTGACATTTAAGTTTTCACTGGTCTCTAGGAAGCAAATCTGACCAAAGTTTTCTGGGGAAGAGTTTCTAGTCTAACCAATTGCACGGATAGAAAGCAACATTCACATAGCCTGTGCTTTTGCATCCCTCAGACTCCTTGCTTTCATCTTCTGGACCCCTGTCATGATGTAGCCCTGGGCATTAATTCCAAATGCAAAGTGCTTGTTCTGATTTTCCTAACATGTTCCAGAATGACTGCTAATTATACTGGATGTGGGCTGCCACTGCTGTGCTGGTCCTATGTTCCAGTTTCTGTCTCTTGTGCTCTTCTTTGCTCCCTGTCTTCTTTGCCTGAAATGAAAGGATTTATTTAGTTGAATGTATTTACCTGAAGAGTTATGGTTTGGTCCATTGGCTGTAAGGCTGGTTGGAGGCATTTGGCACGGAATCAGTTTCAGTGGATTGTGGCTGCCTATTCTTATTGTATGAGGTTGCCAGTTGTACTTTATAGTCTGTGTGGAGCAGCTAATCTCTCTCTGGTGTAAAGGACAGAGCTGGATTGCTGTATACTATACATTACATCTCCTGCCAGCTGGAAAGATTGCTAGGCACTCTGGAAGATTTTTTTTTTTTTCCCTACAGTAAGGACTTTTACTTAGTTTCTATATGTAGCTCCTTTCTTCTTTTGATTATCTCTCAGCAACAGGCTTGAAGAGTGTTAAGGAGATTAAATGAATAAATGAAAAAAAAGACTGGTGGGAATTCTTTTTAACTCACTCCAGAATAGGACAGAACAAATGGAAACAGATGTAACATTGATCTACATCTGACCATCATTGCATCCCACAACTATCCAATAAAAGATGTAACAGTTGCAATTGTGTTCTATTGACATGTATCACAATTCTGAGGGTGTAGAATTGTTTAGAAAGACATGGCAGGGAGGGAGAGGGGGTGGCAAGAAAAGCCCCTCTGAGTCTTTTCCTTAGCTGATTATATATGAATTCAAAATAAAAATTAGATCTGTGCTAAGTAAAATTTACAAGAGGAGGAGGATGTACACTACAGATTTAAAATACTTTTTCTATTTGAAGTTGAAAATGAGGCAGCTAATGCTTCCTAGGTAGATTGAAATTAAACCATAATGTAAAAATAAGAAGAGTTAATGATATAGTGAAAGTTAGCCCTTTTTCATGTTTCATTTTCCCATGAAATGTTTGGAATAGATGAAAAGTAGTGAATTGCTAATTTAGGTCCATGCACACTTGCATGAATAAGTATGAAAATGGCTATACTGAGTCACACATCCACATAATGTAATATTCTGTCTCAGATAGTGATCAAATGTGAAAAAAGAACAGTGTGATTGTGTGCCTCTATTTTGCACAACTCAAAGCCTTTGTCCATTTCTGGGCCCCTCACAACATGAAGAACATTGAGGAGCCGGATCGTGTCAGAGAAAGGCAACAGAACTGGTGAAGGGTTTGGAGCACAAGTTTTATGAGGAGCAGAAGAGGGAGCTGGGAGTGTTTAACCTGGAGCAAAGGAGGCTCAGGAAGGACTGTATTCCTACAACTGCCTGAAAGGAGGCTGTACCAGGTAAGGGGCAGTCTCCTCTACCCAGTAACAAGCAACAGGACAAGAGGAAAAGGTCTTAAATTGACAGGGAGGCTTAGATTGGATATCAGGAAAAGAATCCTCACCAAAATGGCTCTGAAGCTTTGGAGCACATTGGCCGGGGAAACGCCTGAGTCACCTTAGAGGTGTTCAAAAGGCATGTAGATGTGACACTGAGAGACATGGTGCAGTGGACGACTTGGCACTGTTACCTTTACAGTTAGGCTTGATGTTCTCAAAGGTCTTTTTTTAACCTCGATGATTCTGATTCTATTGTATTCTTGCATTATGTCTTTCCAGCCTTCCTCTATTTTCAGGTCATGGACTCTTGATATGAATGAACATCTTATCTGGGTATTTAGCAACCTGCTGTGGATCAGTCTTCCATGACCTTTTCAAGTTTCCCCTGAGCCTTTTTTGAAACAAGCAATCAAATATGGTTTGGCAAGAAGTTCTACAATTCAGCCATCTGTTTTTGAGCCTGACTCCTCCTGGCTGATCTTACTATCCCCTATCTTGTTTTGAAATACAGTGTTTAACCCTGTCCACCTCTTTTTACTTGTTGCTTAATTTTATAAAATTTTATCACATCTCCCAGCCTTTTTTTTTTTTTTTTTTTTTTTTTTTTTTTTGTCCCCAGGATTGAAGAAGCAGATGTACCATGAATTTGTATATTGGCATCATTACATCTAAACCAGGTTTATTTTCAGGACTACCTATATATTTCAGAGATGTCACTATAGGTTTGTGAGTTGATGCAGGCACAATTTCTCCACTAGAGACAGATTCATATCAGGATACTGCTTCATCCATATGAGTTGAAAACTAGAAGGTTATGTTGAATGTCCTGCTTTGTGGAGCTGTCCAAAGAAGCTAGCCTTGGATCCCAAAGGATAAGCTCAAGCAAACAAGTGATTTTACCTGTGTATGTCTTTATGTCTTATTTAGACCAAAACCAGGTCTATACATAAATGAAATAATACAAAATCAGTTATGTGCAAATAAACCACCCGTGAGTCCAGTTATTGCTCCCTCATTTTGAAGATTTCATTTTCAGAAAAGAAAATAAGGTCATCTGGCCCATGACAGAGAAATTATTTGATAGTAAAAATATTACAGGTAAAAAACCCCAATTAATTAATTAATTAATTTTGTTTAGCTATTGCCATAATTTGAATAATTTTACTGGAATTCACCGTCTTTTGCATTACTTGAAGACTGGGGTCAATAAAGACAAGCTAAGTTTAATTTGTAGCAGTAAAATTATCATTAAAATAGAATTCAATAATGGTTCTGCAAATACGTTTTCTGACTGGCAAAGAACAGGAAGAGCTTGAGCCTACAGTGTATATATTAGCTGCATGTGTAATTATAACCAAAAGTAAATCAATTTAAAATTGTTGGAACAAATTCAATTAACTAGGAATTGCTTTATCCAAAAGTGAGCTATTTGAACAGTTGACAATGCTATGGCTAAAGAAGACAACAAAAATTGTTCTTTTTAAGGAAGCCTTTCTGATGCAGTAAGTAAAGGGCTCAGTGTTCTTAAAACTAGAAGAAAATCATGCTTCTAAGCTGACAGACAGGTAAAACAAAAGCTGAACAAAGTCCTCTGTTTTCAGACCGAGATCTGAGAAAGGGCGAGTTAGATTGGAAAGCACTGTTAAAGCTTTTGAACAGATTTTTTCCATTCCACTCTTATACATCCAATGCTATATATATTTTTGTGTTTTCTTTACTTTCTTATTTCACCTCCAGAACAAAACACTTCTTTAAAACAGCAGCTACTTGGTATTTTTAAGAGATATTCTTTATTTCTATTTTTTACGTGTGATGCTAACTGACAAATGTGCATGAACATGTTGATAAGTCCACTGGAGCACTGGTCATGTTTCTGTTCTTTCTGATGTCATATCTTGTTTTAATTTTTAAATTATAGCGCTCTTTGGAATAATATTGTTGTTCAGAGAATATTTTATACACAAAAAACCCCTCAGGTCCACAACTTATCTTTCAAATAAGTAAAAGTACCTAGATGAGGAGCACTAAAAAGAACAGTTGATTAGAAAAAGACAAAATGATTTCTGTGTCATTTCTATGCACAAGTTTAAAAGTTTTCTTAGTTGCTTGCAATAAAAAATAGAATAAAATAAAAAGAGTACAGAGCAAGAATTTTTATAATAGTAATTAAAGGTTCTGTCTTCACAAGCTAAATTCTATGCTGCTAATTTATGAACTCTACTAAGTTAGCAGCAGAGATTACAAAAACAGTACATTCACCATATAAATATGTTTCAGTAAGGTACATCTTAAAAAATATAGTCTGTTGAAATCCCTAAAATCCTTAAAAGCAATTCACTTCCTAGTCAGAGATTAACAACACCATAATGTTATTTGTATTGTTACACTTCTTAATTAAGCAGCCCACAATGCATTTACACAGGCACTAAAAATCCCTTCTTAAAAAGGTTTTATGAAACCATTTGTAAACATCCACAGCAAAGTAAAGCTCAGTGGATCTATCAGAACAGTATTAGCTCTATTTGCATGCCATAAAAATACAGGTACTCATTTAGCAACACCTGATAACTTTCATAAAAGAACAGGGGCAATATAATTAGGAAAGAAAGGACAACCAGACTGTTGGGGTTTTATCAGCACTGCAGTTACTGTGACTCGTTGCTATGAGAAGTTTTAATTAACCATCAATCACACTGAACATTTAAATGATCACATGCGTATTGTGATGTAGAACATGCAGAACTGCTTGAGGCATCACAAAAAAAACCTGTATAGAAACCAGTGTCAAATGTCCCATTTGTTATAATAACTGCTCTTTGACTACATTTATTATTTAAGGTGAGGATATGGAATTTATGAAGCCAACTGAGACTAAAATGTTTTGTAGGTTATGGAAATGCTGGAATGACTTCAAACCTTCAGTCTAAAATTATAAGTTTTATACTGGAAAGCAAATTAGAAAACCAATGAGAAATAAACCAGTAACAACTCTTTTTTATTATTATTATTATTCATATTATTACTCAACATGATTTTACCTACTTCTCATTTCCTAAGAGAAGGTCAAATGTTGACAAAGAAGCTAGCCAGGAAGGTGATAATCTGAAAGAAGGGATTGATTTATTAACCCTTTATATAAGAATTAGCTCACTGGCTTGGAGTGTCTTGAAATGAAGATGATCATGTTGCTCTGTAAATTTAATATTCCAGATGACCTATTATTATAATTAATCTCCACCACTATTTCAATATTTTAACTGTTAAAGGAGTTGAGGCTTTAACACAGATCAAAGGTTTAATAGGTTTGTATAGTGTTTAGCTTTAAACATCCAGGTAAGAATCCAGTTGGGTCTTGTTTAGTAGATTCCTGAAATTGATGGCTTAAGAAAGGGAAGTACTCTGAATTAATCTCTCCAATAAACACTGAAGGTTTTACACCTCTCTAACTTCATTAGGAGATTAGCGTGGTAAATTAGCAAGTTAATTCAGGTGTTTGAAATGCAGTTAAATTAATAGTCCCTTAGCCTCTTATTTGGGTTGCTGTAATACAAAGCGTGGCTCTGACAAAATTGGTTTTCCACATTTTTCAGGTTTCTTAGAATGTTTCAAGGCTCTACCTAAGACATAACAATTACACAAGAATAGTGTACTCCTCATCCACAAGGAAGCAAATGTGCCCAAGTTCTTGGTTGCTGTTATTTGAAAAACATTAAGTGTCTTAAATGTTTATAACACATCAGATGTCTTACCAGTCATTCTCAATGTTTCCACAGTAATTTTATTAAGCTATTTTATTATTCTGTGTTCTTCATTCTTACTGCTGCACAAATGTATTCTAAGACAGTAGAACCCTACAAGTTTCAATCATCTCCTGCATTCTGTTTTGAAAACAGAAGATTAGGTTTCTACTCATCTAGTATCAAATATATTTTAATATAATGTTATGTCTGTTGTGAGATGGCAATCTCAGATAAAATGCTACTGCTAAGTTACCTGTCTATAAAGTAAAATAATGGAAATATGACACCTTGACCCACTGTTTTTGTTTTGCTACAAAAAATAAACCTATATTTAGGCCTTCTAAATTCTTACGTCTATCTGTTAAAATATAACTATACACAAGAAAACTCTGAAATTTTCTTTCCATCCAGAATAAAAAAATCTCACAGAGAGAAATCTACTCTTGAGTGATGTTACTTGATATTATTTTCCAGATTTGTATGTCTTGCCTTAATTCAGAGAAACATCTGACAGTGTCCAAAGTTGCATTGATTTCAAGTGTTGCTGAAAGTAAAGAAGTATGACACAACAAACCTTTCAGCTCTATGTTCCAAAGGGCTTGGTCTGGCCATCTTTATATTGTAACTTTAGAATTTATGAATTCCCTCAGCAACAGCATTTAAGCTGAAATCCCCAGCATTTTGCTGACTGTATCTAAGACCCTTGCTTATTTTGACATTTACCCATCCTCTTTTTTTATCTTTGTGGGATTTTACTGTTTACTTTTTCCTCTTTTATTATCTTTAAATGTATTTTGTCTAGAAAAACATGTTTACTTCTGATTTATTGAACATCTGATTTGCTTGACATAGGAAAAAAGTTTAAAAAATAGCATTTTTATTGAGCACGGCTTGCATGCAAAGACACTGTGAATTTGATATTCAGTAGCAAAAGTTTATGATATTTACAGATCCTACCGCATATATTTTATAAATTTGATAAGACTGGAACACTGATATTTTGAAAGGTGGGGAAGTGATACAGGGAAAATGGGGAATGGTTTCCAAGGAGAAATAGGAGAGTATTTAGTATGGACAGTGAAGCTGATGAACTGCTGAACAGTTTAAAAACTGCATGGCCAGGTATGATAAAACAGTGTTTATTCTGCCTAGCAGAAAGCAAAGAAATCATAATTTGGGCTTTTTTCATCTTCTGAATTGATTTGATTCAGGAACCAAATGACAATTTACTGAATTTAATATTATCCAAGATGACAATAGCGTCTCATTTTAGCTATTCTGCTAAGTGCTCTTGGCTGGAGGTACGGAAGGGGTCAGAGAAACTAGAAATTATTCCTCTGTGTTAAGGTTAGATTCCTTCAGGAAATTCTCAGATATCTTAAGTCATCCATAAATTCCTTACATATGTTATATATTACTGAACCTTTTGAGATGGTTGGGACTGTTAGAGTCCCATATGAAACAGACTGCAGTAGACATGACATTCAGACTATATATCATGATGTGCTGGTTTTGGCTATGGAATTAATTTTCTTCAATATTGCTGGCAAGGTCTGTATTTTGGATTTGTGCTGAAAGCAAGATTGATAGCAAAGAAACATTTTTTAATTGCTGAGTTGCACTTATGTACAGTCAAGACCTTTTCTGCTTTTCTCACTGCCCTGCCAGTGAGTAGGAATTTTTGGAGTGGACACAGTCAGAGCAGCTGATCCCAACTGACTAAAGGGAAATTCTAGACCTTATGGCATTATATGGCTCTGTATATAAAGCTAGAGGAAGAACAAAGGAAATGGGGGATGCTGAGGGTGATGGCACATGTCTTCAGAAGTAGCTGCTATATATCAGGGAGCCTCAATTTTCCTGGAAATGACCTGGCCATGGGAAGTGGTGAATTAATTCCTTGTTTTGCTTTGCTTGAGAGTGTGGCTCTTGCTTTTCCTATGAATGTAGCTTTATCTCAAGCAATGAGTTCTCTGACTAACTTTTCTCATTCTTTTACCCACCTCACCAGAGAGAGGTGATCAGGGAGCTGTGTGGTGATTTCTTGCCAACTGGAGTTAAACCACAGTGCATTAAGACACGATTTAATGCATAAAAAAAAAAAATACACGCCAACTAAAAAGCTGGCTTTTTTTCATTAGGATTTTAACTAGTTTAGCTGCAAAGAGAGATACTCATCTTTTCTACTCACAGGGAAGACAACGCTGCTAAGAATGAATGTTTCATATCTTTCCTCCTCTATGCTGGCTCCTTGTGGTAATTCAAGGATGACCTTGCCTGTCCCACAGAGGACAAAGGTGTTACATGTCATACTTTGACTATAATTCTCTTTCTCCATGGATAATAAGTGTGAGTCTGCGTGGTACTTGCCTTTTCAGTGTCTGGTTATTTTTGAATTGAGACTTTCAAATTCTTTAAAGAAATAGCAGATTTCCTGTTAATTGTTAAATCCATATGAAAAATAAATTATACCTGGTGATCAGATGCTAATGGTTTTTGGTTTTTTAATTTTGTCTATTTTATGGACTAGAATATGCCTTTTCTACTTTATTTTTCTTTCCTGTAAAAATTTTCGGATGAGTGGACTGGGAAAACAGAACTGCCTTAGAAGAGGTGGCCATATTGTTGGCCCTGGCCATCTATCCCCAAAAGAAATGTGTTTTTCAACTGATGCATGAAGTTTGGAGTGTTGCTTCTTCTGGAGGATGGGTTTGAAGTAGAAAGGATGGAGGCCAGCTATTGCTGAGAGAAAGAAGAGTGAGGATTTTGACCATTACTAATGACCTGTGATGAGAGTTACTTCTCTTATCACTTAGAGGCAGAACACTGCCTTCTGCCCAAACCGTCCATCAGAGATTTATGTTTCTCTCCTTCTGAGACGTGTGGTTTCAGATCTCCCTGTGTGCAATAGTAGACTGGCACAGGAGATTCTGTGGGAGAGTAGTAGTGTTAGCTTCAGAACATGTCTAGTATCCCACATAAGAGCAAACAGCTGGGGAGGAAGGAGATTTGTATCTTCACTTTGGTCTCCAGAAAACATGACTGGAACATTTTCATGGACAAATGGTATCTTCTTATTCTTGCTAATTAAAGTGTACAGTTAAGCAATCAAGCTTTCTGTGCCTGGAGTGGTGTATCTCCAGGACCAATAGAATGACACTTAAACCAGATCACAACACATCTATATCACCACTATCACACTAATTCTTGTCCAGGTGTCTATAACTGTCAGAGTCAAACCTTGTGATAGTTTTGAATGGGAGGAGAAGAGACGATACAGAGTATGAAAATCATCGTATTTTTCAGAGGAGACTTCCCAACTAATTCATCTTGAAATTAAAATTCACAGTTGAAAGTCTCACTAAGTAGTTGTATGTAACTTGCAACTGTTTTTTATAAGACTAACATTTGTAGGACAAACAATTACTTACATAGTATTTGCTAATTAAACATTTCTATAAATCACAGCAAGAAAATTTCTACAGTATGGTAAAGACAGGATAAATTGAAACTTGAAATGTAACATTGATCTGTAGCCAAATGAAAATCTTTTAAATGTAAAGCCTCCATTTAATTTAGGCAAAATCAAAAATAACATCAATGGACCTGCTACAATTCTCCTGAGACCTTGTCCGGAAACATAATACAATTTCCATGCTGTCCAGTGATGGATCCAGTTAATGGAATAACCTTATAAACTTTAGTGTTCTTATTCATATTCAGGGGTAATATAAATACCATATGTCCTTCCCTTGGGCTGTAGAACATTAGGCTAACCTATTTCTTCAAGGCTCAATGTGCTGTGGTTGCTCTAGCTGTCTGATGTATTGATTATTTTATAATAAATGGTGTTATTTTAGTCATAGAAGATTTCTTTAGTAGATCTGCAATGTGCTGGAGACTGAAAACTGCACTGAAACTTAAAAAATTGAGTCTATTCCAGAGATGTACCAGATCCAGAGAAAAAAATACTATTTACTTATCCAAGGAATTCTCTCTAGCAGATTTGACACCTCCAGTGTTTCTTCCTGTGGAGATGTCTGAATTAGAGTTCAAGTAATCATACTCTTTATTTTCATTTAATGAGCACTCCTGCTTTTCTATAAAGCTTCCTTGTACTGTAATCCTCTGTGAGTCTACTTTCTAAAAACTATGAAGAATGAACATAAAATATGAATCTGGGCAATTTTTGATTTACTGGTTTCAGCTTTCATATGATTCAGATTTTACATGTTTATTATCACAGCAAATAGTAAGTTAGATTATCCTCTGGGTGGAGGTCTGTGCTGTACAGTGCTTGGCTTTATGAGATGCTTGAAAGGGTCAGCACTTGTGTCCTATAGTTCTTAGCTCCAATCTGTGAGCAGAAGGGCTACTGAACACCTGCAGCCTGTCAGATAAGGGGTGGGGGGGGGGGGTTCGGCTGGGGATTCCCAGTAAAGGCTGTAGTAAACTTCTGGAAAAATGAACACCAGAGACATATTGTAATTAAATAGTCCTCTATCACTACACTGCCCTCCCAGAAATGCCAAAGCAAGTATACCCAGCTCAGGTTTAATAGAGGTAAGCAGATCTGTCATTCCTTACACACAGATGTCAGTCTGGCTTATGTGTACTCCTACAGCTATGATGAAGCAGGAAGAGACAGGCATGGGAATTGGCAGAATTATAAGCTTGAGTCAAGCCAAGGGAAAACTCTTAGCTATCATACCTTGTTTTAGAAGGAAAAAAAACTTTATTTTAAAGTCAGAAAAGACATTAATTTCAAGGAAGAATTTTGAAATAAGAAGGCTGAACTCAAGGAAAAAATGCAGGGAGCTATGAAATGGAGGATATAGGGAATGGAAAGCTGCAAAGGGAGACAAGATACATAGTGCACACGTATGGCAGTTACATGTGCACTAATATATATATATATATAATATATATATATATAGTGGGGGTAAGTCCTCCGTGGAATGTTCTGTTTTATATGTGCATGAAGGAAAGTGCTGATGGCAGAAGAAAAGCTCACTTTTTTCCCCTTCAACTAGCCTTCTCATGGCACCTGGTGCATAGCTCAACCAGAGGATTCTGAACATCTGAAGGAAAAGGTTGCTGCTGAAAGCAGAGAAATGAGAGAAAAGAAATTAAAGAGGAAGAGGATTATATGATGCTTGTTAATGAAGGGAGGGGATTTTGCATACAAGGATTGCTATGCAGTCACTTCTTTTCCTAAGAAATTTATGGGGAAATTCCTGTGAAATTTATGGTTACTTGCAGTAACCATACTTGCAGTTACTTGCAGATAAAATTTTTACTTATGTCTAAGCAAATTTATCCATGTCTCAGGGTCTATCTATACTACTTTAGAAAATTTTCAAAAAAGCTTTCTAAGAAACATTCTAAGAAATTCTATTCACTTGTGTACCAATTCACAGGGATGATGCTTTGTTTCAGTTCACACATAAACCCAGCAGATTTGAAGCAGGACTCCTCTATGTTTCTTGAACCAGTGAGTTCATAGCAGCAAAACAGACAGCACTGCAGTAATGAGTGCATTACTAGATATGTAATGTTCACAGCCTTTCAGGACCATCAGGTTTTAATAGCTGCTGGTGCATGTAGTGTATAAGATAAAGTATATGGTTATGGTTCTGTGCACGTCTCAAATATATGCCTGCTACCTTCATGCACAGTAAAATAGAGAGGAGAAAGGGAAGGTAATGACCTGGCAAGCTTTCTTTTGGGTGGCTAACAGAGAGGGCACTATCTAAAATTGCAGGTTTAAAACTAGGTACCACAACAATTTTTGTCTCCATCCTCAGCTGACAGTCATCATCATCCTGAAAATGCTTGTTTTTGCATTCCCAGACCTGTAAAATATTGTTGTGCTTAAGCTTTTAAACTGAAGTCAGTAGGATCACCCACAGGCTTGAAAAGTTAGACTGCTTATGAGATTTACTGGATTAAAAATACAGGGTTCACTGCTTTGCAATGAAATAACCTTATAAATAATAACCTTAAAATGCAAGGACTTAATTTTTCCTTGTTTTTCAGACATGCCGTATAAAATCAACTTGCTGTTGATGTCAGCAAAATTCATCTTTCTGGCACTGGCCAATAATGTGTTAACTAGCCTGCTGCAGCTCTAATGGTAAAACTGAGATGGCTGGGCTTATTTAGAATCAGGTTTAAATTCATCTCTCCACAACCCTCTAAAGAGAATTAAAGGGCTATGAGAAATAATTAGCTGATGCCTGTCATATTCTTTGAAGATGAAAAATACTAGGTGCTACTGTGGTTACTGCATCAGTCCTTTCCTTTGAAAATGACTGCATGTAATCAAAATGTTAGTACCACAAACAGCACCATGGTAACAGAATTGTATAGGCAGAGAAAATATAAGTTTGTATGATGATAGGGGTTGCTGACATGGTCTTTGCCATCTCTTCTCTATTCTGTATCAACAGCAAAATGTATGAAATGCAGGAGTAGATATCTTTCCCTCTGCATTCCTAATAAAAATATCAAGTGACAGAGATGGAAAGAGAAGGCTAGTACTCAGTGTGCTCTGACATTTGCTTATATAGAGCACTTTAGGTGTGAGCTTTGGGGCCCTGAAAAAAAGATATTCAAGAATGATTAATTATTCTGTTTCCAATTATCCTTCTTATTTTAAATTTTTGATAAACAAACTGAATTTACCATGATGTATCAACAGAGCATCTCAGGGACTGTGGATTGATTTATGAAGTTTTATTCTGATATCCTGGCTCTTTTAGTTCTCTGTGCACTTTCAGCTGTTGCTGAACCCCAAACACTGCAGAGAAATATTTATAGAAAACAAACTGAAGAAAAATAAGAGATCTTAACAGCATCAAGACTGTGGAGAATTGACCTTCACACCTGTCCTGGATTGATCCCAGCCAGCAACAAAACCCTATGCAATCGCTCACTCCCTCCTCCACCAATGGAATTGGGGAAAGAATTGGAAGAGTAAGAGGTGGAAAAATTGTGAGTTGACATACAGACAGTTTAATAGGGAAAGCAAAAGCTGTGCATGCAAGCAAAGCCAAACAAGGATTTAATTCAGTGCTTCCCAAGGGCAGGCAGGTGTTCAGCCACCTCCAAGAGACATGGCATGTACTGGTGACTTGGGATGAGAAATATCACCACTTAAATGTATGAGTTTTAGAATTTTCCTCTTTGTTCTGTAAAGGAGTTAATCATCTTGGTAGGATGGGAGAAAGATTTGTTGTTTTGTTTGGGTTTTGTAATTAATATTGACATTATTATAGCTTATCCACAGCCCAGCAAATAAGAAGACAAATCTTTACATATTTTGCAATTCTTAAAATAAATTAAGCTGAAAGTGCCACACATTAATTTAAAAATCACTAATCATAAGCAATAGCTATGTTATGTGTTGTCTTATATGCAGGTAAATCTGTTTCTAAGCATGAATTGACCTTGCGTCCAGAATCCAATTGGTCAAATTTCACCTTTGCATATCTCAAGTTCAAAGGTATATAGGTGAGACAATACAGAGCTAATATCTAATAGGTGCTTGCTGAATTTTGATATATTTTGGTTGTTCATTTTTGCTCATTTTTTCTTTTGATCAGATATGCAAATTAAAGATGTAAAATCCAGCAAAGTCTGTCAAGGTTGGTATTTTGGCTGAATGGAGTTGGTATGTCATAGGGATACTTTGATAAAGGATATGAGCCAAAGATACTCTTTCTGGTAAACTTATTTAAATATGACCAGTAAAAGCTTGGAAAATTCCTATTGTTTTCTCAACATTGTAAAATGATGAAATCTAAGTAGTATGATGAAATCAAAATTTTTCATTAACTGAAATGTCAAACACCTATATGTAAAAAACAAATGTTTGTGTTTTGTTTTGTTTTTAAGTCAAAGCCAAATATTATTATAGATTTCATCTGTTTTGTTTTGTTTTGTTTTTTAAAACAGATGATTTTTTTTTAAATTAAAAAAACTCCAAACAATTTTTAATGCAGATCAGTGTAATCTCTTGGAAATACTGCAGTGCTACTCTTAACTTTGAACTGATCAGGTTAGATGGCAAACTATCTCAAATTTAATTTCCTTTCCCTGTTTTATGATGTCCAGATGGTAACAGAACGCGTCCTGAATAGTGTCAGTACTTGGACTTGTCGAGGATCTGCATGGAAATCAGTGCCTGCTTCACTGTACATGTTTGACACTTTGCTGTCAGGGTTATTATATAGGAGAATGCCCTAAACATGCTCTTTAAATGCAATCTTTTTCCAACAGCTCAACAAAATGCTTCTACATCTACTATCTCTCCTGAAATAGTTTTGACAATCCTGAGCAAACTTCTGAGTTGTTGAGTCACAGGTAAGAACTGGTCTAGAAAGACTAATCCCTATTACATCATGGAATATTGTATTAGTGCAGGATTTATAAGTCCAGAACTTGCTATTTCCTATCAAATGCTTCAGGCATGAAGGAGAGAACCTGTGCATGTTTTGTGTAGGCATAGTCTATGTCACTTTGCTACCCTTTTTAGGTGATCAGTGTGATATTGTTTCAACTAATTTTTATTAAATCTTGTTGTAACCAAAATAAGCTTAGAGAGGCAATGTTTTGTGTTTCTCCTTCTGGGCAGTGTTAGATCTGCTTCTTAGATTTGTGTTTTCTGCGCTCATAACCACAAAGCTGTCTGAAAACTATAATAGTATTTTTTCCTTGCAAATTATTGGCCCCTTGCAGTTCTACCTCAAGAAATATTTCTGGTCACATTACTCTATGATTGTATGATCTTCTTACATTAAAAAAAATGTATGAAAACTGTTTACTTAGCCAGGTACCACAGCTGAGTGGAGTCTTCACTCTCAGGATTTGGGAATAAAGAAATTCAAATATTTCCATTTTCCCAAATGGCTAACTTAGTGTTGCTAGAATTTGAATGAGGGCTTGTGAACTGTTCTACTACACCAGATTGTCTCTAGGTCTTCACTGATTTAACCAAAGCCTACAGACTTACCACCATGAAACACATGACAAGAAGGGGGATCAAAACAGTAATTTTCAGTTTCATTGGAGTTTTTTTATTTGTTTGGGGCTTTTTTCAGCTGATTTTGTTGGTTTTGTTGGTTTTTTTTTCAATACAGAAAACAGTTGCTTGTCAGTGGTAGACAGATTTTTCAAAAACTGTATTCTTTTACAGTTCTCCAAAGGAAAGTTATTCTCATTTTCAAAGACTTCAAATATCATTTATTTCCAGGAAGTTCTAGTGTTCCATAGTGCTTCTAAGTGTAGCATGACTAAGTCAAACATGGATATGAAGCAACCATATGATCCACTGTAATAGTTCATATCAGCAGTTTAAAACCTTGGGTAGTCATGCAAGCAAAATAGGAATAGAATCTGGTAAGTCTTCTCAGCATTTTTTTTATCCCAAACTTCTTGTGTGACTCCATAGGTAATCATTTCTGTCTGGCTAATCAAATATAACTTCCCATGTTATAATCCTATTAGTGCATCACTCTTTATTTTCAAGAGCTACTTCTGTTACTTTCTGATGTCAGTCATTAGTCCAGATATAAAGTGATGAGACATTTTTATCTTTACAAATTCTTTTAATTGCACACTTCTGTGGACAGTCTGTCCCAATTCCTCACAACCCTTTTGATGACAACATTTTTTCTAACATCCAGTCTAGACCTCCTCTGGTGCAACTTGAAGCCATTTGCTCTGGTCTTGTCACTCATTACCAGGGAGAAGGGGCTAATCCCCACCTTGCTGCAACCTCTTTCAGGCAGTTGTAGAAAGTGATAAGGTCTCTCCTGAGCCTCCTCTTTTCCAGGCTAAACATCCCCATCTCCCTCAGCTGCTCCTTATAAGGTTTCTCAGACGCTTCTGCAGCTCTGTTACCCTTCTCTGGACATGTTCCAGCTCTTCCATGTCTTCTGGTGAGGAGCTGAGAATCGAACATGGACCTGAATGCTGAGTACAGAGGGACAATCACTGCCCTGGTCCTGCTGGTCACACTATTGCTGATACAGGTTAGGATGCCATTGGCCTATTTGGCCACCTGGACACAGAGATCAGATTCACATGGCTGTTGATCAGCACCCCCAGGTTCTTTTCCATGGGCTACTCTCCAGTCACTCTGCCCCCAGCCTGTAGCACAGCCAGGAGTTGCTGTGACTGAAGTGCAGGACCCAGCTCTTGGCCTTGTTGAAATTCTTACAATTGGCATGGGCCTTTGATCCAGCCTGTCCAGATCCCTCTGAAGAGCCTTCCTACCCTCCAGCAGATCAGCACTGCTGCCCAACTTGATGTCATCTGCAAATGACTGAGGATGCACTTGATACTCTCACCTAGGCCATCAGTAAGGATATTTAAAAGGAATGAGTCCTGAGGAAGATCACTTGTGAATGGCCACCAGTTGGTTGCAACCCCATTCACCAGCATTCTTCAGGCTCAGCCATCAAGCCTAGCAAATTCTACCTAGCAAATAGCAGACTTGTCCTAGGCAGCCAGTTTTTCCAGGAGAATGCTGTGGGAGACAGCATCAAAGGATTTACTAAAGTCCATGTAGAAAACATCCAGACCCTTTTTCTCATCCACTAAGGATGTTTCCTTTTTGAGGAAATAGATCAGGTTGGTCAAGCAGGTCTGCCTTTTCTAAACCTTTCTGCTGACCTGGCTGAATGCCTGTTATTCCTGCATGTTCTGGCTCTTGTAGATGGGTGTCACATATGGGACAAGTCAACTGGGACCTTCCCAGTTAGCCAGGACTGCTGGTAAATGATGGAAAGTGGTTTGGCAAGCTCTTCTGCCAACTCCATCAGGATTTTTTAATGGATCCCATCTGGCCCCATAGACTTGTGCATGTCTAAACAGGTTGCTGACCATACTCCCTTAGATTATGGGGATTTTCTTTTGCTTTCCATCTCTGTCTTCCAGCTCAGGGGGCTGAATAAAACTCTTCTTGCTATTACAGACTGAGGCAAAAAGGTATTAGTAACTCAGCCTTCTCCTTAATCTTTGTTACTGTTTCCCCCTGTATTCAGTAAATGATGGAAATTCTCCTTAACCCTCCTTTTGTTACTGATATATTTGTAAAAACATGTTTTTACTATCCTTTACAGCAGTAGTCAGATTAAGTTCTAGTTAGGCTTTGGACCTTCTGATTTTCTCCCTACACAATTGCATGACATTCTTGCAGTCCTCCCGACTAGAAAAAAGCTTTAATGATGCATTCATTTGCATAATATTGTGGGATATATATTGACCTCTGTTGGTTGCTGACATGCATTTGAACATGGGAGGATTAATAATACAACTCCCTCTGCTCCACTGACATGTCTGTTCTGAACCTCAGAGGAGGCTGCTTTTTCTGTAATAAGGATTATTCATAACCCAGTTATATTGAACAGCCATATATTCTCAACCTGAAGTGCAGCTTATTAATCAACCATACAGTCCAGGAATTTCAACTAAAATATTAATATAGCATGCTATTCACTCAGGACAATTCATGTCACCACAACTGAACAGGTTCAATTGCTGCATCATAAATTCCGATTTTTAATAAAGTTGAGCACTACATCAAGCTCAGTGTTGTCATGCAGGATGTTGTCACCTTGTCAATGTTTGTTTTTTTTTTTTCTCTGATTAATGGGCTCAAAGTTTCAAAGCATGATATTTTAGATTGCCTTTCTTTTATACCTTTATGTCCTGTAGTGTGAAATCTGACATTTCAAAGGAACTTGAGCCTCCTGATGTCATTACCACCTATTCGTAATTGAATAGGAATGTATTCAGTTCTAAGACTGAACAGAACATGATATGTAGTTTTTATGTAGTACACACAATATAAAATTGAATGCAGTATATTTATTCAATCATACACATATTCAAATAATACTAATTTAATTGGTAGTACTGCAGAGCAGTAGTCTATGAAGTGTGAAAAGACAAGTTTCTTTAGTGACAGTTGTCGTATTGTAGTGTATTGCAGGAATCTAGAGCAGAATTACAGAACATAAAGAAAGACTCAAGATATCAGAGATCAAATAAACGGTAGTTCCTGTGAGCTTATACCAAATTTCTCCTACAGATAAGCCCAAGAAAGATATTGAAATAATTTTATATCTTGGGTTCTAAACTTGTTTTATTGATGTTTCCCCAGTCACAAACAGAGCAACTACACCGTGTGACCCAAGTATTCTTCCTTATGTGATATTATAAATATGGATAATTCTTTCAGGCTTTGAAACCTTAAGGTGAACTACTAAAGAAGGGAAAGCATTAGTACAGATGTCCCAGTACATCAGATGATTTTATTTTGACACATTGCTTATTCAGCAGAATGATTATCTTGCAATCTCCAGAGCTGATTTCTCCTTAGTTATTATACTGTCTGTGATCTGCATAGCAATATCCCACAGCCTTACAGAGATTTTTAGATCTAATCTAAGTAGCAAAATTAGGCGTTGCACACTTGTAGTCATTAAAGAGTTTTTGGGCACTTAAAGAAAGGAAAGGCACCACCAGCTGAAAATTACCTTACTCTGCTAGCCACAGCCTAGTCTGGCTAATTTACAGCATTGTTCTTTAAAATAAAACAGAATGACCAGACTGTCTGTTCTGTTAATGCTATAAAACTAGTAGTCAACTCTGTAACAAACACTATGTTTTCCTCAATATAACTGATCACCAGTTAGACCAGGCAAACTATCTGTTCCCGAACACTATTAATTAAAATCTCTTATGCTATAGTGACAGTGCAAATTAAGTGATAAAATAATACCTTTATTTTGACTGATAGAAATAAATTAAGGGGAACTTTTTCAGAATACCTTGATAACCCTGATTTTTTGGAATCTGGGTTAAAAATTGTCATATTATTTGGAAGATAATGTTAATTGTTGCTGTAGGATTTTATATATTGGGGGTGGGGGTAGAGAGGAGGGTTGATATTCAATTAGTTACATTAAAACATGTTGAAAATATTTCTGGGTTGGAGTTTATGCAAAGATTAATGATAAATGGTAAAAAATACATGGTTTGTTTTGTTGTTTTTTTTTTTCATTTGTTTGTTTGTTTTTGTCATATTTATTTCTGAACATAGTGCAAAGAGTACTTGAGCTTCTACCTTATCCTCACAAGAGGCAACTGTGAGGAAATATTGATTTCTTCAGCATATTTTAACTTTATTAGATTGAAAAGCTCTTAATTATGTGATGGGAACAGAAATGTCTTCATCATATCAGCCTGCTGACTTTTACAAGTATTTTGTTTTTCATGGTACCTAAATTTGGCTTCAAGATCAAGAGCAAATCAGAAAGGGTGATTTGGACTGTGTGAAAACAATCAAGATGTTTCTTCCCAAAGACGAATTGTGTTATGAACTCCTGCATTTATGACTAATTTTATAAGATTGATTGGTTTTTTTTTGTATATCCCTTGGGGTCTGCCAGTTCATGGGAAGAGCAAATTCCTCTTTCCTCTCTAGAAACCTTGCCTCTGATGCTCTTTTCTCTTTTTGTGTGCTTTAGAATCTTTTTATTGGGTAAGGATCTCTAAATCTAGAAACTTGCCTTTAGTTCTCTTAAGGTAAATCTTGTTTGTGTGTTGTTTTTTTCCTGCTATTTTCCTTGTTAAGGCACATAAGAGGCCTTAGAGGAGAGAAGAAGCTAAAAAATTTTATAGGTAGATAATCAATTTACCAATTTATTAATTTTTTTAGTATCAATTTACGTTCTGTAATTCCAGAGGGATATGATGAAGCATCAGTTACTGTCCTGGAAGCTGAAAAATTTTTAGTTTGGAGGCACATAATACTTTTTATGTTTGCATAAAAGGTAGTAATTTAAAAAGTGGTAGTCTCTTCATGTCATTAATCCTAGCCTTTGCAGACTGACTAGTCCTGGGGAATATATTGCCAGTAGACAAGTCTACTGCTTAGGCATAATTCCCAGCAGTAAAGCTGGCATTTGGCCTGCAGGACTAGATTACTATGGATTGTTTCTATGAATTACGTCCTTTGGCATCTGAACCGCATCCCTGGGAATACCCTCTTCATGACTTTTAAAATTCAGTCTGTATCTTCATTATGGACTTGACTTTCAGCAGAGTGCTTGTAATTTATTCCAAATCCTTCCATGTCAGACCCACTTGCTGTAGTTGCAAACTTATGCAGAACTGTCAGTCCATGAAGGAGCAGTTGGGACCAGGTGATTGAGTGCTTTGGCCTTGGAGTGGAGGAAGCAAGTGTGCTATTTAACACTTTAAGGGTTCTTACTTACTGTCCCCATCATTCATCTGAAATGAGTCTCTGCCTGCACTGTATTATATTACCAATTACATGCCTATGTTTGGCATTTGTGATTTAAGTAGTTGTTTTCAGGATTTTTTTCAAGTTTTTTAAATTTTTTTCCCCTCTGTTTTAAAACCTGTATTACAAGATTGTTAAATGTTTGCAGGGAAATGTGTCATTATGTTTTCAGGTGTTTGAGCATTCTGTCAGACTTTTTGCTGAAATTTGGATAAGCAATTCAGCTGTCCCATCATTCAGCCAAACCTTTGAGCACATGCTTGAATTTCATACATTTAGGAATGCATTAAGGTTAAGGATTTTTTCCAAGTGTTTTGGTGAATTAATATTTTCATTTTTAAAATACAGGCTTGACTTCTGATGGGATCTTTGGTCATTTACAGTGATAGAAATAATGGCATAATACTTTGAGAAACTAAATCAATCATGGTTTGATTGGGCTAATTGTTTCTAGACAAAAGAAAAGAACTTCTGCCCCTCTTTGTCATCTCTAATAGATAGAGAAAATAAAAAGCAGGAGGAAAAATAGTATCATCTCTACTATATTTTTGTGAAACTGCCATTCAAAAAATTTTAGCAATCTGTACAAATAACCAAGGAGGCATACAAAGCAATAGAAATTATGCCTTACCTTCACAGTCTTCAGCCCTGCACTATCTGCTCTTTTTCCCTCACGGCTATCACATTGCCTAAAACAATATGTTCCTTTTTCCTTAATTAATCAAAAGACACAAATCCCTTTTACAAATAATAGATTTTGTCTTTGACTAACTTTGTCATATTTCCTGCAACTATATAATCTGAAATGATTGCTTATGGGTGCTAAATGTTAAAATCCAAACTCAGTCTTTGACCTAATAAAACCCATCTCATCTTCAACAATCTCAAATAACATCGTCAGAATTCTCTCCCCAGTTGTCTCGATAGATGGGAGTTACAGCTGGTGTCCGTCCTGCTCTTTGCAATGATGTTTGTGCTGGTCCATCTGGCCAAATGCCACCTGCTGCAAGGGCAGGAGGGTGGGATCACCCATTTCTGAACAATGTCTCTCTGCTAACAGAAGGTTATTCAATTAGGCAATCACTTCTGCTTAATGCTGGGTGGGATGATGTCTGCCATCTGCACTCTCCCTCACTTCTCCCTTCCTGGGGACAGCAGTCTTTTCTGTCCCTGGGGAGGGGGAAAAGGTTTCCAATCTGCTCCATTTTAGCATTAGCTCTTGACTGCAATTATGAGAATCTAACATTTGTTTGGCTTCCTCACTATTCAGTGCAGACACTTTGTATAAATACGAATAAGCATTTAATAATATATTTGTATTTTAGCACTCCTCTCTGCTCTAGAGTGCTGAGTTTTTCTCTTGCTTGCCTTGACCTGGTGCTAACAAATTTCCTGCTTTAAGGCATTACACTAAGGAAAGATTCAGAATTCTAAAGGGCAATACAAGACTTTCCCTACACTTTTGCTTGTGTTTCTTTTTTAAGCTTTCCCTAAAGTCTGTTTGTATTGTTGATTTTGCTATGATTACTCAAGTTTGTAGAAACAGAACCAGTGTTTATTGCTGAGATTACTCTTGCTTCACAGGCAGATAATTCTGTGCTCTCTTTGTTTATTAATTAAATGGATGTGTCGCTTTGTGAGTTTTCTTGGTGTTCCCTGCTCTTTACATAACTAATCTCATTTTGTGGGGAAAAAATGCATATAATAAGAACAGAAATCAGAGGGATGCAGAACATCATCTGTGCCTTAGAAACAAACAGACATGCCCCTTTATACCCTTTCTAAAAACTTTGTAAATTCATCAATAGTATGTTAAACAACCATTTACTCTGATGTTTGTTTTAATAATTGGAATCTCTTATATCCATATCAGATTACATAATAATGAAAGCTATAATATTTATGGCATCCTGAAACATTTACATGACTCTGGAAAATTGTCCTCTAAGCATGGTTATTATAACAAAATTGAGTTTCATTCAACCCTCATATGTGTCTGAGATCCTATTGAAACCAAGTGCCACACTGCTGAATTTAAAGTTATTCCAGTTGGTTTTAAATGCACTGAAGAAAAGATTGAGTCTGTCAGATCTTGTTTTAGGTGAAGAGCATAACTCAAATTATTTTTCTGCTCTGGTAGTCCTTAGCTTTTTATTTTATTTTTTTCAAACGATGCACTCTTCTATTCTCTCAAATATTTTATTTATGTAGACCCTGTGTGTCATTTTGTTAAACAAAATTTATTAATTTTTTGCTAGTTGTAAAACTTACTTTTTCAGTAGAAATTATTTTATCCCCTAGTGACTGTTTAAACAGTTTTGATAACAATACACTATTTATTTTTTTCCCTCCACTTTCAATGGAAGGACATTCTGCAAGATTTCAGTTTCCTAATTATCTTTAAAATTTCTAATAATTGTGTCCTCCTATATTTAATAAGCAATTAATTGTAAAGTTCATTACCTCTCAGGCCTCTCAATAGTCAGTAAATGTTCTACACTCAGTCTACAACTTCCACCTGATCACAACATAAACAGAGATCATAAGGGGGTTGTTATTTGTGAATACATAATAACAAATGCCCAGGGTTATAGCCCCATTAGTGGAGACTTTCCCCCTTTGACCGCACTTTAACTGAGAACCATATTATAAGTTAGTATTTTGGGATAAAACAGCCTGTTGGACAATTCCTGCAGCATTTGGGATTCTTGTATTTCAAAGGATGCACCACCTTAGAAGGCTGGGAAAAGATGAATTCCTGTTGACTTACCAGTTTTGATGCTCTGAAGAAAGGTATCTAAACTGCAATTTCCCAGTGGTAATTATATATATATATGTATATATATATATATATAGTTTTTCTACTTGCTTACCAATTCTGCTTACAGCATTATTACATCCAGTGTACTTAATTAACATGGTCATCACATTTTTCATGTAAATTAATTGAGGCAGAAAAGGACATACTCAGACAGATTATTTAGCCAGTTACAAACAGTAGGAATAATATTAATACCTCTACACTGGAGAAGAAGGACTAGGGTGTTAGAAAGTGTTCTTAACTTTATTTAAATCTTCCTTTGTCTGTCTGAGCAATATCTAACTTCAATATTTTTATTATTATCTACAATCCTAATAATAGGATTCCCAAGTGAAAATATACAGAATGTGAAGCAAAACCATTTCTCCAAGTGAATAATAGTGATTTAAACACTCTTTGACAAATGTAAAGAGAGAAGATGAGTTGATGACTGAGATTGATGTAAAGACTCAAAATTTGAGTCTCTATACCTGTGAATACCTATGAGTACAAATGCACTCACATTATTCTCATCATTCAAGACTATCATAAACATAACTTTCCAAATTGACAGAGGCCAAGATAGATGATAATTCAGCCACCTAATCAGCCCAGTTTTTTGAGTTGCAATGAGACAAAATGTGTTATTTCTACTAGATTAGGTCAAATGATCTTTCTTTGGCCTAGTGATATTAGTTTTCAAGTTTCAAAAGAGGAAATGAAATAAAGATTTTAAAATACAGCAAAAGTGAAAATGAAGTAGAAATTAATTTCATATGGATAAACTGAAGGTAGCTTGGGAATGAAAATAACTTTATTCAACTATCAAGTTGAAACAGATCTGGGAGAAATATTATAGTAAAACAGAGCAGTTTAGCCACTGTAAAATTAGCCAGTAAAACATTCATTTTGATTTCAAGACAAAAAATGACTTTAAAAGTGTGTTTCTGGACCACACACTTCGTACATGTTACATTTTTAGCTAGACCAGTGCATTTTATGTCTGAAGACTTTATACCATAATTACATGTATGAGGTAACACAGAGGTGATTTTTATTTCTTAAATGGCATTGTACAAGAAGTTGCACTGTTTTAAAGGGCTCAAGACACCATTTAATTCTCAGCATGCTGCACAAAATTTGTCCAAAGGCATGCAGTTACAGGCAAACCATCCTATGCAAATTTTTCCCAAAAGGAAAGTTGAGCCTTTGAAGGAATCTTCACAAATTTTCTGTCAATACTAGAAATTAATAATATAGGTCAACTCTGTTTTCAAAAGAGGTATTTTCTCAGTTGAAATGAAGATAAAAAGACTTGCTATCTGTCAGTGACAATTGCTAAATTAGGTCAAGGATATTATTAAACCCATTGCAGTAGTACAAGGGCTCATCTTCCCAGCACTTCTGGAGTATTGGTATGAATCAGATAAGTAAATGAGAAAATTACATTTGGAACAAGCACTTATTTGGCATCTACATTAGTACAACAGTGACGTGTGCTAACAAAGTCTGATTAGAAATATCTTCTTATTGTTTTCTAAAGGTGTTCAAGATAAGCAGGATTAGGATCAAGATTAGGATCTCATGGGGATACTAATGGGCCTCTTGTCTGCACAAAGTCTACAAGCACAACCTGAAGGATGAACCCATTTATACTTTTCTGAGTGTACAAAACCCAGCAAGTCGGGAGATTTTCAGCCAGGTAGCATGCTGACAGTCAAGGGCAGACTGGCCACAGCTGTGCAATTGGAACAAAAGCATTGGAGCATTTTCTGCTAAAGCTTCCTCTAGAAAATTGCACCTTCACAGCAGGACAGACATAAAATATGGGTCAGGTCCTTAATTCATACAAGCCAGTATTCTATAAAGGAATTAGCCTTTGAATGGAGATGTCAGCTGTAGGGATCAAAAAGTCCTCTTTTGTGATGTAAATAGATGTATCTATGTATATGTATGCAGAAACTAAATTTATATATATATATAAATAAAAAAATATAATTTTTATATATAATATATATATTTTATTGTATATATATATACAATAAAATATATATATTATATATATAAATTATATTTTTTTATTTATTTATTTTTATGTGAAGTTGGTAATATGCAATTTAGATTGAAGTTTAAGTTTGTTCCAAATGAAAAGCCATAAAAATTCTGTTGCTGGCACAGATGAGTACATGGCCAACAGAGTTTAGCTTTAAACAGGTAAATCTATGTTCTGATTTACACTTGCAGCACTCAAAATGGCAGAATCAATTTGCTTGAAAATTGGTAAAACAAATTTGTTGTGGGCTATGACCTTGGATGCTGAATATCATCCCAGCAGGACTTTCTTTCTTTATGTTTGAATTATAAATCTTGGAAATGCAGGGGATTTTTTATTGCACAAATATTGACAGAGCTTTAACTATAATGGTGTAGCTATATTTCCTTAAAGAGTAGATATGTGTTTTGCCAGTGGTTAACTACTATTTTTCAAATAGTAGTATATGTTGAGCAGAGAAGGCAAATTAAAAATACGGTGGCAAAAACCAATAAGTCATTGATGTGAAGAATTAAGAAAAGGGGAAAAAACTACTACAGGAATGACTGAGGATGGAAACAGACAGCTGAAAATGTTAAGAGTATATGATGTGGAGATAGCCAGACATGGACCCTCACGGGGTTGTATTTATTGTGTATTTCAAGTGTTGTTAAGAGAATACAAGCACAAGATATATAAAATTATCAAAGGAAATAAAAGCAATTATTGTGACTATCTGCCATGTGACTTAATATAACAACTGAGTGTAAATTTATCTCGTATTACATTGTATTTGTGCTTGGAAAAAAGACTGTTGAGCTTTTTTTGTAGGAAGCATGGGCATTGCTGTTTATCTCATGTAGCATACAGGTACAAAGGTGTCTGATCCTGAATTACTTGCTTAGGGCAAATACTTGTTTTCACCTATGGCATGCTCTTTTAAGAGTCACAGATTTTATTCGATGTTATTTAGTTTAGATTTAAACACACTGGGACTAGTTGAGATTTGTGTTTCATTCGTGTCTTCATTCAGTAACTCTTGTTCATTTTAAACTTAGACTAAATTTACTAGCAAGGGCATATAATTACCTAATGAAGTACCTTTGTGATCATCAGATAAATTCTCCACAAAATTTTGTAGGATCTGATGCAATTAAGATCTTGTGTTGCTGTAAAACAAATGCAGTTAAATTATGCCTTATTTCAATGGCCCTACATTTTAAATGAAACATGAAGGAGTGAGATTAGCACCTGCATTGAGGTTGTTCCCTTTGGTAATGTCAAATCAGTCAGCTGATAAGCATTCCAAGGCCATGATTTCATTGAATCATATTTGCAACTTGAAAAGGGAAAGGAAACATGTTAGAGACAAATTTTCTTTAACTGGAAATCTAAGACCAAATAATTAAAATATTTTGTGGTTTTTCGTCTCTTCAAAAGTACTAGAAGATTATGAAGGATGAGGAACAAGCCACAGATGTGACTCTGGTGACAGCTTTCTGTGTTAGTTAATGTGCAATCACGGCTTGTCCTGAGTATATGCTCCATATATCATCAAGAAATAGAGTAGTTACGATGAAAATTTTATAAAAGTGTTTTGTGTTTCAAGCTGAGTCCACTTTTGTTTTCTTTCGTTTTTTATAAACTATCCAAAGTGGGTCAAATTTAATATCTAAATCTAAAATCTGACATCTCTGTTGATTTGAAGTGTATGGACTTGTGAGGAAGTAGGTAATCAAGAAGCACACTGCATTAGCTGCTCTGTGAATAGCCACAACTAGTTAACATTTGCAAAACACCCTCTCAATTGCTGTTTTTCTGCTTTTTCCCCAGATCTGCACTTTCTTGATTCTAGTCAGTAGTGAAACTGGATGGTCTGCTATAGTGGGAATCTATATTTATATATAATTTATATTTCTGTACATGTTTAATCAAATTTTGACTTATTTAGCCTTTGGACCATATCAAACTCGTCTCTAACATCTTACATTTCTTTTTGTTATGTCTCATAGCATCTCAGGAAAACTGGTTTTTTTTAGCCTTCCTGACACCTTCTCATCCACATGACTTCTTTCTCTTGAAGAATTTCCTTTATTTTTTGTTTCCATGGTCTTCTAGCCTTGCTATTGACCTTGTACAGCAGAACACAAAGAGAATTCTTGAGCTTTTACTGCCCTCAGTGACCACTAAATGTTGAGAAGAGTGCTCTTAACACCCTGTGTTGATAACATAGAAAGCTAACAAATCTTCTAAATCACAGCACTAAGGTTCCATTGGTCTGGGCAGTGAGCATCCTACAACATTTAAGTACAATCTTGCAGCATCATCAGCTCCACTGAATTCTCTCCTTGAGGCAGTTTGATGTATTCTGTCAGCTCAGCATTGTATTGCTTGACTTGCTCTTCAGTGCAATTCTAATGGGGATTAATGGCAGAAAACTTCAGAATACTCAGGGCCTTGCTCACCCTACTTTGATACCAAGCAGCTCCCTGGAATGCTGAGGAAAGTGCTTCATTTACGTTTGTCTTAATGCCTTATTGATTCAATGAGAAGTGTCTGTTTTAGGAAACTAATATTACAGGACAAAAAACGGCCTTGCTAAGTGGGAAGACACTTTGTATGGCTTTCTGTTATATATTTGACCCTGTGATCCAAAAGTGTAATAACTTACTCTCTTTTGGAGCCTATCCTTTTTCTCTGCAGGTCCGTAAGTTATCTGTGGATAACCAGTTAGAAATCTTGGGCTTTTATTTCTTATCATTTTCACAGAAGTATAATGTCAAAAAACAAATCTTAATGAAAATTGGTTTGAAGAATGATTCATTGTGAAAAAAATAATTAAATTCTTTTTTTCCTCCCATTTTAGTAAAATGAGAAGCTTATTCATCCAATCCAGAATGCAACAAGATGTTTTCCTTAACTTCAATAGGAACTCTTACTAGGAATGTCATTCCAGATTATTTTTAGATCAAAAGTGGACAGCAAGCACTGCTTCCCAAAAGACAGAGTTCTTTTCTTTCTTTCCCTTCTTCCAATGTAGATTATGCAACTTTAATTTACAAAGCTGGAATTCAGTTTTAACTCCCAAGCTCAGTTGTCCACGCTATTGTAGATATTCTACACTAATAGTGTTAGTGCAAAAGAATAACCCCAGTAATTCAAATCACACATGACAGAGTAAGAGAAGCATTCCCTTGTGTATCCAAGATTACACTTAAATGCAGGAAGGTTCAAATGCTTAGGGGAAACAGAACCAACTTTCTCTGAAAGTCAATTCTTATCTCCTACAAATTGTCCACTGATAAAGTGAAATTGATTACAATCAGTTCTTTCATTGCAAAACTATACTCCTAATTATAAATATGGTACAACTTCTCAGTTCTTTGCCACTCTGATGTTACAGAAATCATCTCAAAAACTTCACCACATATTATGATACACTAAATTATATCAGCAGCCTGTAGGAAGGAAAGTTTTTCTTTTTACTGTGTATGGCAGGTCTCTGCTTTTTATCTACTTTAATGATTGCTCAAATGGACTTTATTTTATCCTGAAATTTGTAGTATTTTTTTTTTTTTTTTGATTTCTGGTAAATTATTTTGGAAGTATCTAGTCTGGAAATCATGAAGGAGATGGATAGACACACATTTGTTCAGAGTGAATGCTTTTTAGACATGTCACATTAAAATACTACCCCTATGTTTATATATCACATTCAATTGTGTAATCTTGATGCATCTCCAATACTTAAAGGAATACCAAACAGAGTAACTATGTTTCTGAAGCTTGAGTTCCTACTTTTTCTATTCTAAAACACCTAACATATATGAGTTATATGATCAGTTAAACAGGTGATCTCTCCCTGTCTCTCTTTTAATTTTTTTGTTTTGTTTTGTGTTGTTTTGTTAATAAATACACATTTGTGATTTTTGCATGGTTTTTCTTCTTGGAAAACATGTTTTTCATCAAAGCAAAATCCTTTTCATGCCAGCATGCTTATTCTGAGATTTTTTTCTGAAATGAAGGTAGTAGTGTTTTGATCAAAAAGAAAAAATCTTCACTCCCCTACTCTGTGGGAGATGCTAAATCAGGTTCTCTTTTCAATTGTTATTAGACATAATGATTCAACGTCAAATTCTCTTATCAATTGCTATTAAGTATAATGATATGCTTTTAAAAAGAGACATTTTTTTAATGATTCATCAAATTTTAAGTGACTCAAAAATGGTTTGCTATATGAATAGAATCTAAACCATGTCAGTAGGGGAAGCTGGAAGGTTCTGACACCAAATTATTTCAAAATAGCTATAAGGGAGCTCTCATTTAGCATGTGAAAAGACCAATATTTTGAGGGATCTGAAGCTGATATTTGCCACATACAAGGTGAGTATCCTCATCTTACCTGTAATGAAAACACCTCTGACTTGGTGTCTTATTGTTTTATATATTTTTATTTTTTCAAAAAGTCGTATGAAAGTTTTTCTGGTTTCATTTCAACAAATATTTTATATTCTTGATTCTTCAGAAACAGTTGTATTACAAAGAAAGATTTCAGGAACTTTAAAATTAAACACCCTCTTTAAATATAATTTAGAACATTAATATTAGCAGATATTACATAAATTTTAGAGAATCTGGTTGGAAATTAGATGCATCTTTCATTTCTCATCTATCCAATCTCCAAAGTTATAAGCAAATACACTAACTGATTTCAGGTAAAACTTCATCTTGCTAGAGAAGCTGCCTCTAAGTCAAATAAGGAATAAGATTAAAATTTATTTTGTCATGAGAAAGGAAATTGAACAATTGTCCAATCTATGTTTTAGTTCTTCAGTCAACAAGTGGCAATCCATGGCAATCCAGGTTATACTTATATAAGAGACCAGGATCATGTCCATTTTGTTTCCATGCTGTATGACACAGGTTGGCTATGTCTAATGATCAACTGATCACCAGCTTGGTTGTTCACAGATAAATTTTATTCAGAGATATGCTGGGTAAAACTTAAAGCGTGTGAAGAGTACGAACCTCCTTTCTAATCTCAGTCTATGTGATCTTAGTGAAGACCATAGATGGTGAGAATTATTCTGAGTGCTTTCAAGTCTCACTTTGATGCTTTTCCTTGCCAAGTTCCATTTTACTGAAGTGCATGCCATGATTTAGTGATTATGTTTAAGCTTAAGAAAACAAGGAGATGAGTCTGCATACAAGCAAGGGAAAGGAAAATAATGAAAATGAAAATAATGTTTTCTACAGCATCTGTTTGGACTATCTGATCAGTTTTCCTAGTTTGAAGGAGCTACTCAGTTGCCAAGAGAGGTTGAGACTAGAAGGACTTTTCCTATTAACATTTTATGATGGTGGGTTGATCTGTAGAAAAAGATATGAAGCGGTTCAGCCTTTTTATTGATTCTTGAAAATTTTAGGAGCAGCTTAAGAAAGACTCTGACAATGATGATATGTGTATTCAAACCTATTAACTATTTAACTGGTAAACAGATTTTTTTTAATTGCTGTGGTGTGGATGCCTGTTAAATATCTTGGGAATAATTGTCAGTAAAAATCACATGGAAGAGATAGCAGTCTTCTGTGGAAACCAGGAGAATTTGAGATTCTGCTAACAACATATTTGTGTGTGTGAATGCATGGATTACACCCTACTGTTTGGCTCTGCTGCTCAGAAATATAGAACTTACTAGAATACAATTCTCAGGTAGTGGAGAAAGCAAAAGTCACACCTACATGCAGCAAGTATGAAATTACCACTGATACAGATTTTCAGTTGTTAATGTAATAGCAAATAATTAAAATTCTATCTGCTTGAAACTGAACTGTAAATCAAATACGATATTTTATTTTGAAAAGAATATAAAAATAGCAAAAAATACAATTAAGCTGATTTATGAACATCATGGAAAGCCTATTTGCTGCCAGAATTCTAAGAAAGCCCATTTTAGCATCATTTTTATGTTTCAATTTAAGTGAAGCATTTTCTTTCAGTTGCCTGAGTAAATAATGGGATGTTTACATTTTATTACAAAAGAATCACGGTTCATAAGTACTTCAAATTTTATATTTCTAGTTGAAGAAGTTTGACTGACTATAGAATGAGTTATATTTTATATTCATCTGGTTGGTGTATGGAGCTGGAATGAAACATGAAGAATTAAAATGTGAACAATTAAACTAGGCTTTTTAAATGTAGTAGTAAGGAGATAAATGTTTTTTGAAGTGCACAAATAATGTAATTTATCTTGCTGGACTGACATGTGAATAATTGCAGCTGCCCATTTCCCTGGTGAAATAAATTTCACATACATATCATGCCGTTGTGCTCTGCAACTCAGCTCTTTTCTATGCTTTCACCATCTAACACTAAGCAGCACACATCAATGTGCAGAAAAAAAATTCCCTTCAAAGCAATCCACACAAACAGCCTTATTTGAAAGACGTAGAGGACGATTAGTTCCTTAGGCTATATTCCTATTAAAAAAGGTACAGAGAAGAATATATGATAGTCAGCAGCATGCATGAAAATTAAAAATAGTGAATTTGATTTATCTCAACAAACAGATAAGCACTCTGTAAGAAGTGTATTAAGTATATAAATTTATATACATTATTTGCATTTTGAATTGATATTGTTAAAAGACTATTTTTCCATTAAAGACAGAAGTCATGTGCAAACCTTCCAAAAATGCATTTTCTTCTTAGTACTATATCTTATTGATTAACCAAAAGCAAAAAAGGAAAAGAAAAAAACTCTTAAAACTCTCTATGAACCCTAAGGAGCAGTTATGGTCAGAAAATTGATTGACTGTAAAAGAGCTGTTTTTATGATAGCTTTGAATAGAGTCTAATTACCCTGTTAGCTGTAACAGACTCCTATTGTTTGCACATATTCATATAGTACTCAGCACAAAGGATGTTTTGCATCTTGCTTTGCTTTTTCTTGTTATCTTAGATCATTTAATGGAGATGGAGAGAGGTCAGGTAAATAACGAATACTGAAATAGTAGTACCAGGCTGTGGGATAGCAACCATTTACCCAGGATCTGAGGTAGCCAACCTGGTCAAGTGACATGCCAATGACTCAGGCCACGTGAAGCACTCCAGCAGAGTCCAGTAATCAATGTTTTTTTTTTATTTCGTCTAACTTCTGAACTATTTTTTCTATTTTTTAAATGGATTATTTCCTTATATGGTTTGTCTGCGATCACACTATGCTTTACTCAACCTGCAATGTTCTGATTCCTTAAGTTTTAGCTTTTATATTTTTCAGAATCTCTGATGCCTAGTGTTTAACTCTGAAACTTCATGTTTGTAAGTTCTCTTCACAGGGTGGAAAGACAAAACAATTCCTTTTTAGCTATAGAATCAAGGATACCCATTACCCAAAAAGCATAAATAACAGCAAGGAAAAGGGGGCAAGCCAGGGGCTGAGACTTCATAGACTGGGGCTGTGGCTGGACAATTGACCCCAATATGTAGATGAACCTACACTCATAAAAGTGTAAAAACTCATGGCCAAGATCCATCTTGGATTTGATTTGGGTGTAGCCCCAGCCAGGCTCTTGCACTGCCCAAAGTGTATCCTTTCAACAAATATTTATCTTATCCTTTTGCTCTGTCTAGTGTCTGTTCCAGGTCAGCCTTTCCAGGCATCAACTTCACAGTAATATTTCCTATAGAAAATGAGCTGAAGTAATGGCATTGCATATCCTAATGTTCATTGACTTCCTATAACAGATATTTGTATTTCTGTTTTGAAGTGAGATTCTTATTTTTTAAGAAGTCTTTATGCTTACTTGCAGCATTTGAAAATGCCCTCTTGCCCATCTAGAAACAAAAGGCTAACTCAGTTAAAATATTATTTTGAAATAAATAACATTCAATACCACAAAATCAGTTGCTATACAAATTATAGCTTTTGTCATTTAAACTGGCTTATTTGCTCAAAAAAGTGAGCACTTCTTCAAAGTGTTTTGATGAGCACCAACTTCCTTCTGAAAAACAAGGTTTCCATTCAAAGGTAGTTTTTCATCTCAGTTTCTTCCATTAAAATCTCTAAAAGGGGTTTTGTGTGAAATTCTGTGACATGTCCGAAGTAGTTCTTATTACAATAACTGAGAGAATTTAGACTGCTCTGACAGCACATTAAAATATTCATAGTTCATTAATCAAACTTGAGTTATCTAAGAGCAACAAATTTTCAGGATGTGAATACATGTGGACTGACCTGTTGTTGAACTAAAACTGAATTTTGATATCCATGTTGCCGTTCTGTAAGCTTATTTCTTGATCTTTTTGCTACAAAGCATTCCTTGAAGTGACAAAAGAGCTAGAAATTCAGAACAAGTACCCACCAATAATTTCAACATTTCATTCACAATTAAAGTTCCTCCTCAAATGATTATTGCTTTATACTTTTCAATATTGAAAAAGAGGAACATAATTATATGTTGTTGTTTGCATATTATCAAAATTAATTTGAATATGGTCTTTGAAATTTCATATGTGCTGGTAATTCTCAAAATGAGAATTCCTAAAAAAGTTGTTTTCTTTTTTAAAAAGTGAGCTTTTAAAAAGTTAACAGAAATTAACATGGATCAGAAAGAGGAAATGATTAAAAACTGATCAAGAGATGGATTTAGTCAACAGTCTACAAGTTTTCTAAGACTCAGAGGAAAATTCTTTAACCTCAAAAAAGCAAATGACTGGGTCCAGAGCAAGATTCCATGTCATGCACAGTGGTCTATTTATTAAATTATCCTAGGCTTTTTATGTAGATCCCTGTTCTTATTTCAGTTCCTTTGTCCTCTTCCTTGAAGTGCATAAAAAAAGATAAAATACACATGACTGGTAGAACCTTAAGATTCATCTTTCTCTGTTGACCTGGTAGGTAATCAGTCTCTGTGGGTCTTTACTGTCAATGTACACTGAAGATGAGGCAGAATTTATGAGAGAGCATCCCCATATTTTCTGCAGTGGTAAGTTTCTAGGAATGATGTACGTGTTTCCACAGTAGTGAGAAGGATAAGAAAGCTTTAGACTTCTGTTGGCACAGAAAAAAAAGAAGTCCATCTCTCCTCATCTTCTCTAAAATTAAAAGTTAGGAAAATAAGAGCTGTAGAACATGGGCCCCCTTTCACATGATGGGACTATGTCATAACAGGATTTCAATACATAAAATGCTACAATGGTTTGTTTTAATTAAAAAACATTCTGAAATGGAGAATTTGGAAACTCAACACAGTATAGCAATTGTCAATTGATTCCAGTGCATTTCATGACCCATTACCAAATTTTCTGTGTCTTAATATCCTCCAAAAGGGCAATGATGTTACAATAAGAAAAATGTTCTTGCTGGAATTTAAGAAATATTTTAATTTAATTTCGTTTTATTTTATATGTGGTTTAGGAGGAGAAGGCTGCACAAAGACACAAGGAAAAGGGAAGACAAATTTTTTTTGTCTTAGTTTTGTTGTCAGGCTACAAACTTCAACTGGAAAATCTTTGGTTTGGAGAGGACATAGCAGAGGAACTGGTGTCTCATATTGTTAAGCAAAAATCTGAGAAGGAGAAAGAGGCAGACCCTGAATAAGTCTGAAAAGATGTGGGATCCAGGTCAAAATCTCTGAAATGCTGCAATGTGACTTCAGTCTCTGGTCAGAGCCTGAGGAGTTCAGGGGTCTCTGTTTTCTGTTATCTTTTGCGAACTGGTTGAATCCAGGTGTTTGGTCTTCTTGGCAGTTTTTCTGTGAACTGATAGAAAAGGCAGAAGGCCAGACACACCCATAGGGAAGAAAGCGAAGAGGAAAAGAGCCAATTCCTCCACTCTCTTGACCCCACACTAGGTGCCTGCTATGCTACTACATAAGTTGTCAAGGCTGACCTCAGTTCAGTAAAGGGATACCAAAGCCCTGGGGCTGGGCTTCCAGACAGGGATTCTTGCAGAGAAACTCTGCAGAGCTTTTTCTGGGAAAACTGGCATCCAGAGAGGAGAGAGAAGTAAAAAGACCACAATTAAAAAACAAAACAAAACAAAACAAAAACAAACAACAAACAAACAAACAAACAAACAATAAAGAACAAAACAAAACCAAAACAACAATTTAAAAAAGCATAGTAAAAAGGAGGGGGGAGAATGTACTTTAAAAAATGGAATCATTGCCTAAGTGCTCTCTATGCTTAAGTAGCTGTCAGTGAAGTGAGGAAGAGCTAACTGCATAATATCAACCTGTAAGGGATTATTTCAATTGATGCATTCAAAAAGACATTTATTTTGAGAGGAAAGGAGAGCTAAAAGTTTAAGTAAATGTGGTTGATTTTTTTTTAAACTAAAATATCTAGTTTTATGTGTTTGTTTTAAAAAGAGATGAAACCCAAGGGTGAGAAGTAAGGCTGTTTGATCACTAAGCAGTTTCTTAGGCACATAAAATCAAACATTCTTACTTAGTAGTAAAATAATTCATAAAAAATACTACAAAATGTATTGTTAAAACAACAATGGTGCTAATTATCTGGAATATCAACAGAAAGTCTTCTGGAAGGAGATGCTTTGGTTGGGACTAACAAAGATAGGTGATTGTAGCAGTATTGCTTGTAAGATTTTTGTGGGTATTGTTAGTTTGTTTATATGGTTTCTTATCCCTATAGGTAGAAAAGGAAGTTAAATAACAACTGTCACTCCTATGGGTATTGTCAGCTGTGTGATGCACAACTTTTATCTATTTGAATTTTGGTTCGTTTTGGGGTTTTATTACCATATCTCAATATGGGGAAAATCTAAAGTTAGAATGATTTTCTCTTGAAGTTGCCATGACTGAAGTTAAAAACATGAAAAAATAGGCAACTGGATAAAAAGAGTGTAGGTAGAGTTTAAGGTGGATTTTGGTCTTTTTTCCCTTTTTTTTGGGGGGGGGGGTGGGGTTGGGGTGGTTTTTTTTGGTGTTTTCATTGTTTTTTTGGTTTTTTTCTGTATTCATTGGAATTAGAAATGTTAATTTAATCAGACAAATACATGTTTTGTTAGGATCCCTATCCATACAAAGTTCTTTTTTCAATATCACTAGTTTGAATGTATCAACCCTGAGATAAGTGTGTGGAGTTCTATCTGCTCTGCCTGTGAGAATATTTTATCTAGATTATAGTAAGACTGCTAGTGCTGCACATCCCAAATCAGTCTGAAAGCAAAGCTTTGCCTGAATTCAGCTGAAAATCAGATCCATGTCTAAGTTAGCTCTATGCAGAAACATATATGCAGAAACATGGTGGGTCACTTTGTGAGGTAGCTAGTTCCTATGAATGGATTTCTTAGAGAGCTAAAGTATGTTTACATTGGTTATTTTTACTGCCAGGATTTGCATATATCTTATACTGTATGATCAACATGAGCTTTGGCTTCAGAATCTTCTGTTAGATGAAGCTCTATAAAATGTTACTCTGATGCATTCCATGAGTTGGGGGAAGGCAAAGAGTGCACATTATGTGAAATTTAAATCTATTTGAATTTCTACAAATCTCTGAACTTTGCTGTGTTCTTATGGATGGATCCATGTCTTCTGAGATGCTGCTGAATTGAATGAAGTTTTATTCTCCTTCTAAACAGATACACAATATAACATACCATATTCTGTAAACCTCGTGTGCACTTCTGGAAATTGTGTTCACTTTTTTTTTTTTTTTTTTTTTTTTTGATAGCCACACTTCATATTCTGTATCTATGCTTTTGATTCTCTTCCATGAGTAAGCTCTCACACGGGCAGGTGGAAGGATTTTGTAAAAGATAAATAAGGTATTTATACCTGTGACCATGTTGAAAGACCAGGGAGGGATCCAGATACTTGCACAGGTTATATTGACTAATTTATTCTGTTATCAGAAGTGAATCTAAAAAAAAAAAAATCTACGTTACACTATTTGCATGTCATGATTTGTTCTTCTCTCTCTTTGTTATTCAAACTCAGTCTGTTTGTAAATATACTATTATTTGTTTTTGTTTTTGTTTTTCGGGGGGGGAGGGGGGGGATGAAGTAGTCTTCATTTGATTTTTGTTCACAGCAAATATCCAGGGCTGCATCCCTTTAACTCAGTATTTAAAGGTGAGATTACTTAAGAGTTGGTTGATTAATCCTTACTGCTCATTCTTCAGACTTTTTTTATTCGAACTCTCATCATTATTTGAATAGACTGACCATGTACTTTATCCTCCAGACTTTGGAAGTTCTTTTAGAATAAAAGCCTATAAGAGCAAAATGAACTACTGTATTTATTTAGGGGTTTGTTTTTATCCTTTTCTTTTCCATAGCTCTGCTAGCCTTATATGCCTTCTTATTGAATCCTTTTAAGAAGGCCTGAAATATCAAAGGTAATCCTGCATCTTGTGTTTTGTCAAATCCAATTGATCACTGTGCTAATACTTTCATCTCTCCTCCTTGTAAGGCTTTCCTTATACTCTTGCAGGTTTGTTTCACAGACATTATGGGTAACATTTGAAATGGTTACTTTGAAGCTTTTAAAAATTTGTAACCAGAGTAGAAATAAGATTGTACTTCATTGGTGAGGTTAGCATGATCCCATAATTTTCCTAATATGAATACTAAGGTTGACTGGCATTGCAGTTAAAATGAAATAATACACTTTTTTTATTGGATAAGTTTTGTTTTCAGTGTGACACTCAGACTTTTAGTGGATCCCAAAGGGGAAGTTTTACATGCATGAAAAATTGTAAGGCTTCACTGTTTATGGTTTAGGAGCTTGCTTTACATTTTCTCATTCTGGATGATTTTAGGAGCATTCAATTCCAGAATACAATTCTGCCCTTCGAGGGAAATTTTGGTCACCATAAACACTCTGGTTAGTGGCCTAAAAATCATTACTTACTACTGTTTTATGATGCTTTTAGGTCTATTTTTATTTGAGAGATTACTTTCAAGCTATTAAAATACCTGGAGATTTATTAGGATTTTTGGAGACAAATATTTTATTTTTGATTGAAAAGTTTATCATACACAAATGCTTTTGCCTCATTGAATCTATTACAAAAAAAAAAAAAAAACAAAAAAAACAAAACAAAAAAAAAAACTGATGTAAATATGTAATTCAGTCCTTATTTGAATCATAGGTCTGGTAAGTCTCTGAGATAGAATAGAAATGTCTTTCTTCTATCTATAGTACTGCATATGCAAATTATGAGTAAAATTCAGTCTTCACATTTATTTCAATAGAGAGTTTTGCCAAGAGCAGAAGGATAAGCTATATCCATGACAAGAAATCTACATGACATGTTCCTTGCTTAGTTTCTAAATTTGATTTTTACCTTTCCTTCCAGAACAGAAAGGGTTGGTCTGAGCAGGTTCCTGTCACAGGAAGCATCAGCATTACCAGACTCTACCTCAGCTCCAGACTTTTCATGTCTGGCTTTTAGGCAGGCACAGTAAGAGTGAATTTTAAATGCATTAGGGACAGGCTTTGGTTAGGAATCTTTCTGTGAATAGGATATGTGTCTGTGTAGATTGAAAAGTTTCTTCTTTCATTTAACCTTTTTCCATATCTGCTCCATTTAAGACATTATAATTCAAGAAATACCTATCTATTTATATATAGACTTTTTTTTTTTTTTTTTGCAGTTGTACTATATATATATATATATATATATATATATATATATATATATATATATGGGGGTTTTTGCAGTACTATTATTTTGTGTTGTGTGTAACAGTTGATTCTCTGGAGCTATAAAATTCAAAATGATGTTTCAGGAAAATTTATAACATTGACCATTGAAATTTAGCTAGAATCAATTAGAATGAAGCTGCAATTATGCAATGGAGGGCAGCATATTATTAAAGTTCACATTTTGTATAATATTCCTATTATTTCTTCTACACAAAAAATGTTTCTGTTTGATTGAGGGCTTTGGGTTTGTTTTGTTTTTTGGTTTTGCTTTTTTTTTTTTTTTTTTGTTTTTTGTTTTTGTTTTTTTTTTGGGGTGTTTTTGTTTTTTTTTATTCTATGCCTTGATAAATATTTTAAACTAAGTTATCAGTAGGGAGGGGAATATCATCAAAGAAAAAGATCTCAGAAAGCTTAGTGAACTAATTTGCCTGGCATTATGTGGATGTTGTGGTTTGGAAATGAAGCTGTTGCTTTGAAACTACTACTCTATACATATATCCCTAGAGGCATACAAAGGGGAGAGTTTTTTCTATAAACTCTTAGAGGGATGCTCTCATGAATTTCCTGAGAATAATCAACAGGCTGCTGATGGTGTTTCCCACAGAAGATTGGCTATTTTGGTAGTCAGTGAACCTGAACAGGGGGTCAGCTGTTCAAAGTACAGCCTGAGTCCAAAGCAGCAGTTAGAGATGTTACTTTAAGAAAGCAGGCAGGAAAATGCTTTGGGTATGGAATCCAAAGGGTGATAGCAGTCACTCTTATTAGTATATATTTTTTTTTCTTTTTCAGGAATCTTTTCTGTTAGTAGGAAGATTCTTGTCTAGAGTTAAATTAATCTTCTTGAAATAATTGTATTTTTTTAATATTCTTATGACAAGCAGGTTACTGTTCATAAGATATCAAAATCAATGAACAACATAATACAAAACTATTTCTATATATCACATAGGCTCAACCATATAAAATTTAAAATTTTATTTACCTTAAAAGTTATATTTAATTGTTTTGTGAAATATTCATTAAGGTAAAAACCACAAGCCAGATACAGAAAAATAGCTCACCTAAGCTATCAAGGAAACTAGTAGGAGGTCCAGGAATAGGACTGAATTTTTTAGCATCTCACTGTAGAAGTCTAGCTCTAAAAATTAAATAATTCAATGTCACAGGGAGGGTTTTTTTTTTTTTTTTTTTTTTTTTTTTTTTTTTTTAATCACTATTTTCAGAAAAAGAAAAATCTATTGGAAGGAATTTGTCACTGAAGATTTTGAACATGTATACTGCTTTTCATTTAGAAAAATCTAAATTAAGTGTTGCATTCTGAGCAGTTAATTTAAGTGAGCTTATTTAATTCTATTCTCTCTCTTTATGTGAGATGTATAAATGTATGTGTGTATGTATGCTCCTGATTGCTTGATCTTAGTTGCATTTAAAGAAGGAAGGACATTAGAAGTTTTGTTAAATTTAAGGTGTGGAAAAAAAATAGTACCGGGGTACACTCAAACCAAAGTGAAGTTTTTTCATATCAAGAAACTTCAGAAAACTGTAGTTTGTTGCATACTGAAATTTTGTTTCATGTTCCAGAAAATGGAACTTTCTTTCTCTGTCTTTTCTATTGAAAGATAATGTTTCCTCTGCACAGAAATTATGAGGCTTTCATAATTCTAATTCTGGTATGTCTATTACTTTAGAAGGTAAAAAGGCTTTTGTGAAATGAATCAATATTTATACCACCTGAAAGTCCCAAGAATTTTTAGAGTGAGGTGAAAGTGTGTGCTAAAAATATGTTCTTCATGAAATACAAGTCCCTTGAATTGTTTGGCTCTGAAAGGTTTTCAACATAGATTATGCAAAATATTATTTTACCAGAAATTTTCCAGCTTTAATGTAATACTTAGTTAAGCATTTACTGATGTCATGGACTGGGCTGCAATCAACAAACTCGAAGCTATGCTTTTTTATAGGAACAGATGATCCCAAATAATGCAAATAGCATTGGAATATTTGTTGGTGCAAACCCAGAAGTTAATCAAAAGTTCTCTGATGGCTACTATTTCAGTGATGCATCTGGCTTTTTCCTATCATGGAGTAGTTAGCAAATAGTGAATACATCTTAGCTTCTGACATTTCATTGTATTCTTAACTTGCTTTGGGTCACATCCAGAATCAATTGCTAACAATGACAATTCTCTGACCTATGTTAAGGAGAGTTGTATATGGTTCTTAATGATCTAAAAAATGTTTTATCTTTTTCCATAACAGTGTCTACCACACTGAAACACTAAACAGCTTCAGTGTTTTCTGCTTTTCTTTGTTTCATTGTGAGATGTGGCATTTCTATTGACTAATGGGGTGGAAATCACTAATAATAGCAATTTATAAGTAAATAACATTCTTTGAAGATGTCAAAACAAACAGCAACAAAAAAACAGAGAGGAAATTGATTTTTTGAATAATTTCCCCCTAAATTACTAACAGACACATGACTTACCATATATAAAATAGATTTTTGGTTAATCAGGAAGGAAAAAAATAAAACCAACCAAAAAATTCTCATCTCATACCACTGTGGAAATTAAATATTCTGGGAACTGAAATCTCAATGGTATCTTTACACTTGTCTATATGGAAAACAAATGTAGGACTTGGCAGACCTAAGCCATTGTATTTTGAGGATGTCTACATCCAGAAAGTCAAAACTGGAGATCATTAATGTAAAAAGTACATGAAAAGAGCTCTTCAGCAGTTCAAGAATAAATGCATGACATATGATATGAATGATACAAGCCACTTGTTTCTCCTTTGTAATTTAAAAGTCAGTGTTCTATTGTCTGGGAGATTTCTTATATTAAACACTCTGCAAATTGCTACTTACTACAAGGATTAGATTTTTAATCAGGAAGGCTTGCATCCTTGTATAGTGATGGTGGCTTATATATTCAGCATTGTTAAGAATTAAAATATTTTTAATTTTTCTCTCTGTGTTCATGAGTAACACTAAGGCTTTAGATATGTGCCTGGCTGATAGGCCTGAATGGCAGAGGGTTTTTTACATTTTTTTTTCTACGTTAATGCAACATGGACAATGCATTCTCCATGACAGTTTGCTTTTTCCGAACTTGAAGTCTTAGTCAAACATCAACAGGACAAGTCTTCCTCCCAAATCTTGGTCACTTTGGCTGTGTCTGCATGAGGAAGTGAAACACACCAGGGTCATTATGATGTTGGTGGTGAAACACAGGCACAGTTTTTCCAGGGAGGTGGTAGATGCTCCATGCCTGGATACATTCAAGATCAGTAGAACAGTGCTGTTAACAACCTGATCTAGTTGAAGATTTCCCTGCCCATCGCAGGAAGTTGGATTAGATGACCTTTAAAGGTTTCTTCCAACTCAATCCATTCCATAATTCTATGATTCTCTGGCATTGAGGCCAAAAAGCAGAGAAGATCAATTTAAGTAAACTCAGCTAAATTTCCAAAATAAGATGCTTTTATATATACTTCCTGCTGTTCTTTTCTACTTCCTAGCACATTCCCACAGGAGTAACTTGCAAGAAAGCACGGAGGCTGGAAGTGCACTGGACACTGTTCTAATTTGCAGTATGAGTGAATAAGCCCAGTGCCCAGGAACAGCCACAGACACTGGATTTTTTAATAGCATAGGCAAATCTTTTGTGGTAGCAGAAAGGTTAATATTAAATGCTTATTACATTTTTATAATTACAGGATTCCATTTAACATACAGATTGGAAAACAATGTCAGGACATTGCCCTATCTGGATCATCAGCGTATTCCAGTGGGATATAGGAAACTTTGAATGCTTTCTTATGGAAAGCTGAGCCATAGTACCTTTCTAGCTCAGAGATGCAAATGGATCTCTTGACAAAAGAATGAAATCTAGCTCTGAACTCGTTGTGTGAGGTGCTGTAAGTGATTACTGTAGTTACTGCAGAACTACAGATTCCTCTCCTGTCTGTGCTGTGAATTTCTCTTAAGAAAGTCAAAAAAGTGAAAGAAAGCCTTGATGCTATACAATAGATTATTGAGTGTTGTTGCAAATATAAACTGTATAGAGTCAAATATTTTTGTATTATATATAGTGTTTGTATGATACACACATTTCTGCACAATTTTCTGGGGTTTTGATTTGTACGCAATTTTTTGAAAGATAAAATAACAAAACAACACAGTAAAATTGCTAGAGACTTGGTAGAGACATCCTGTTTCCTTTAAGAAATAATGCTTTTGGAGTACACTGAATATGTATTCAAGCATCTTGTCCTTGTTTTTAGTTTTGCTGCTGCCTCAAGACCTAAACCAGCCCTATGGTTGAGTGCTTTATGCTTTCCACTTTCACAGTGCTACTGAAAAATGTCATGTTGTCATCTCTTGCTGCTGCAGAGTCACAAATCTGAATTATGTAATTCAGGTATTGTTCCTGGGCCACAAATGGAAGAATCTTCATATTTATTCTTATTCATCTAGCTCCTTGTGTTCTAACCTGCAGTATTTTAGTCCTGCAGTAAATGCCTGCTTTAAGATATCTCTGCTCTCTGGATATATGAACAACAAACTCTTTGCTTATATAATATTAAGAATAGCAGTATTTTTAAATGCAGAGTTTCTTTGTGCTTTTTTGCAATCAACCTTGCAGTAGTATTTCTGGTAATTGCTGTATCCCATTATTGGAACTCACTGTATTGGTATAAAATGCCCTTGTCAAATCTCAATCTTTATAGAACCACAACCTGAGATCCTTCATTCTGTCAAAAATCAACAATAAATGTGGTCTTACCAGTGGAACACTGGGAATTGGAAACTAAGTTATCAGTATTGAAGATGTAAATACAGAGGTGATATTACACATTTGTTGCTTCACACATCGCACAGTGACAGATGGGAAGATTAGAGGTAGTTTTAGTGGGAGGTGTTTTCTCTATTTTTAATTTACACATAGTATGTGGATTAATTTATTTATTACAGTGAGAAGAAAAGTAAATTGCAACTGGAAATGCACCTATGATTAAATTCCTTGAATTGAATTGGGGTGGGTTGTGTTAGCACAATGTGCCATTAACATTACAATCACTGTTGTGAGAATGAATTCATATTGCTCCATACTCTGCTGTCATTATAACCTTTTTATTTCCACATAGCCATACTGAATTGTTGGGGTGAGCAATAACAAACCACGTTAGTGCCAATTCCATCTCTCTTTAATTCCACTGACTTCATTTGTCCAGTGCCTCATGCTTCCAGTGAAGGGCATAGAAAGATAAAATAACATAGGTATGAGGTGAAAATCTGAACTTATTTAAGAGAAGGGGAATTCAGTCATGGCTGTCTTTGCAGTTGAAATTGTTTCTGTTATTCCAGGGCAGTGCTGATATGAAGGGAAAAATCCTAAATTGAAAACCAATTGATCTAAATTGAAAATAAGCTGAAAACCATTTTGATTTTACATTATCTGTACTTAGGAATTAATGAGTCAAACAAACTTAGTAATTTTTTTTTTTTTAATAAACTCTAAAAGAACCCCAACCCCCAAACTTAGTTTATTTTGAATTCATTTTCCTAAATTATCACTGGAGTTAAAATACATTAAGGAGCAAAGCATCAAATATATTTATAAATAATGAATAATATTAAGATGGGACTATTTAAGATTCAGGTACACTTTTAATTTGTAAACTTAAATCTCTAGGATGATAACATGTACCTTATAAAACAATATAAAAATAACATTATGTTGATATTAGAAAAGGTAATAGCTGACATAGTGACAAACCAGGCATTCATTTTCTGAGGCTGGTTTTTTTTTGCATAACCAGCATGGGTAATTTGCTCAGAAAATAAGATATTGACAAGATGCTTTTAAAACAGCTCTCCCCTTGTCTTTGCTAGCTTGTCTTGTCCATCTTTTTCCACTCTTGAGTAATGAAGAAATATGCCATGTTCCTCAGATTTTCCATACAGAGAGTCTTCATTATTTCTTTGCTGTATGTTTCTTTAAATATTCAGCAGGAGTTATTTGTCTTTAAATTAAAAAAAACCAAACAAACAAAAACAAAAAAACAGCCAAACCAATCAAACAAAAACCTATCAAAATTGCTATATTTCTTTCCCTATTTATATATTGTGTATTGGCAACAGTAAATAATGATGTTATAGACTATATTTTCTTTTTCTACCTGTATGAATTAAGGTCTACAGTCTATACCGAGAAGTGTTAGCAGTTCAAATTACCATTCTATATTTTAAATCAATTTGTAGCTGCTCATAAAGTGTGTGTAACAAATAATTTTTATTTAGGTAGATATTCGGTAGTTATCAGACAGTCTAAAAGTTAAATGTATTAAATGATAATTTATAGAAATTACATTGTGTAGTGAGTTGGGAAAAAGGTGCTTACAGTGTGATTTAAAAAATGGACAGAGAATGCTCATATTGTTTAGAGGACCAGCTATCACGCATCCACATCTGATTGATGTGAACTTTTACCTGTGAAATTGTGATAGCTGTATTTGCAGCTCTTCTCTCATTTATGAAATGAACCGATTTGTCCTATAATGGTATTACAGGATAAGCCTCTTTGTGTTAAGTAATACATCAACTCACCCATGCTTGTGCCTGTTCTCTTCCCACTGATGAGTCCCACCTTTCAGTTGACCTCACCCAGAGTAGGACTTCATTCCTGTTTAGAGGCAAAAATAGTAGGGACTGAATGACTGATTTCTTAACGTTGAAAATGTACCCTGTGAGTGTATGAAAAAACGTTTTATTGATGAGTAAGTGGCCTGTTTTCCACCCAGATCAGTGAGAGGGGTTGTGGCCAAAGCATTATGCCATTCAATAGCACCTCATGTCATTATCTGGGGTGGGGGACAAAGGGACTCTCTCTTCCCAGGTTGTGCTTTTCTGATGGAACCACTGTGGCAGAGAGAGCAGTGCTGTAATGATGGTTCTGACTGGAGGGAGTTTGGATGGCATGGCTGCAGTCAGGTTGAGCTCTGTGTTTTCTCTTTTGTACACTTCTGTTGTTAGTGCTGTTGCTGTTCCTTTTCTTAAGTCATTGCTTTTTCCAGCAACTTGTTCTTACCTCAGACTGTGATGTTCCCCTTTGGAGTCTGCCGTCCTCCTGTGCAGCCACCCAGGGGTGGAAGAGGGGAGGAGGGGAAGCAAGTAAGCAGCATGTGGAGTTTTGTGGGGAGGGCAGCACTAAATAGGGAGTGCTATTCCTACACCACAAGAGTAAGGTAACATATCTCAGTGACAGGAAATTTATGCAGTTTTATTCCTCATCTTCTACTCTTTCCCCCAGTCTGAATCATGCATGAAAAATGTTTACATAATCTGTACAAAACTATAAGCATCTGGATTAGACTGCTCTGATAAAAACAAAGACAAGTTGTAAAAGCTTGATAAAGAAAGACAAAGCACTCACCAAAATATGTCTTTTCAAAAAAATAAGTTTTTTTTCCTCTATGTCCACCAAAGTAAGCTTGTGGTAAGAAATGATGGGATTCTACTCAGCTAATATTAACTGGCTAAAGTTTTGCCATCTGATCTTAGCAAACTACTTATGATACTTTCATAATTGAAGGGGAAAGACTTAAATGACAAACAAGAGGATAAATCTCATTTTGAAAAAGATGTCTGCGTTCAGATGGAAGAAAACTTACTGACATTCTATTCTGATAATGGGCTATCAGGTAGCCAAAATTAGAGTGCAAACCCAATTAAAAAGACCACTCATGAGAACTTTGAGTAGCAATGATATTGCAAGGCATACAGGTATGTTACAGTATTCTTTAAAATGTGACTTTCAGTTGTGAAAATATTAAAATTCTAAGAACTTTAGCTTTACTTAAGACGTTTTATACCACCCTTTCTTCTTATGAATAATTCTTTCAAGGTGTACATGTGTGTCATGGTTTAACCACAGACAGCTCACTTCCCTGCCACATAGACTGGGGAGGAAATTGGATGGATAAAAGGTAGAGAACTCACAGGTGGAGATAAGGATGGCTTAACAGGGGAAGCAAAAGCTGTGCTCAGAAGCAAAGCAAAACATAGAATTAACTCACTGCTTCCCATGGGCAGGCAGGTGTTCAGCATCTCCAGGAGAGTAGGGCTCCATCACACAGAACAATTAATTGGGAAGACAAGCACCATCACTCCAAATGCCCACCCTTTCCTTCTTCCCCTACTTTACACATGGAATGAGGTCATCTAGTCTGGGACATCCCTTTGAACAGTTTGGATCACCTGTCCCAGCTGTGTGTCCTTCCAGCCTCCATGCACTCCCTCTTCCTCTCCAGTCAGGCAGTACAGAAAGCAGAAAAGGCCCTGGCTCTGTTTAAGCCCTGCCCAGCAACAGAAAAAACACCTCTGCATTATCAGCCCTGTGTTCAGCACAAATCCAAAACACAGCCCCATACCAGGCACCATGAAGAAAATGAATCCACTCCAGCTGAAAACAGAGCAATGTGTACAGTTTATATTTTACCAATGCATTATAATTTTGTTTTTAAAGTTAATTATATGTGAGTGTGAGTATATATTAGCGATGCCCTTTTTGCTTGTCTCTTACTTGACAGGTAAGGACAATCTCTTGCAGAAATGCATGCAAAGTCTGACCCTCAATCTGCTGGGTTACAAATTTCATATAAATAATCTCACTTGGTTCACTGGAACCACTTTCTGTGAGGATGCAGTGAAAAAAGTTGAAGCATGGGGTGGATTTTTTAAATTAAATGTGAAGGATACATCCTGTGTTGTTCCTTTGGTCTCTCAAACTTACTGTTTGCTGGGCAGGATGTTGTAAAGCACATATTTGGGCAGCTCGCCTGCAGTTATTCACTGTGCCCTGCTATGCTGCTACTGGTATTTCAGCTAATTAGGACAACTCAGATATGTCTCTGTGAGTTTCAACCATTCCCAGTCTGCTTGCTGTTGAGGATAAAATCACTCATGAGTTCTGGAACATGAATATTTGTGTCTGATGTTTTACAAAATGTGATACTCCTGAGCTTTGTGCTTTGGGACCTGCATGAAAAGATTGTTAATGTATATAATACCAAGTGGAAGTGAAGTGACTGGAAATATGCCTATTAGTATTGAAAATGAGCCATAGAGGGAGACAGCATTGTGCTACAAATTAAAGGGTGCAGACGTCATCACCGTTGCCATAGCTTTCCTGTGTGCTTCAAAACCAGTTTGGAAGAAAAGATGCATACAAAAAGGAAGATGATTTTCCATGTGAGCAAGTGTAAAGGACAAAATATTTAGGTGAAGATAGACATAAATAATGGGAAGGTCCCAATCTCGTGAAAAGCAGGCAGTTACTTAGGCCACTTCCAGAATTATTTTAACTATTGTGAGAGTGATCGAAATATTGGAAAAAAAAGTTGGAATATCAATGTAAACTTACTTTGAGAAATTCTCAGTTGCTGTCAACATTGCCTATGAATTTCTGCTGTGGTAAATTCATAGTCATATACAGGATTTTTTCCTGTCTTATCCTATGCATTATTTCATTATTCTTTTGTTCCATGCTTTGGAGAAATGATTTAGGGGTTTGGACAAGTGTTATGAGTGGATTTATCATTAATCTCACATGCATATTTTCCTGATTTATTAAAAAAATTATCCAAAGTTCAGACATTTTCTTTTCTTTTATTTTCAGGTGTTGGTTGTGAATTCTAGACTTTCCATGTGTTTTGTTTATTCAGAACTTTCTTTTTTTTGAAAAAGTAGCATTTTCAGAATTAATGGTCAATGATGCAGTACAGGAAATTGCTCTATCATTGCAATACACTTGTGCAAGTTCTTACTTTGTGGTTGTTCCAAGACATGTATTTTACCACTGTTTACAAGACAGTTGAATTGTTTTCTCTGACTGTATGCCTCTATTTAATTATTTTCTTAACCAAATTAAAGCATTTTCATCCTGGTATCATGCTCATGGAGATCAGGATTATTTATTATTAATACAGTGCTTTCCTCAACAAATTATTTTTTTTTATTTATAATATCATTGTAAATAAATAATTTGTGCCTTTTTATCATTAATGACATAGGACAAATATGCTTTTGGTTGATTGCAAATGTGCTGCTGTGCAAATGTCAATGAGATAGAGAGAGTTTATTTTATGCCATTTTCTATAGTTTTAATTAAGCAATAAAAGAAGACATCCAAAATAATTACATACAGTTTCCTGCTTGACAAATATAAAACTAAAGCCTGTGCAAACAAAAAGAGTGCTAAAGAAAGAAAACACTTTCCTGCTCAGCCTAGATAACCTTAGGCACTTTAAAATATTAGAATCAGCAACATTCAGAATGTATCAACAAATTTTAATTAAAGATAAGTTGATATGTAAAGCTAGTCCACTTGTAGTTCCCAACATCTAAGAACCAGTATTTGCCTTACATTGATAATCACTCATTTAACTAACAGCATTAAACTATACAGCACTGCCTGGTTTTGGACACAGATTCGGGTTAAATAAATAAATAAAAATAATTGTTTAAAAGAACTTGGTTCCTAAAACAGTAATTAGGTTTCCATCCTTGCTCATCAGCATCCAAATATAATTATGGAGACATGCAAATAAAATCCACCTATTTCTTTTAGATCTGAAATGGACTGAAGAAAGGGAACACAAAATGAAGCTGCAGTAGCCTCTGTGTAACCCAGAGGCACCTAGGAAGAAACTCAGGACCTCTGGTCTGAATCTTTGACATTTTTATGTCCATTGCAAAAGCAAAACTCATCTTCTATATGTTGGGTAACATCACAGCTGAGCCAGGCACTTTCTTTGCCATTTTTCCTATCTGCTAGAAGTCCTTTCTGCACAGTGTTCTGAATTTTTGTGAGAGTGGTCTGTGGCCTTACTCCAACAGGCTGAACCAAGCAAAGCAAACCTAATGAAACCTCACAGACAAAACACAGCATTTGTTTCTGTTGTGATGTGGCATCACCAAGCATCCTTCTAAGGAGTCCTGTATCTATGTATGTGATCTGTTGTGCAAGTCTTGTGATTGTTACTTTCTTATAGTAATGTAAACCCCATTCTATCACAGGAGCTTATAAAAAAATTAATCATTGGATGAAATCACAAATTTATTAGTTTCATCCTGGCTACAATGTACTGTAGGAGCTCATCCCAGTCAATTTGTTTCCTACTGCCACAGAATTTTGAGGTCACAAGTGGTAAGTTGCTTGCTGTTGTCAGTGATTGGATTTGTAATCATGTGTATTGCAAATCTTGCAAATGATGAAACCATAAAATTGTGTTATTAATATCAAAATAGTGCCAATAAAGGCTTTTTCTTACCATGTCATTTCCAGGAAATATTTTCCTGAATATGCATCTTAAATAAAGTTTAAAGGGAGAATTAATTTTAAGAGAATGTAGAAGCCAGAGAGGGAGAAAGCAATTAACTTTACTTTCAAATTCTTGCAGAAGCAAGTATATATATTTTTATTATTCTTTTTTGAAATAATAGTTTTGGCTCAAGTTCTTAGAAAGAAGCAGATAATTTTCCAAGACACAGAATAGGTGTATCAGTTCTCTATCTTGGATAGTTGTCTGCTTCCCAAGCTCTAAGAACCTGAAAAGGTGTAACTATTCTGTAGGCAATTAAATTTAATTTTAAGGGCATCTCCAGAGAAGGGGATAGCTAGAGAGAGAAATGCACAGATTACAGGAGTGCTAAATATTGCAGCACATATGCAATGTTTGAAATTGACAGGGACCTTTTTACATCCCCTCTCACTCCATTCTCATTGTGGCTTTCTGTACTCTTGGATTGTTAATCCACTAGTCAGTAAGCTACAATATTATAAAAAATGTCAATATTGACATTAAGTGCGACTGAAACAAGCATTTAACATATCAATAGAGCAGAAAACAAAACTTCCCAGAGATGGACAAAAGTGATCTCAATTTGACCTGGTTGTATGTCTTCTAGATTTTGTACGGCCTTCAGTGCTTGTTTCTTGTTGTTTCTTTTTTTGTTTGTTTTTCTTTTTTTACTTTGTTCCCAGTCTTCATGGAGCATAAAGTACATTGAATATTTGTGTAATCATCTGGGGCTTTTGATTTGGATAAGTATGTGTACTGTACTTGCTAGATTCTAACACAATTCAAAACCACTCCCCAGGTTTGTATCAGTTGTGACACAGAGAATAGTTTTTGCTCTTGGATGATTCACTTCCTGGATTTAGCTTGCATACCTTACACCCCCAGTCACTATCCTAAATTCCAGACAATGATGCATCTCATGTAGTGTTAAGAAAAAAGTTTCCCTGACAGCAGTATCATACAATAGTATTATCCCATGTTCTCCTGTAGTCCTAATGTAGAAATTTCTGTTTCCCTGGAATCATTTGGATTGCAAACAAAGCAAAACTGAATTAAAACAAAGTGGGAAAAAATTTGATTAAATAGAGGTTATTTTGGAAGCAGAAAACCAAGGTTCAAAAGGAGAGTTTATTTGTCTAATTTTTTTATTTACTGTTGGTACTGAATATGTGAGCTTCATCTAGTCTTATAGAGAGCATGTTTTCTATTAGATTCCCTAAATGCAAAATGAACCAGGCATAGAAATCCTAATGTCATAGAATTGGGCAGTCTTTGCATTTAGTTGATCCAATTTTGAGTACAGATAGCCCCACATCAATTGAGATACCAAGTAAATTAGAATTTTCTAGTTTCTTGACCTCAGTTTTGTGGTCGTGATTCCTTTTAAGAATTTTGCCAGTATCTAAGAACAGACTGTTCTGGTTTTTAAAATATTATGAAAGTCCAGTAAGTTTTACTTTCAGTTCTTTTTTAATTTTTATTTGTGAATCCTTTGGAAAACTGAGTGGCTGTATAATATAGAGTAGGACTTGCACTGCCTGCCCTGGTATGTTGAATTCTTCACTGGAATCTCGTGATTATGTGCTGAGAATTCATCATAATTGTCCCATCTGCCTCCATTTCATTCTAATTTAAGCATCTTTTCCCTTAGTCCTCTCCCCTTTTTTCACTCTCCGTGGCCTCAGTCAGGTCACTCACCCTCTCTGCTAATGCTTCTCCATCTGTAAAATGGGAATAATGTGAGTTGTTGGAAAGATTAATTAATGAATTAATATTTGTAAAGCACTTGAAAGATGAGAAGCACTAGATAAAGGCTAAGTAGTGTAATTATTATTCTCAGAAGCGCCTTCATGAATAGGGGAAAAAAAAAGGATGCAGAGTTTTGGCAAACTGATTAATATCATATAGGTGGCTCTGGAGATAGATGAACACAGGCTAGTTGGCTTTGCTAACAGAGAGACAAATTAACATGAATGAATATGTAGTGTTTGGGGATTTACCCATTGTTTTTAACAGACAGTATTAATATTACACATCTTCACATCAATCACAAATTACAGCTTGAAAGCATCAGAGAAAATGGGACTGCATATTTAGGAAGTGAGGCCCTGAATCTTCCAGCTTCCACATTTTTCTACTTGCATTCCATATATGTGAGTGACTTTGAAACATGCTACTTATCACAGATGCAAATGGAACTGAGAGAATAACCGAGAATAAATATTTTAAGGTAATATTGTACAGTCTCAACTTTCTATTGTGATCATGACACCATCTTCTCTACCCCCCCACCAAAAGGCAAGTAATTTCCTAGTGCTATAATTAAGCCATCTTTCATTCCTCCATCTTCATAAAAAGGGAATAGGGAGGCTAATGGCTCAAAATGAGTATGATCACATAATGATACTTCCTGTCCAGAAAAGATATAATTACTAACCTGAAAAGTTTTGGTTGGTGTTTTTTTTGGTTTGTTGTTTTTTTTTTTTTTTTTTTAATGTGCCATAGCTTAATCTGTCATATGTGGCTAGAAAATTGTATTCTGTCTGATCAGTGGAGGCCAAATTTTATTACTTTGCTGCTGTCTCAAACCATCTTCATGCTGTCTCATGCCATCTTCAAAAGGTAACAGGTGTCTGTGCTTTGTGGAAGCGTGTTTTCTTCCAACATGTTTCCAGAGGAAGACTGTTAAAGAAACTGTTCCAGCATGCTCTGTACTGGTTTTTTTGGCAGCAAACTGCAGTGACATAGAGTTAATCTGAATTCCCTGCACAGAATACAATGCCCCAGTTTATGACAGACCATGGCCTGAGTGAGGACACAGCAGCTGAGAGAGACACGGCTTTTGCTTGGGCTGCATGAGCTAAGGAGTCTGGCTTTTTGCTCCAATCTCCTCCTGCCACCTTCAGTTTCCTGCTGGTTAGAACTGAGTGTCACATTTCATATTGTGATCTCATTCTTTGCTTTCTGAGCTTTTAATATGGAAGCATTAATAGATCCTACTGGAAATTGTGACTACCGGATGGAAAAATTAAGAAGACATCTTTTTATATCATTGTCTTTTAATTCAGGTGATCATTTAAGGTAAACCTTAGGAAACCTGATAATCACAAAGGTTTATGAGACTTTTGAATTGTAGGATATAGTCAAAAATAGGCAAATGAGAAATAACATTCAGGTCTGCAAAAGGAAGCAATTTTTTTTCTGAATTTTTACTATAAGTATGCAAACTCATGGGGGAGTACTATGTAGCATGTAATATGTATCATATGCCTGTACTAGGAGGGTGTTAGAGAGGGTAATGATGTGAGTGGTAAAAACAAGAAGGAATCTCAACAGAGTTAGGCCCTGCTAATCAGTGTCTATGTCTTTGTGCTAGATTGAAATCTTCAATTCCTTCATATCTAAAAATAAGATTTATATACAGTATATGCTTTAGCTTATTCGTGTCATGGAAGCCACTTAGTTTATTACATAATTGGATGCAATGCAATGCTTCTGGGTGTAATAATCTTGCTATTAGGCAATTGGAAGCCACTAAATAACTTCTATTCCTGATAACCTCTGAAGAAGATGAGATGAACCTTACCCTCCCCTTCACAGTCACCTTGAGGTGGTGTAGCTTGAGTATTCCCACTACAAATCTAACCAAGTGCTAACCAGCATGGTCCCATATGAAGTGAGAGTTCTTAACTCTTATAACCCATGCATATACTGGATGCAATTCCCATCAGCCTACTCTTTCAGGGCTTGGCACCATAATGCTGCAGGTACTCTTTATTTTATAATCTAGCCCTCTTCCCTGTGACAAGGAAATTGTCCTTCACAGTCTGGGCTTGTGTCTGTTATCTGAGGGAAAACTTGCTTCAGACTATGAAGAATGAGATTGTATGAGGAATTAAAATGTTTCCAGTCATGCTCCTTATGCTCCTTTACAGCATTTCTAGCTCCTCCTGAACAGTAGTTTGAGGAATGAGGAATAAAAGCAATTTTGTTAGCATTTGATTCCTACATAAGGTGGGGCTTTTTATGTGTATATGGAAAAATGCAGCTATTATTCTTCCTGGTTTTTCCCTCTATACCTATCCATTCTTACACTTCCAAGAAAATACAGTGTATTTCTCCTTATAAGACTGGCAAAACAGAGAGCAAGAAAACATGGAGGGAGGAATATTAAAAGAGATTGGAAATTTAAAAAAAACAGATTAAAGATTACTGTGGAATAGAAAAGCTGAAAAAGAGAAGAGCAATATCATATACGAAAACAGTCAAGGGTGAAATGAAAATAAAAACAAAACAGATCAAAAAATCAACAGGCCAAATGAAAAAAAAAAAAAAAGAAACAAATACTAGTTCCCCATAGTTAGAAGATTGGAATCTAGTCAGACAGATGCAAGTTAGGTTTGCTGGAAAGTTAGTTTTAATTAGTGTTTATACTTGTTACTATATTTTTCTGAGCTTTTCCAGAAACCAGTAGCATCTGAAAAATATCAGGCAGAGATGATGTCGCATTCTAAGATCTGATTTTCTCTATTATTATGAAAGCCCTGTGGTTACCCTGAAAAATGGACAGATATGATGCTTTATGACACTGAAAATGTGGCCCTTAAAGTGTGCTAGATTTATAGTATTAGTGTGAGTAAGTAGCAGACAGGCTTCAGCTATAAAAATGCCAGGGAGAATCCCAAGACTAAATAGCAGTTCAGTTCTGTCCCCTTCAAGGGGACAAGCAGCCCCTCCTTATTCAGAGAGACAGGAACAGGAAGGCTAATGGATGAGTGTAAGATATTTATGTGGTTACAAGCAGTACATTGCATCCCTGCACATGACTTTCTGCACTATCCTCTCCCCCCTGTCCCTGCATGCTCAAGCAAGTTGATGGCAAAAGGGAGTGAGCAGAGAGATTTTACTGAGAATTGTAAATTGCTGCTGAGACAGATCATACCACAAATCACACTGTTCCCTTCACCTGAACAAGAAGGATGTGAGGGAGGAATTGTACTTTAGGAAGGATGTCCCTGAGTCATTCTGTTTCCCACACTGCTCCTGTGGTGCAAATTGCAGGGCGCTCCTATTTTTGCTGTTAAGTCTAAAGGAGGTTTATAGCCTCCAGCAAAAAAAAGACCCAGACCAGAAACTGCAAACTTTGCTCCAAAACCATGCTCTTTGTTACAGCTGTTTAATTTCTTTTCCAGCTGAGCTGTATAGGGGCATTGCTGACAGAAATTTTCAGCAGAGGTTAACTAACTTCAAATATAGAGTTTCCTTGGTCCTGTAGAGTACATTCTAGTAGTCCCAGGTTCTCAATTCATACAGAAAGACACACTCAATAGACTGAACAGAATTTTGATTCCATTATTTAACAAAAATGCTTTTATAGTATGCATCTGTAAATAAAATAGTACTGCAAACACATATTACATTTTAATAATGGTTCATTCTGTTTCCTTCTTTGTAATTATGGACAACAATAATTTACTTGGTGCTTGAACATTAATACTGTTCCTCTGTGATACAAAGTTTATTTATCTCAGATTGTAGTTAAACTCCAAAAAAGTGGTGGCCTATTTCCTTTCATACATCTTCTTTTTACCTTCATTTTCAAATTCTCTCTACTAGACCTGAATATGTCCTTAAAAATAGTATCCCTCTTACATTTCCTTTCACTCACAGGGCTATTTACCCTTTATACCCTTAAGTTCCCTACTCTTATAAAGCATTAGGTTCATAAATTCTTCCCAGAACTGAATTCTAGAATTTTTAATCACCACCTGCTTTTCCCCTGTCATTATGATTTTGGGGCCATTCCCCTGTGCTACTTTCCTTATATTTGAAAGTCTGGCTTAAGTAGAAGGAATGGTACTGATTATTATTGCTAAACTAGGAGTGAGAACAGTGATCAGATGACATAAAGCAGTTTGGATTTGTCTGAGCCCCTTGAGGTACCACAAGGGGAAGCCTGATGAAGTCAGCAGTTTTCCACTGAGGATGACAAGAATTCATCTGTCTCCTTCCATCCAGATCACATCCTTACCTTAACATCAAGAACCTATTGAATAAGATGCTGAATTAAAGAAGTGAATGCTCAAGATTAAACTCTTTGTTACAAAGAAATGTCCTGTGTTGTCTGTACTCCCTATGGCTAAAGATTTGGAAAGTAATGATCCGTATCAAAAGTAAAATATTGGATGATGCTGCAGGAAAGTTGATCTTTGTAACCTGCTGCAGTATTCGTTGATGACCAATTGTATTGCTTCTGCATGAGATCTCACTAATTTATAGATCTGCTGTACAATTGCACTTAAATCAATGCTGCTATGCTGGTATAGTCCAGATAAGAGTTTGGAGTTGCCTTTGCTCAGCTAGAGCTTTTGAAATTAATGAGGATGAGAGTAAAATTTCAGAACTACCATGCATGACAGTAAAGTATTACGAAGAGTTAATTAGTCTCATTGTCTGTGGAGGCCATGGGAAAAAACTGGCTGCCAAAATAAGTAAAATATAATGGTTGTGAAAGATTGAGTGGCTCAAATGCCTTTCTTAGAGCATTTATAATGTCTTATAGTGGTTTATTATTTATGTTTTTGTCTGAAGAGAGGAAGGATAAATATAGCTTTATTTCATCTTTTCTATGTATTCTGCATGGATTTGCTGCTATCCCAGATGACTTGCACACCTTCCTAGTTTGTGTGTTCCCAGCCAAAAAGAAGCAATCTCTCTTTTTTGTTATTTGCTTATTAGAAAAGAAGAAATTACCCAGAATATTGACACTCTGAGTAAATCATCTATAGGACTTTTCTTATTTTTTCATACCAAAGGATCTTTTTAAATGTAGGGGAAGTATAATTCTGTGTGTTGGAGCTATGGACATAGACACAGTTTGCTTCTAGTTCTTTCTGCTCCTGAGAATCAACAAAGCTGGCACGACTGACTCCATGTGTGATTGGGCCAGCAGGAAAGTTGTGACTGTATTAGCATTTTCCTTACTGTTCTTCTATGGCCTTTTATTCTGTACTGAATTTACACTGGTGCATGATAGAGTATTGAGCTAGGTAATTTGCATCTGTGAACCAAAGGGCTTTATGAGAATATTGAGAAACTTACATTAGAACAGTTTTCTGTATTTATTTTGGCATTCAGTCTATTCAAATTAATTTCAAGATTGGAAGCACAGCTTTTTAAAATATGCTATTCATCTTTAAAAAAAGTCTTTTAATGAAATACAAATATCTGGTCGCCTTTGACAGTAAAAATACTATGGATTATTCAATGATACTGTAAAGGTCTTCTAAATTTTGCTGCTAAATCTTTAGTTGCTCAGGGATTTTTTACTCCCCATGATTATTATCCTGTCTTGCCTATGAGAAAATGTTTTTGCTTCACACTGAGTTACAATACTGAACAAAGAACATTTTATTGTGCAACTATTTTAGATTATGTTATGATTTTAAAATACTCTCACATGTAAATATTAATTCTTTCCTATTATCTTTACTTGGGGCAGTGAATTCAAAAGGTTAATAAGAGATTGCATAAAATTTTATTTTATTTTTTTTACTGCTTTAATATACTGCCCCCTTTGTGTAAGAATGATGTGCTGAGAAGGGATGCCTATTTTTTTATTTATATAGGTAACTATTTAATTTCCTATTGAAAACGTATTATTTTTCTGATCTCCTTGTTCAGAAAAACCTCTGTCCCTTTATTGAGATGACTCATAGGAACTGAATTCAAAATTTCAAGTTATATTTAGGATTGGAAATAGGACCCAAGGCGCCAGACTTTGCTTCTGTTATTTAGACTGTAGTAAGATTCATGAGTGAATCAAATTATTGTTTTCTTTTGTTAACATTGAATTTAAAATGCCAGTGTCTTACCTAATGGTCCAAGACTACAGTAAGTCCCAGTTGTTTCTGCACAAGCTGAAATCATGTTGTCACTTTGGGTTTTTTTCCTTCATGCTTCAGTCCCTTTCCTGGATCTGCTGGTTTGTTTTTTTTCCCCCAAACCTTTATATGTGGTGAGAAACAATTAAAATAATTCAGTTTTGTACAATGAACTTCTGATGAATGTTGACCTTTAAACCTTAAAAAGACAATCAGAACACTGAGTGTGAAAGATTACAATTTTAATTATTAGAGCATAATTTTTCTTGTGTAAAACTACTGAAAGATATTTGAAAAGGGGGTAACAAATGGAAAATAATGACTGTTATGAAGATCTCATTGGTTGGAACAGCAGTTGAAGAGAAGTGCTGAAATTTCTAGGGCTGGTGAAAGCTAAGATTCAACTAAACAAAGCAGCACGAAACCTGAAATTGGAAGCTTACTGGACTGGCAAATAAATTATCTCTAATAAGGTCTTTTTCATATTTAATTTTTAAATTGTATGTGAAATCATAAATAATACAACATGTGTCTGTGGATTGCATGTTTCATGAGGGATGCCATGTCAGAACAGATAAGACTGTAAGCATTGGGATGACTTCCACCCTTTCACTGGTACAAATATATAGGTAAGGAGAACAACCTCTTTTTCAGTGGGGGTTGTAACAGGAAATCACCTTAGTCTTGACACATAAAACCCTTTACTCAAGAGTGTGTTTATGTTTCACATTAATATGTGTAAAAGCCTTCTTATTTGATTAATTAGGAGATTAATTATTACTTTGTTACCATTAGTCCCAGGGCAAGCACAAATCCCTGGGTGATAGCCATTCAGTAACTTGCAAAAAAAAAAAAAAAAAGAAAAAAAAAAAAGTAACCTACATTCTAAAAGCTTTCCTGTCTGAATATAAAATATTGGCATTCTTTTTTATCTAGATTTTACATATTGAGGCACTCTTCAGTGGAAAGAGAGTGGCACTTCCAGAGGAGGAGCCTGAAAATTATATGGCCAACCCTGCTAGAGTAGAAAAGTTGATGTCTTCCTACTGATTGTCTAGTGGAAATATGGGTTACTTACATTTTTTCCCTGTTTCTCAGGCATTAAAGCCAGGGTGAAAAATCATTGTTTTCTGTCTTGCTAAATAAATTTGAGATTCAAACTTCCATCTAAATCACACAATACTATTTTCTCTGTAAAAATGAGTTTTCTGATGTGAAAACCTTCAGAAAGTAAACACATAATATACCTTCTCTACCACTTAACAAATTAAAAATTACTTTCTTTACCGTTTTTCATACTTAAACACAATTGCACAAATTTACCTGAAAAATGTATGAGTAGACCCAAATAAGTAAATAAAGAATTTCATTATATGTTTATGATTAACTTTATTTCAGCATTCATAGAGCAACTTATGATAAATACATATGAACTAGCATTGTTACTATAGGTTCCAAATCTTCTTCATTAGTTGCTATCAAAATATGAATTTTCCATTTTATATTGGTGCTTCAGACCACCAATTCTAAATATAGAATTTTGTGAACAAAATTATTCTTAGTCACAAGCTGGCATTTTCATATTTTCAAATCTGAATAGAAAATGGAGTCAGCTGCCTAGTGCTATCATCCAAGAACAGGAAAATAGCAGATGAGAACAGTCTTAAAAGTTGACACACTTTGGCTTGACTCATTTGACCATGGAAGCCTGAATACTTGGTACACTGAAGTCTAGTTTCCGTAATACCCTTGAATCAAAAACAAGTAACAAATACACCTCATTCTTCTTTCACTCTGCTTTTTTTTTTCATCCTGATCTAAATTTAAACTGTCATCTTTAATAGTTTTATTTGTACCACTGTAAGTGAAAAGCAAATTAGATCCTTTAAATGCATTCCTTGATGGTTTTTCCCTCTGCTGTAAGACAGGGAAGAACATGCATTGTTCTAATGTTGTACTTTTCTACAGTTTTATATCCATGTTGAAAAGTCCCTAATTTGAAATTCTTTCTCCACATTTTATTCAAATTCCCAGATACACTTGTTAAATAATTCCAGTCTGTTTGGGTTTTGTTGTTCTTTCCTTTTTCTTTCCATGGTGACTGATTGCCATCTGGGGGCAAACATGAGCCCACCATACTAATTTCAGTTATTCTACCCACTAACTGCTATTGTCTCCAGAGACAAATGTATGGATCCACTTTATCTCTCAGCTTACAGAACATCTCATACAGTGAGCCTTGTATTACGAAATGGCTACATCAGCCTCCAATTACTCAGCTCTACCCTGCGTTGGATGCTGGTGTACCTTGAGAAACAGCATGCAGAAGCACATTTGTTTAAGTCCTCAGATGGTTAACATTGTGCTTAACCTCCTCACAAATTACAGCCTCAGCTGCAGCACATCCATTAGTCTGGAAGAATGAAGATTCCCAAGCGGCCCTGGTGCCTTTCCCAATTCCCTGGCGACCCACCAATCCTCTCAGCGCTTTCTGTGCATGTAGGGAGTGTTCGGAGCTAATCAGGTCAATGATCATCTCACGGCTCAGGGGACATGACAGGAGCCTATCACAGCACTTACAGCATCTTCCAGACCTGAGCACGCTTGCTGAGAATCTCCTGTTAAGAAACATTGCTTTGGTGCCTCTTCTCTCACTCCCTACGAGCCTCTGAGGATTTCAGCCTGATCTCTCTCTCTCTCTGCTCTAGACAGTGAGGAGTTCACTGAAAAAAAGGCAGAGCAGCATGCGGCTACCCGGAGGGTGTTGATTGAAACTTAGATTCTCCCCGACCGCTGTTGATTGGACTGATGCTCCAGCGTTACCAGAGAAAATATTTCAATTAAGGTAAGTGCTGCTTTATGTGGCTGCCTGCGTCGTGCCGAATTTCTGCATGGAAAGTTGGGACGGAGTGGAGTGCCAGGCTGCAGTGCAGCAAGGGACCCGCGCAGCGCGGCGGGAGCGGGCTGGGGCAGGACCGAGCGTCCCAGCCCGGAACGCCGCTCGGGAGCGATTCGGGTGCTCAGCAGCATCTTAGGAATGATCCTGTGATTCTATAAACCTTGGGGAAAAAAACCCAAAAAACAAAAAAACAAAAACAAAAACCTACAGGAAAACCCAAAGAAAAAAAAAAAAAAAAGAAAAACAGAGCAGCAAACAAAGAAGAAAAAAAAAATATTAGAAGCATGCAGGAGTGTGAGAGGGGAGGAGGAGGAGGAAAGGCAAGTGCACTTTCCCCCCTGGTGTATGCATTTGAGGAAGCAAAGCAGCTGGAAAGCAAAAGTACATTATGGTAAAACATAATCCTGAATAAGGAGCATCATTCCTTCACCAGCAGGAACTCGTAGATGCGGGGCTTCAAAGTCCCATGGCATTTAAATGAGACAGTAAGGGATTCTTGAAATGTGACTCAAGAATATGCATGCAGCTTTCCAGGCTACCGTCAGACTGAGGACTGTGACTGGCATGTAGAAAGAATGTTATGCTCCGAGGCTGGTAGGATTTGGATAGTTGATTTCGTAGAATTAGCATTTCTCGTGGCGGGGGGGGGGGGGGGGGGGGGGGGGGGCGGGGAAGGGTGAGTAGAGGTTCTGTTTCAATGCAAGTGTCCAGAAAATTAAATTAGTTGCTATAGGGTGAGAGTAGTGTTTGACTGAAGAGAGAGAGGATGCACTTTTTCATGAGCTAGAAAGTGAGACATATCAAAAGAAATAGACTGATGCTTGAAGATCTTTATCTGTAAGGAAAAAAGACAATAGATGAGGGAGGCTGTCTTGTAAGATTAAATGACTAATAGGAAAATTTCAGAGATTTTTACACAGGCTGGAGTTAGCTAGACTTGTACCTGTGGTCTATCTACCCTGAAATGTCTAAAGTGAACTGGCTTGGATAGTCTCAGTCATGTCCCTGCTTGATAGCCGTGCTATCAGGGGATGTAATTAAGGAGCTTGTAAAGAGGCCAAACTTTTTAATACCATAAGGGATGAAATTAAGGTCTGCTGTATTGAAAATGTCAGTTCTCTCTCTTGCCCTTAAAAATTAATACATTTTTTAAAAACTCCATCCATAGAAAGAAAACATTTCAAATCTTCATAGGTTCGACAGATGTATAACTTCTAGGCAGTTTACAAAAGTGTGAGTTAATTGCACCACTTGTTTTCAGCCAATACTGTTTCATTGTCACTACATATCTCTATTGTTGATTATAATGTATTGTTGGAAATACAGTTCATAACACTATATCCTGCTTTAAAAACTCAGCTAATCAATATGGACATATACCTCTCAAGCCTCTGCCCTGCTCCATTCCTCCTCTCCACTTCACCACCTCACCATCTGGCCCCCTTGCACCCAAAAGAAAAGACAAAGAAAAAAGGACTATTCAGGCTACCTGCTGATTAGTTACTCCATTAGCCTTTTCAGTGAAAAATACCAAGTTGTCTTTCTTGCAAAAAGATGAGTATTGAGGGAAATGACTTGAGGTTTTGTGGGGATTTTGGGGGGTTGTTTGAAGAACACTGACAGTTTTAACTGTCTATCTGTATTTTCCTTCTTGAAAATTATGTTTATAATGGTGTCTCAATATGTCCACTGTTTTCTAGGAAAGAAAGCTGGTTTTGGAAGTAGTGACATGCACTCATTTTAGTGCAGCATATGGCTCACTTAGTTTTTCACATTATATTTATATGACATTTACTAAATGCCTGGGTGCTTCTTCAACCCAAAGATGCAAGTCTTGACCCGGGTAGAAGTATTTCAATGTATATATAAGAATGAATTACATAAGTCTTCACTTTTTTTCTTTTGCAACTAATCAATGTTTTTTCAGTATAGTTTTAATTCATATATATCAGAGTATTAATAATTTAAAAAATCAAAATAAAATAACCTAATGCACTGCAAGGAAAAAAAATTCCAGCATAAAGTAGTTGCAGTTGGAGACACCCAGATTGCATACAAATAGCAGGAAGTTCTGTTCCAGTCCTTCACAAGGTCTGGCTACAAACATTGTTTGACGTGATGGCTTTGTTCTCTTTTTGTTTCACAAAGCTGTTGTTGTAAGTAAAAAAAAAAATAAATAACGCTTTCACGGCAATGTGTCTGTGTGCTTTTAAACAAGTCTTACAAATACATCTCCATTATTATTTTACAAGATCACATGCTCTATCTGCTTGTAAGCAAAATGCTCTTACTTTCCGGTGTGCCAGCCTCAGAGGTTTCATGACATGACAGCTTACCTAAAAAAGGAAATGCTTGCTTGTTTTTTCATGTTTTCAATAAAAATGGACAAGAATTCTATAAGTATTTCCTGATCTTTTTCACTGGTGGGTTGAGAGCCTCTTCATACATAGTTGCAATCTTAAAAGTGACCTCAGCAATATGGGAAATAACATTCCTCTCATTAAACAGATAAATTGGGGCATCTGACTTACTGAAGCTTTTCAGACTTGTTAAACACAGGCAGACAGATTACACAGGAAGGCAGTATAACCTAGTACCCTCTCCTGAAGTTGTGGGGTTTTTTTACTCTAAGGTTGCATCAAATACTATTAAATATATAGCTATATGCAGAGTTCAACTCTTTTTCAGATATTTCAAGTTCTTTGAATGAAGTTGGTGTTAATTTTTTTTTTTGCCTCAAGCTACGTCTCCTTATTACTGACAGCAGAGTATGATTACTATCTGGACCAACTCCATTGAAAATTAGTGTTTGATACTAATGCTTTAATGTTTTACGAGCTTTTCACAAAGATTCATTAAAATGAGGTTTGGAAATGGGTAAAGGAAAGAGTTCTATGAAAACTGACATGAAGCCAACCATAGACCAGTGAGGAACAGTCCTGCTAAAACTGGGCTAGTGACATGTAATAGGGGAAACAATTGTTGATGACTGTAGCTCATAATCCAGATAATGTGCAAGAAAGAGATATGCTATCCTAAATGATAAATAATTTCAAGAGGATGGGGTGACAGTGAGATAGAACTTCAAGGGTTAATGAGTTTCCAGTTTCCCTTCTTGAAGATCTATGAGGAAATTGCTTTACTGAAAAGGAGATTTTTTTAACCCTGTGTTATTAACATGGGTTGAGGAACTAACATCAGTGTTCCTAGCAAGACCATTGTGTCACACCAGACTTGTTATCTCTCATTTGTTGTTTTCATAATTTTTTTCCTGGACACATTCTCACAATTCGCACACCTCAGTGTAGTGCCTTCCTCTTTGTAGAGCTTAATTTTCTTCCTAATGATATAAGTTTATCTTCATTCTTTTTCTCTTAGCATTCTCTTGTTCATTCCTTTTCTTCACCTACCATGATTCTCTTCCTTCCTTTGATGCTGCAGACACATCACTTTTCACACTTGGCCCATCTGTGTAAATTTTTCATTTTTAATTGAAACAAAAATCCCACTGAAGACAGTCCAATGCTTACAAGAATCAGAATTGTGTGCTCCAACAACTCTGACACCTCTTGATCCCCTTTTTATCTAGTTTTCAATTGTTTTTGATTGTACAGTCTTTGTGTCGAGGGCTGTATCTCACTGTACAGTAAGTAGTTAGCACAGTAAGATGTGGTCCTGCCTCCAGTTTTGGAGTCTATGTGTGTGTCTAGACTGCAGAAATTGCCTGCTCTTCACTGGCTCATGGAAACAGACTGCAGGGTCTAAGGCATCTGCTTCAGGATGACATTGTTTTTGCAAAAGTTACAGTTGAAAAGAAGCAGAGATTGCAATGTATATATTATGCTTTTAAATTAGTAAGCTTTGAGCATATTTTCAGAGGTTGCTATTTACAAGCCACTGTGAAAGCTGCACTTCCTGAATGACTTCTCAGACTTTAATAAGTTGATATAGAGGTTAATCTAGTCTTTGCTACTAATTTTTCCTGGCTTCTCTTTTTATTGTGTCTTGTCATTTCAAGCACTGTCTTCTTTTGTATTAACAGAACCTTTCACAAAGGCACAGTTGTTCTATAGAGGTGTAACTCATTGAAGGTTTGGCATGTGTCACTGAATATTTGTTCAGGTAATTATTTTGCAGGAAAGCTTTGAGGATACAATGTTCTTTTGGGAGAGACAAAGCTTCAGTCTGTTTTCTTGTTGAACTTTCAAGCCTGGTGGTTTGAATGAGGAAAAAAAATTCCGGGTGGAAAAATTCTACATAAAAATGGAATACAAACTTATCTTGCCATATTGATTACTGGAACTTGTATTTAGCAGAGATCAAAATCATAGTTTTTACAATGCTAGAAAAGTCTTCCTGTAAAGATCAGACTTGTTGACGTACACCAGACCATTCCAGGCTGGAGGACCATCTTTCTGCTGCGGATGTCTCAGCTGCCAATGTTTTTTAAAACAATTACTGCATTGGATGTGATATGTATAATATAAGCTTTATTTCCTGTCCTGTGTCGCAGTAGAGTGGGATTTGGGTATTGGAGAGTGGGTTCTGTGGGTGCCAAAGTCCATCTCTGTACTGTTGTACTGAATGGCCCAGACCTGGAACCACAGCTCAGATGTAAACACTTGTAGAGATATTCCTAAGAAAAGTAGATGTCTGAGATTAAAAATAAGAAAGTATCTAAGCACCTAACTCACAGTAAAAATTGGTTTACCACATAAGTTTAAAAGTTGTATATTTAAGTACCAGAATTATATGGTCTGTCAACTTTTACAGAAAAATATATTTGTAACAGTTGCCAAAATGGATGATATATACTCAGTTAAATGGCTTGGATGAATAGGTTTTGTTTCCATATTTAGGCCAGATTTATTATTCTTTTCTTGCATGCTACTCACTGATTACATTAATACTTTTTCCAGCAAACCAAATACACTTACAAAATACAGTAATGACTGAAACATTTTTTTTCCTCTAAAGTTAAATAGGTTTGAAAATCCATTCCTTTATCAGAACATAGACAAGACTTTTGACCTTTCTTGATCAACAATGTACTTTTGCACTGATCCCATAATCCAGCTTTTTGAACTGGGTCATTTGACCTAGAGGCTATAAGCTTTAGGTGGGTTCCTGGCTGCTGTTCTCTGAAGGCTGCCAGCAGGTGTTAAGTGTAATTGTAAATGCAGACACACATTTTCTAACCACTTGTCTGTGACCGTTTATTAATTTCACAAAAAAATTGGTTTCTTTATGCAATTCAAACACTACCCACAGATTTGGTTTGAACTGGAGACCTAGATTCTGACTTCCCTTCCCTCTTCCATATGTTTGTTCTGCAGTCCCCCTGGACCATTTATATAGTTAATTAGTTATACTGAAGTATTCCTGTATATGAAGTTGAGGTGACAGTTTAAGCAGCTCTCTTAAAAGCCAGTATGAAAGTCACAAAATACATTTATTAAGAACCTCCTTGTCATCCTATCTTCAGGCATACTGGCTGTGTGTGTGTGTTACACACTTTCATATATCTGTTTTATACTAAGTTTAATTTTAATGGGGAAAAAACCACTCCATTCCATGGTTCAGTTTTCCTATTTAAGAAAATGTCACAAATAAAAACAATTCTGTTAAATGGAAAATTTAATTACAGATTTCTAAGAATACTTGCCACATGAAGAAAAGCTAGAAACAAGTATTTCTTTACTAGATTTTCATTGTCTTGAACACTCTGAGCAGAATTTTCCACAGTACTTCTGCTAAGAATTTGATGATGAAGCCATTCTGCCAAATCTGAGTTCATTCAAATTTATTGCAACAAGCTTTCTATAAAAAATCTTCTAGTTCAAGTAATATTTCATTCACTAAATTGGAGTAATAATTATATAACAAAATGGAAAGCCATTGCCTTTCCATTTAAGAGACTTGTATGTTTGCTTGTTAAGTGTCTTTTCAATTCTCTCTAAAATATTAATAGTATTCATGGTATTTGGCTGCTATAATTTTAAATATATATCTCTTAAGAAAGGTTTCATTTACTGTCACAAGAAGTATTCTTTTACTACATAAATAGTAACAATTTTGGACATAAGTTAACACACCCAGTGTAGATCTATTTCACTAACTCCAAACAGATGTTACAGAAGTCCAGACTGACACTATTTTAGGAAAAGAAGGAAAAAAGAATCCCTATGCCTTTCAATAAAGGTCCTGAATGATGAGCAGTCCTCTCAGTAGAGCTGTGTTGCATATTTTCATGATGAATAAACTTGCTGTTTTTTTGGTTTGGATTTTTTCTTTTCTTTTTAAAACCTGACCTCCTAGATAGTGACACTCAGGTTTTCTATGAACCACAGCTTTTTGTAATTTGGCCCTTCCTCTTCAGAACTGCTACTTGAAGGAGAATGTGTCAAAAAAATAAAGCGAAAAAATGTGATATACCTGGCTTCTACTTGAATGAGTGCATATGTCAGAATAAATACAGAGTGTGAGGGGTGTTGAAAAGGTAAGTGCTGATAAGGAAAACACTCAAAATTATTTGCTAATTAAAATGCTTTTCAAAGAGCTCCACTTGCCTCTGATGTTTTTGTGATTCAATGTAAAAATTGCTATCCCATTTTTTGATCCTTACTGCATATAAAACAAATAAAACTTTCAGACACCATTACTTTCTTCTACATTTGTCCTCATGTCTCCTCATCTCATTCCTATCTTCCTCTTCTTATTGTTATTTGTAAATATTCTTTGTTAATGCGTGGAATGTGTAAGCAACTATTTCAGGTGCATCAATGGACTTCAATCCCACTCTGCATTACCCATCAGAGGCAGCACATAGCAATTACCTGTCAGTCCTTTTCACCCTGAGAGCCAAAATTTATCTGTCAAGGACATTTGAGTTCCAGCAGCCAAGAATGTGAGTAATCCTAGGCTAGATGTAGAGGAGATACTATGTATAGCAGGATGGAGCAGAGTCATCAGGGCAAACAACTGGATAATTTTAGTAGTTAAAGGGAAAACAAAAAACAAGAACAAAACAAAAACAGAAACAAGAAAACTATCCCAAAACAAAACATCCAAAAAATCCTCCCCCAAAAAAACCCATAGGGAATACTAGAAAGTAGCCAAATTTTTGTTTGTTTGCTTGTCTTTGCTTGGGGTATTTTTGGTCTGGTAGAATTTTTTGTCTCCAAGCCTGTAATTTCTTTTTTTTTTTTTTTTTTTTTTTTTTTTGCTTGGAACCGCCTGGAACATTATCTTCCAATAAACAATAGGCATTTTTTGCAAATGTTTTCTAAAGGTCACTATTTTTTAATCAACTCACTTTTTCTGTAATAATCATATGACATTTTTTTGCCCTATTTGTGATCAAAGAGCATGAATACTTTAAATAGAAAACTCACACACTAAACTGTCTTTCTAAATGTTGCTGTTACAGTTCTGTGCAGGCCTGGAAGGGGGTGTGTTGATTAACCAGAATTACCATTCACTTCTCATTACCTGAGGCTATATAATACTTTTTGTGGTACACACCTCAGGATGCTAATTCAGGTAAAAATAGCAAGGTGCTATGTTCAAATTTTCTCTTGACTGGAAAGTCTCACAACTATTTCTAAATATGTCTTCTTACCAGTCAAGGTATGAACACAGTTCATGTTCACATACCTAGTGACAGATGATGATTTTAATTAACAGCTGAGATTTAATAAGTCTAATATAATATATAATATTATATATATATATATATAAATATATATATATATATATATATAGATATAATCTCACTATTTGATAAAGAGCAGCTGGAGCTGGTTACCATCACCCTCCCTCAGTTGTTTTTCTATTAGTGCAGGGTTCTACCAGCCAAAGCACAAGTGGATCTATCTAAAACATTTTGAATGCAGTGTTTAGGTGTATCAGACATTTCCCACCAGCTGTTCTTCAGGCTCTCTTTGGACAAATACCATGATGGAGACATAGTTTATTATCATTTCAAAGTATACTTAGGGATGTTTGGGATCATTCTTCAACTCTCGGCCTCCTTGTGCCAGTTTTCTTGTGCAAAAATGATTAAGGAAATAGAGATCTTGAGCCATCTAAAATTTTAAAACATACAAGTGCTGGAGGTTCTATCTATGTGTGTTGTGTGGCTTACCTGCTCAGTTTGTTTTCAAATTTTAATTTTGAAATAAATTGTCTGATATTATTGATTTCCATAGTTAAACTAGCCATTTTAGGAGTCATTCTTCTAAAGTTTCTGATAGGATATCTCTCCCTCCCCAGTAAAAGTAAACAATAGTATTTTGGAAAATGTCTCCTTCATACCTCTTTAGAGCTTATCTCCTCAGATAGAAATTGTCTTTCTTGCAAAGAAACAAAACTTGGGTCAAATGGATTTAGTTTTCATGAGATATGTAGATTTATTTTTTTAAAAGTGCACTTTATAAGGCATAAATGTGATGTTTTAAATAGCATGCCAGGAAAAAGAAGTGATTTTTAACGCAGATCTATGAAATAGATGCTCTTTAGCAGCATCAATGCCCCTGAAGGCAAACATTTGAAAAGTCAGAGAGTACCATAACACCAAGATAAATGTTGTGAGTAGGATTGAAGGCAAAATGTAACACAAGTAAATAGAGAAACATTTCCTGTCAAAAAAGAAAGTATTAGTAATCAAAATTGTTGTTCTATTTTTTTTTGTTTATTTGCAAATCTCTAATGAGGTTATTTTAATATTAATGGGTTTTTTAAAAATTATTTTCAAAATATTTTCAAATATTTTTTTTTTAATTCTGAAAATAATTAGGAATACAAATTAAATATGCAATACGTATTTTCTTTATTATGCAAAATTCTATTGCTCTGTTACTGAAAAAAATCAGCCACAGAAATGAAAAATAATTCTAAGTAATCATTTGAAGTAGCACTTTATAATTCTTTATGAGAGCATAAGTGTATGTATGTTGGAATTTGATATTCTAAAATTGTAAAAATTCTCAAGCTCTTTGTGAAACCAACTGTTATTCGATAATAATTTGCAAGATTTTTGTAATTGGATAATCTTATTCATCCGCCTTTGAGGCATTAAACTATGCTTTATGGAAGGTATTGTGAAAGTAGTACTGCTCTGGTACTATAATCTAGCTTTAATTTTATTAAAAAGGTTATCATATTTACCAACTGAAACAAGTTTCAGAGTCTGCTCAGAACATTGTCTCATAGCTCAAAACCTACAGAAGTATCTGGCCAACTCTGGTTTACAGAGCAGGCGGGAAATTGTTCAGAAGAATCAACCTAGATGAAAAATGAATTTAACCTTCTATTATCTCATCAGGAGCTGGATCAGGCTGTGGCTGTGAAGTACACTGGATATGATTGATAGAATTAGAAAGTCTAACTGAGTGGGTAGGTTTGATAAGCACTCATGAGAGCTTTGAAGTTTCATGGAATGTCTAAGTAGAGTCTTAGAACTGTTAAGTTCTGATTTCTACTGTACTCTCATGTCTGGGATTGAAGTGCCATTCAGTGGCTAGGATGCTGAGTAATAGCCAAATTCCTGCTTTGGTCATTAAACCAAAGAAGCGCCAAGTGTGGGACAGTGCAGCGCCTCTGACCAAGATTAGGTGAGAATGTGATTACTTATGTGATGCCTCAAGATTTGCTGAGCTTTTTGTCTCCTACAAATTGAAGTTTATAAGTACTTGTGGCAGGTTGACCGGTTGACCTTGGCTGGATGTCAAGTGCCCACCAAATCACACTGTTACTCTCCAGCTGGACAGTGAAGAGAAAACAAGATAAAAACAACTCATGGGTTGAGATAAAGGAGTTGCTAAAGCAAATGTGAATGTTTGCAGGAGCACAACCAAAGAAAAAGAAAATATTTAATCTCTACTTCCCATCAGCAAGTGATATTCAGGCTTTCAATGATTTTCAATGTAGCAGTTTCTCTGGAGAACAAATATTGTAAATAACAAATGCTTCCCCTTTCTCCTCCTTCCCTTAGCTTTTGTATCTGATCAGATATCATATGGTATGGAATATCCCTTCAGTTATTTTGGGTCAGTTGGCCTGACCCAGGATCTTGTCCACCCCCAGCCCCTTGATGTGGGCAATGCTGAGAGACAGCCCTGGTGCTGTGCCAGTGCTGCTCAGCAGTACCCAAAACTCTGGTGTGTTATCAGCACCTTTCCAGCCACCAGTACAGAGCACAGCACTGTGAGGGCTGCTGTGGGAAAATGAACTCTGGCTCAACTAGACTCAGTACAGTACTGAAATTATTGTTGTTCTCTGCCAAAACTCCTATAAAAAAATAATAAAGGCAAACCTGCTTTGTTTCATTTTCCCACCCATGTTACCCACAAAGAGATTTCTGTTCCTAGCTTTAGGAAAGTTCTCCATCTGCCTGATATAAATGCTGAGGAACTGTTCCTTTTTTTATTCAACCCAACCCAGCAAACAACGGTAGTGGGTTAATACACTAACCACTGCTTCCTTGGAGTCACATTTCTCTACACAGGTCCTTAGCACCATTTTCCCTTTCCTGTTCCTAAGGAAGTAATGAATCACTGTCTCAAGACTAACTCAGATTTTTACAAGAGATTGGCTTGTGATTATAAATTGATATAATGTAAAATACTAATCCCAGGGATTATCATAAGCATAAATAGAAGCACTCTTTGTTTGGATTAAGGAATTGATGGGGGAAGAGGAATTGAGGTTATATATCTTCTTGAATATGGAAGGAGTATATTTATTTTTAATAACAGTGGTAGACAGTAATTACAGCCTTTTGCTCATTCTCCTGCCTCAGAGGAGCTGAACTGCTGCTGTCTTAGGGAAGACTGAGCTGCTACTGGCTGATGCCATTTAACACTTAGGGTCCTTCAAAAGGGTTTATGTAGTACTTCTCCTTTCTTTTTCTTATTTCTTTGATTTTCCCAATGAATATGTTCCTGAATTGCTCCTGAAAATGAGTTCAGATATCTGTGCAAGCATCTTTTAAAATTTGGAAGAGACCAGAAAACATAAATCTTTAATTCAAGAGAATCTGTCTTCAGCAAATCCTCCCTCTTCCCCATGACATGATGCACTTGATTAGACAGCAGTTAATGAGTACTTATAAGTTATGATTCTCATTAATATTCCTGTGCAGCTATAATGTTTCTTCTCTATTGTTATCAGTCTTCCTAATACCAAAGAATGAAAATTCAACTATTGTTGATTTTTTTTATCAAGAACAAGAGAATTCCTTTCGTGTGTATGCCAGTAAATGTGTCTGAGAACAGGCAATTCTGTGAGCATGCACATACATGAACAGCTTGGTTTTGCATATTACTGTCAGAGCATTGTTTAAAGTTAGTGTAATAACCTCAGCTTGAGATGTTGGCATATTCATTCAGTCATTAACACTTTGTATGTCCCTCAAGCTCTGATTAGATATTATGTAATGATTTTCAATTTTATTTGTTCATTTTCTGTTATTTCTTCTCTCTAAAATCAGATGATCCACTATTCTTTCCAAGTACTACTGTTGACATTTCATCAGGACAGGCAGGCTTCCTACATAAAAGACTCTTCCTTTCCCCTTTGCTGTATTCCTTTGCTTAACTGTTGTGCTTCTGCATCCACTTTAGAATAGACACCAGGTCAAAAGAATAATAGAGGATATATCAGATCAGCTCATCCTAAAGATTTTCTATATTACACTCTATTCAAGTATGTTCATGTACTGTTCTTAAAAATCTTTGTTCATTCTTAAATATGGTTTTTCTTCCTGTGTAATTGTAATAAAGGGATCCATATAATGACTAATTAGAATGAAAGAAAAAAAAACCCAAAGCAGTTTAATTGCACGCTATATGTCTTTTAAATCAGGGTGAAACCAACCCTTTAAATTGTCTTTAATACTGTTGGCAAAATGCCTTCTGATTCCACTGTTTAGAAGGCTGGTGGATTTGCAGGACCCGAAGAAATAAAACCTTTGCAGAATAGCCCAAAAGAGAATGTGATGGCACAATAGAAGGATTAATTGTGAAAGTTATCATGTTAGTCTTCTAATTATTCAAATCTTAATTACAACTGTGTTGGCCCAATTAGTTCAAAACACAAAGCTAATGTTAGGGTTGGGTGGATACTCAGCATCTGTGCATAAGTAAGAGGCATCTGTTGCCAAGTGGTGGAGCAATAGAAAGCATCAACTCACCAGCTGTGAAGTCAACAAAGCTCTTAAAAACTAAATTTGAGCCAACACAATGATTTAGCACCCTTGGGAGTGTGTAAAGCTTATCACACATGTATACTTTAGCTAGTTTTGTCACCTAGTGGGACTGTAATCTAGACCAACTATGCATATTTAAGTCTTTGCCTGCTTTTTAAACAATGACCTGCCTGACAGGGATCTGCAGTGGGGAATCTGACAGTGACATTTCTACCCATCAGTGCTGCAGTGGTATTTTGCTGTTTTGGTTTTTTTTTTTTTCCCTTGAACAATCTAGAGAACAAAAAATTGCCAAGCTCTTCAGAATATGCAGTGCCTTAAGATTTTACATTTTACAAGTACTACATACAAACAAAATGATAGAAAATAGTGAAATTAGTGAATTGAGAGGAATACCTTGTTTAAAAAGTGTTGCCTTTCCTGGCACCAGTTTTGTAAGAAGATGTAGCCATATTAAATATCCATTCTACCTTGTACTTTGTTTATTGCTATCAATTCCAGAAAGACAGGATTTTTATGATTCTGACTATTGATACTGATCTTAGTAATTTCTAGTATTGCCTACAGAGACCGAGGATATTAATAGCGTTGCTAACTTTACAATGGTATGTTTAATATTTATGCATTATTAACATTTAATGGTAACATGTAAACTTTACTGAAAGATAATCAATTGCCAGCAAGAACAAGAGAAGAAGGTGAGCATTAAAACCTAAGAAGGAATTATACTGAACACTAATGCATTCACTTATGACCTAGTTCTGAATGTTATGGATCCTTTGTCAGGGATTTCATTTGCATTACTTTCAAGTTTTTATTTATTCACATATCACAAAGTACAGATGGAGGAGTGTTTAGATTCATTGTAATCTGATAATGTTGTTAATTTACATGAAATGCATAGTTTGGTATTCTACTGCAGTACAATAGAAAATGAGCTCAACTTTCAAAACTGCCTTCACAAGAATTTTCAATTACATTAAAATAAAATTAAACTGAGTAATAAGGCATTTCAAGCATTTTGAGTCCAGATTTCTTTATTTGCAAATTATGAGGAGAGAAAGGTTTTTATTTCCTTCCTGTTTGAGCCAATATCCCTTTTAAAGTATGGTTTGTATTTTAATACAGAGTCTTTTGTTTAAAAAAAAAAAAAAAAAAAAAAAAGTTTATGCCTGCATGGCAATAGTTGATCTACTTTATTATATTAAAGCAGCAATCTGGCTGGACCGCAAAAGCCAAGCAATCCAACCTACTCGTATAAAAATATCTATAAATAAACACAACTACTTCTGAAAAGATGTAATGGAGTGTAAACTTTACTCGTTGTAAACTGAGCACTTTAGTGACTTGAAAAGCAATTTTTAAACTCACAATTAATTTAGATGTTTCTATCTTCATAGTCACAAAACAAATCCAGCAGTTCTTCACATTATACTAAAATTTTTGCATAATTGTGTGTGCAATGATGTAATGAAACAAAAAGTAGTACTATATTACATTTGGCTCAGATTAGCTGACCAATTTTGCTTAGGATTGTAAGGCTTCATAAGAAGTTCCTGGAAGATATAATGCTGCCACCTCCACCAATGAGTCACCAGTGCCATGTGTCTGAGTATAGCATTGCTGTAAATGGGAAGGAGAAGGAACATAGTGAGACACACAACAACTAATTACATGTGCTTTGGATTTGAGCTCCCTGATGCATTTGTGGCTGTATTTCACCTGAAAAATGTTCTTTCATTTTAAATCATATTGACAATATGAATAGCATGTGTATACTTTAACTAAACAACTTACCAATTCAAGTGGGCTGCCTCAGCTGTAAGGCATGAACTCAGAAGTGATAAAGCATGGCACTGCTTCAGTAAAATGGAATAAGAAATCATTTTGACAGAGCTTAGATCTTGGTCTGGGCTGTTGAATGAGTTTGGTTGTGGGATTTATTATTTCCCTCCCTGTCTGCCCCTTTCCTTTCAAGGTCAATGTTCCTTATTTTTTGTAGAGCACATCTTACATGACAGTACGGAATGAAATGCAACCTGGCTGGGTTAATGCTTTTGGGGTCAAAGTGGACTCCTGAATGCAAGGAAGCAGCACCTGAGAAATAGTGTTCACAGCCACTCCATAAAGACAAACAGTGACTAAACATCAGATGACTAAACTGCATATTTTTACTAAGGGGATGTGAATAAGGATTTTGAAATCAAATATTTTAGTCTATAGATAAAGGAAGTATCTCTCTTCTGTTTAAATCAACAGCATTGAATTAAAAGAGAGTGAAAAGTGCTGTGATTACAGAATAGTCTGTTTTGTCTGAAAACAAATTCTTGTTTATTGGGCCTGCAGACATCCTTAAAATAGCAAATTTAGGCAATAAAAATTAGAAATAATATTTTTTTGTTCATTTCCTATCCTGTCATTTACTAATGCAGGAGACATAGTAAAAATGAGCAGCAATTATTCTTTTGAAAATGACTTGACATTTGTCCATAATAAGAACAGAATTTTAAAATGTCTGATCTACAATATTGCAGGTGCCTGACTGTGGAGTGTCTGTAAGACTAGTTCATCTTTTTTGAAGCTCTTTTGGTTCCTCAAAGAAGCAAACCTATATTCCTTTAATCACAGAGGGAAATAATGCTTCCTTTGTTGCTCTTCCATCCTACATGCTAAAACAATGGTAAAGCATCAGTCTCATATGAGCTAGACTAGAATAACTTTATCTAACCCTCCACCCAGTACAGCTTCTTGTGATGTATACCTTTACATAAATACCACATTTGTGGGTAAACATTGTGGCAAGTTAGAGCTTGTCTCAAAATAAAGCTCCTATATTCAATGGATATAAACTCTTACATTTTCTTTGTGATAAAACACTGAATTTTACTTAAAACTAATGAGGTACAATAGAGTAGACAGAACATTTGGTCTGACAGAATAATTTTAGTAAAATGGTATTTCTTTAAATCATTTCTGCCAAAGCAAAAGTATTTCTCTCCCACAGTTTTATTCTATTATATTAAAATTGGAAATTTCTGTAGGGCTTTCTTTATGAACAACATTTGGTTACATTAGCAGTTGCAGTTTGAAAATGCACCTTGAAACTTCATGCAGCATACAAACTCTTATCAATATATCATGTCTCAAACCTACCAACTAAATCAAGTGACTTCAGTGAGGTTATTCCATAATGTTATAAGTTTCCATAAGAACAGCTAATGTCAATATCTGTCTGGTAGAATCACATCAGCATTTTCTGCTACTTCAAATTGAATTGCTATGGTAAGGTAAGTGAAAGAAATTATAAAATGTCATATGCCTTGGTGTCTAGACATGCTGCTTATATCTCATCACTAATAGCTGTTCATGTTGAGGTCAATGGCACAGGTGCTGGGATGATTCCTTAAATAAGTTTTGTCAAGTGTACTTTGGAGTAGCTATTTAATTTTAAATTATACCATAAAAAAGATGATCAGATTTTGATTCAGTGAAATATTTGTAATATTGATTTCAGTGATGCTGCATCAAGATCTGATACTCTCACTTTCCAAAGAGAAAGTAAAACTAAGGAGAAACTGTCTTTGTAGCATATCTTGACATCCCACTCCTTACTATATTAATCAGTGAAGCAAAAAGTCATTAAAAAATTGTTATGAATTCTTGAAAATTTATAGGTATTAGGCAATTGTACTGTTTTGTAGCCAAGTTTTTTTCCACTGGAAACCTTGAGAGATGAGCATACTAATACAGAAAGCATACAGTGATAGAGTGTGAAAGATAATTTTCCTGGGGAAAAAAATAATATTTTAACCATGGCAGAAATATATGATTCTATTTTAATTGATGTAAACTATTCTTTTCAATTAACTTCTACAATATGTGATCACTAAGAAGAAACTGGCTTCATAGTATCTTGCACAAAGTTCAGCAGTTGTTTAATCCTCTGCATTAAAATAGAGAAAGTGGTCAGAAAACAGAGTAGAAGTGAGGTGATGATTTACCCATTAGGCAAGGATGAAGACAATGTGTGTCATCCTGTATGCCATGCCCCAGCAAAGATTCTCTTTGTACTATTGCTTTACTGAACTGACTTTTTTCTTCAGACTCCTTCAGGACAGGAATAAATCAGATACGAGATAACATTAATCCAGTTTTACAGAGAAAGAAAATTACAGTGCTTATTCTCTCTGAGACTCATTATATTCCAGAAGAAATGTGGAAGCAGGCATTATTCTTTCCTGTATAAAAATCAAAATCTGAATGTGATATGAAGGACACTGATCATTTTTTTAATACTCCTATAAGTTTTAATATATTAAGTCAAGGTTCTCCATCCTCTCTGTACTGCTATAACTGCACTAAATTTAATAACTTAATTTGAATTAATTATACATCACGCTATTACTGCAAGAGACCTTTCTTAGCCTTTTAAGGATTTGTATAAAAATAACATACTGGACATCAATCTGTTTATTACACAGTTCCTATAGACATTATTTTTTGCAATTTATTATTAATAAATAGCTTACTGATACTGCAAATCAAATGGTTTATGTAATGCTTGTGGTAATCATTGGCCATAACTTTCTCTGAGTTGTTTTTAAAACAAGTCCTCATCATTTATAGTATCTCTTAGATTTCTAGCTTCTCCGCCTACTTGCTTAGAGTAACTTCAGAATAAATTCCACAGAATTCCTACTGCTAGTTCTAACTTCCACATGCTCATAAGGATTCTGTTTGAATTGTAAACTGAACATAAGAACCGTACCATCAGCTGGATTTTTTTTTCTATGTATTTAGGATTAATTCATGTCCCAGTGATGTGAACCTGAGTTTTATTATTGACTTCCCAGTGAGATGGATTAAGCCCTTAGGCAGTGCTTCTAACTCTGGTTCTCTAGTGCCTAGTGCAGTAACTAGGAAGAACTAAAGCATATCTCAGTTATTACCCATACACAACCAACTCAATGAGTATTAACTCAACACCAGAGTTGGAGTAACTACAAATGTATCACTCAAGAGGGAAGAGATAGTGATTGCAGCTCATGGTACTTGCTTTAATAATGAAAAAGAAACAAATTCTTAAATTATTAAAATTGGAAAATAAGCTAGCCTTATTAATCCCCTTTTTTTTAATATGAAATTCTAGAAAGAAAATTAGTGGTCACCATAATAGACATGTGACATAAACTTGCTGTAATTCTGATAATTCCCTTTAGAAATGGTGTTCTTTCTTCTTGATGAGAATGAGAGGAGAATAGATGAGTAAGGTTTTTCATGAAATTACTCTCCATGTCACTTCCACACTCACAGCTTAATTTTTTTCTTGCTTCTAGCTAGGAAGTGATTCCCACTTAACCACAAGAGCAGCACTGAAAAGAAAAAGAAAATGGGAAGAGTGTGGTAACATGCTAGTTGCCAGTTTTAACAGTAAGCAAATGTGAATTTCCTTAGTGCATTTAACTTTAAAAATTCAAATCTAAAAGTAGACACCATGATTCCCCCTTTCTTTAAGGAATATAAAATCGAGGACTCTATGAAGCAGGAAGCACTAGCTGCCTCTGTCAGACAATAGCAATGAAGCTTCAGTGATTTCTGTGTACTTTAAAGAGGCATATTTGAAGAGTAGTCTGATAACAGAATTCACTTCTTATGTCACACTGAAATTTGCAAGGCCATTACCAAAGTGAGAACACAGAAATCTGAAGTCTATCCTTTGAAAGGGGTGATGATTCAATTCAGATTTAGAAAGGCAAACAAAGCAGTCAGATAAACTGGCCTCCTAATACCTCTGTAACTTTACTCAAGGCATCTGATGTAGTCTTCTTCAAGAAGCATACAAGGAAAATCAAAAAACATTTTTTTTCTTCTACTCACCAGTTCAGTGTTATACTAAGGCAAATGCATTATTTGGTTTCCTATATAATCTCAGGGAAACAGACAGAGATCTACTTCCTGAACTCTGATTGGAGAATTCTAGGTTCTCATAAGCAAAACATTAAGAGACAAAATTAGGTCTCTCTCCTTCTGAAACATGTAGTACCAATTGCCTGTATAGTTTTGGAACACTTCATCTGGAAGAGACTGAAAAGAAAAAGTTTTTCCTGAGTGAAAAATGCCATATAATTTCTTCCAACTGCCTTTTGGTATTGAAAATTCAGGAACTTAAAGCTTTCCAGAGCTTAATGGGGAGTTTCTGTCAAAGTTATCTCAAAATGGGAGAGGCAGGACAACAGATTTTTCTAGAGATGATGTGCTGTTATGAAAACTAAGGACTACATTGCTGACCCTGCCTGAAGGTAGTGTTGAGCATTTGGAGTCTAAGAATGGTCTCGGTGTCAAACTTCAAATAGAACCCAAATTTTTAAGTTGGCCAAGCATTCCATAATCTTCTGTTCGACTTTTCCAATTCCTGAATTTGGAAGTTTTTTGGGATAGAAGTGTAATGGCATAGAGAGCGAGCCAAGAACATATGCATGCCTTTCCAAAGCAAGACAAAATACATGAGCTTGTAAGAAAAGGAACATTTGCATATGTACCTTAAATGAGACGTTGTGTTTGGTTTTTTTTTTTTTTTAATTTGATGTGTGAAAGGAAATTCACAAAATACAGAGCTTTTTGAAATAAGTCAACACATTTAACCAACAAAAAGATTCCTGCTATTCCATTTGGTTTCATGAACATTGGAATATCTACGGGTTGCTGGTAATTCATCAACTCTGTAATATAATTTTAAAATTATGATTGTCAAAGGTATTATGTCCAAACATAGGCATATGTCAAGGGACAAAACATATTCAAGTAGAAAAAATATTAAGCGAAAATATTCTTTAAAAAACCTAACAATTACTTAATTTCTTTTTGTCTGAAATACATTGTCTGAATTTCTTTTTGTATTTGATTTGCATTTCAGGCTTTAAAAACATTAAATTGCCATGGTGAGAGCTGTAGTTTTGAGACTACTGAAGAGATTTTTTTTCTAAAAATGTGAAAATAAGTAGCATGATATCCATTATCTGGCAGGCATCAATAAATTATGCAAGTTGAAATTATAGAATCAGAATCATTTAGGTTGGAAAAGACTATTAAGATCGCCAAGTCCAGCCACAAACCTTACACTTCATCTAAGTCAAGACACAAAATGCTACATCTATGTGTCTTTTAAAGACCTCCAGTGATGGTGACTCCATCACTTCCCTGGAAAGCCTGTTCCAGTGCTCAACAGCACTTCCCATGATTTTTCTTTTTCTAATATCCAAACAAATCCTCTTCTGCTGCGACTTGAAGAAATTTCCTCTTCCCCTACCACTTGTTATTTGGAAAAAGAGACAAATCCCCTCCCGCAACCATCCCCTTCAGGTGGCTGTAAGGAGTGGTAAGTTCTCCTCTGAGCCCCCTTTTCTCTAGGGCAAATAACCCCAGCTCTCTCAGCCATTGCTCACAAGGTTTGTGCTCCAGACCCTTCCCCAGCTCCATTGCCCTTCTCTGGACAGGCTCCAGCACCTCAATGTCTGTCTTGCTGTGAGTGGCCCGGGACAGAGAAGTTGAGGTGTGGCCTCACTTTGGTGACAACAGGGGGACAGTCACTGCCCTGCTCCTGCTGGCCACACTGTTGCTGACACAGGCCAGGGTTCCATTGGCCTTCTTGGCCACCTGAGCACACTCTGGCTCATGCTCAGCTGGTGGTCAACCAGCACTCCCAGGTACTTTCCTGCTGGGCAGTTTTCCAGCCACTCTGCCCCAGCCTGCTGGGGGAAGTTGTGCTGCAGGAAGTTGTTGTGACCCAAGGCACTTGGCCTTGTAGAGCCTCCTACAAGTGGCCTTTTCCCATTGATCCAACCTGTCCAGATCCCTCCGCAGAGCCTTCCAGGAGATCAACACTGTTGAACAAATTGGTGTCACCTGCAAATGACTGAGGGTGCACTCAATCTCCTTATCCATATTCTAGATGAAGCTGCACTAACCCCAAAACTGAGCCCTAAGGGACCCCACTAGTGATCTGACCACTAGCTGGATGTAAACCTATTCACCAGCACTGTTCAGGCTCAGCCATCCAACCAATTTTTCACCCAGCACACTGTGGACCTGTGCAAGCCCTGAGCAGCCAGTTTCTTCAGGAAAGTGCTATGGGAGACAGTGTCAAAGGATTTACTAAAGTCCAGATAGAAAACATCCAGAGCCCTTCCCTCATCCACTAAGGGTGTTAGATTGCCATGGAAAGGAAACCTGTTTGGGCATGGGAGCCTGCTGTTTCTAAAACCCCTGCTGACTAGGCCTGATCATCTCGTTTTTCTGTACATGTCATGTGATAACTTTCAAGATGATCTGCTCCATTCCTTTTAGTGACACTAAAGTCATACTGAAATGTCTGTAATTTCCCAGATCTTCCTTCCAACTGTTTTCATAGATGGGCGTCATACTGGCCAAATGAAGTCCACTGGGACCTCCCCAGTTAACCAAGATGACAATGGGAAGTGGTTTGGTGAGCACTTCTGCCAGTTTCTTAAGTACCCTTGGGTGGATTTCACCCAACCCCTTAGACCTGTGTGTGACTAAGTGGTATAGCAAGTCACTGGCCATTTCCCCACCTGTCATGGGGGCTTCATTCTGCTCTGCATGCCTGTTTTCCAGCTCAGGGTACTTGGTAACCAGAGAACGACTGGTCTTACCATAAAAGCTGAGGCAGAGAAATACCAGTAAGCATCTCAGACATTTACTTATCTTTCATCATTATATTTCCTCCTCCATCCAACAAACAATGGAGATTCTCCTTAGCCCTTCTTTTGTTCCTGATGTATTGATAGAAAGATTTTAACTCTCTTTTATCAGTAGACAGATTTAAGTTCTAGGTGGGTTTTGACTCTTCTAATTTTCTCCCTGAACAACCTCACAATATCCTTTTAGTCCTTCAGAATTGCCTGCCCCTTTTTTCCAAAGGTCATAAACCTAAAATTTTACACATTCACTTATGGTTAATCACGAGCCATGGTAAGCAGTGGCCTGGATCAACAGTTTCTCTCAGAGGTATGATAGGTGCTGGTAGCAATTAAGCTACAGTTCTCTGTTAAGCTTTATTATGTTATGATGGAAGATTCTAATTTTTTTTCACTTGGTATCAACAAATCTTTGTGTTGGTATGATTGTGTGTGTATAACTGCTTGAATAGTAAATACAATTAAGAAGATCTACTGGCGTACAGATGGGGAGGTAATAATGCATTAGAAGTGAGAAATCCTAGATCACTAAAATTTGAAACTGTTCTAATGTAAATTTTGGTTTTCCTTTTAATTGGAAGTTATTCTTCTTTATTTTATCCATATTACCTTTAAAAGGAATGCCTGCAGGTTTTTTCATATCTGAAATTCCTGGGATTATTTTAATAGTTGTTCATAAACTATTACTTCTGCTTGTTGTTGCAAGGTATTGAGGTTCTTTAACCAAAAAAGACTTCCAAACCTGTTTAAGTGTGTGACTGGTACTGGTCAGTACAGTAAAGTCTACTGACATGCTCAATTTAAGTGATTTGCTAATAAAAAGTATGTGAGTATATGGAGCTGTATAGTTTTCCAGTTCACAATTTCTGTATGAAACCACTCTGAAAAAAAGTGTGCTCCCTGTTAACAGAGAAAGAAAAAGTATAAAAATATTTCCTTTTCTGCCTTGTGTCATCACAGCATGACTCCAATAGGGGATGAGCAGCTGCATCTTTCTCTAAAGTCTGTTTCATAATCCAAAGCACTATATACCTTTGTATCATGTTTTTTATTTACTGGATTTGTCTTTTTCATCTCAAAAGCTATTGTAAAATTAGCCTGTGAAAAATAGCTGCAAAATTAAAGAAAAAATTGACCAAAGTTGTAAATCAAAGATTGCTCTGATTTCTGATCTTTTATTTTCTATAGAAAAAGAGCGGTTGGAAAATGGAGAATGAATATGCAGAATTTCATGCAAAATTTTGGCTAAGAATTCAGACAGTTATTTTTTACCAGTCTGACTGAATTTAGCCTAATTTACTCAAGACCATATTAGATCTCTGTACCCAAATGCATTGCTAGACTGAGTGAGAAGTTATGATTTTTTCTGTACACTGGAGACAAATTCCTATGTCTGTGGTTTTTGAGGGGCATATTAGTTACTCAGTAATAGGTTTCTGGAAATGGTTGAAAAGGATCCAGGACACAGAAGGGTTTAACCTCTTTTTTCTCATTATCAATGGGAAATGTTCTTTTGGCTCTGTGCCTTGTGATAGCATATCTGTGACCCTCAAGTCTTTCCCAGTCCCTCGTGCTCTCCTTTTAGTTTCAGTAGACATTGATTTTTGAAGAGATGCTTCCAGTGACCTAAAGCCAAAGTCCTACATTTCAACTTAGTTTACATGCATACATGAAGAAGAGGCAAAGGGAAGGGAAGGGAAGGGAAGGGAAGGGAAGGGAAGGGAAGGGAAGGGAAGGGAAGGGAAGGGAAGGGAAGGGAAGGGAAGGGAAGGGAAGGGAAGGGAAGGGAAGGGAAGGGAAGGGAAGGGAAGGGAAGGGAAGGGAAGGGAAGGGAAGGGAAGGGAAGGGAAGGGAAGGGAAGGGAAGGGAAGGGAAGGGAAGGGAAGGGAAGGGAAGGGAAGGGAAGGGAAGGGAAGGGAAGGGAAGGGAAGGGAAGGGAAGGGAAGGGAAGGGAAGGGAAGGGAAGGGAAGGGAAGGGAAGGGAAGGGAAGGGAAGGGAAGGGAAGGGAAGGGAAGGGAGGGAAGGGAAGGGAAGGGAAGGGAAGGGAATATAAAGGTATAAAATGAAAAAGTACATTTGAAGTCTTTATATGAAGTGAGAGAGAACAACCCAAACCAAATTCTTTAGAAAGGGGATTTTTTTTTTTTTTCAGCAGTGACTATTGGATTTCATTCAAACTTCCCCTTCTACAGTAGAGTACCATCATTTAGATTTATTCTGTAACAAATATCTAATACCAAGGGAGGGGATTTTACAGATATCTTTCTCTCTTAACAGTTCCACATAATACAGGAACACACTAGAAAGAAAATACTCAGTTCTCTGTGTAGAATTTTCTGCTTAATAGGTCCATGATTGCACACCTGATCAGCAAACGTTGAAAGTTCTCTTGGATGTTTCTGTCTACCTTATGCTGAACAGAATAGAAACTTCATTTTTACCTTTCAGTAGTGCTAAATGCTCCAATAACTCAACTGAAATATGATGGTAAGGTAAATCACCCTGTGAATTATTGAAGTACTAGAGAGATTAGGTTACTTAATCAAGGAACTGTTGCTAGCAGTGAAGTTTTCACTCCATAGAAGTTTCATTTTAATGTGTTTTATTGGAGTTTGGTTTTAACTGTCCAGAGAACTAAACATGATGAGATTCCTTTCACTGACTATGAGGTACCATGTAAATAAATAAAATCTGAGGATTCAGCTCAAATACTATAGTATATGTCAGATACTACACATCTAAGTTGGGAAGGTTGCTGGAATGCTGTACAGACGTGCTGAATTTGATGTGGAACACAGATTGGCCCAGAGAAGAGAAAAAAATAATATTAGAAATTACTTTGAGACCATGAGGTTAATTTATTTGTGCATGTATTTCATTTGGGGATTATCAGAGATAGAGTTTATATAATTTTCCAAATATGTAACATGATATGCAGCTAGGATCAGTTTAAAATTTGACAGTTTGAGTTTATCCCCAGTTAAGATAAGCTACGGAGTCTTTTTTATAACTACACACTGAAGCTTGCTTTCCCTCAGATCCTAAGACTTGTGGAAATAAGTACTTATCTGATAAATATTACATGAATTTAGGTAGCAGCAAAATATGATTCACTTAAAAAATGCCTATAACAATCTTTTATTTTCATACTTTCATATATCTGTAATAAAAATAATGTGGTAATAATTTACCAAGCATTGTCTCTGATAAAAATGCTTAATTCTACTCTCCTGTTTTCTTTTCTCTATCCATACACTGCAATACATTTTGAAATTAGTTAATCCAAACAGATATCTCAGAGGCATTTCTCTTACTACTTGCATTTAAGTTTTAATGTCATTATCAGTGTTGACTTCTAAAAATTGTTTTCACTTGAAGAAATTAGTTGTCCAACATTGTTGCCTGCTTAGAAATATTTAATATTTACCAAGATGAGAAAGGTACCCTAGTAGTATATTTTTCTTTCTCATCTTGCTTATTATGATGGAATGCATCTTTGGAATCAATAAATAAGTAAAGTTGTTTATATACAAGAGGAAAATGCATTCCCTTTTTAAAACAATGGGTTAATTGTCTTTATAAAGTATTTTTTGTCACACACTCATGATTCCTTTCATAAATTCCCCTAAGACTTGCATCTTAAATTGTTCATCTTCAAGTGTTTGGCACACTGTTTGTGTACACAGCATAGAGTGAATGTCTACATATGCATCTACACCATTTCTCTCTCTCCTCTTCCCTACTGAGATACTGACAGTGATGAAACATATTAAAATTAAATAATCCAGTTTTCTGAGTTACCTTACTTTTTCCATCAGTTGTACTAAAAACAGCATCTCTCGAAATGGAAGCACTGTGTGTCTGTGTCACTTACTGGTTATACTCTTATGGCCTCAAGCTGAATTTAGTAGGAAAACTCTGTGTTCTTTGTGGAAATAAGGGAGAAAAAACAGAACATGAGGATATTTTTCAAACTTTTTCTAGATTTCCAGTTGATTCTCTATGTTTCAGAATGGTTACTTATGGGATGTAGTACAAGGTTACACTTGACCTTTATTTAGTATGATCTTTACAAGATACTCATGGCTTCACACAGAACCTCATGAAGCACAATATCTGAAACCTCTTAGAAACTGAAAGTTACATTTCTCAAATAGATGGTTTGAGCATTGATAATGTGAAACCTTGGAGGAAAGATCAACAAAATTGCCTAATGACAATTACTGATCATCTTCCAAATGGATCTGCACTAGTGGTCTCTTTTATAGGTACATTTATGCACCTTCTTGTCCTTTACGCACATGTACATCTTCAATTTGGGGACATAACTCATATTTTGTCTTGCGGAAAAAAAAAAAATCTAATATATTTTACTATATTTGTGTGCCTGTGCATTTTTTTCATTAAACAGACAATGCCTTCATAGTTCTGTGTCTCCAAACATGATCTGAGCTCCACAAAGTGGGATTGATTAGAGTTAGGAAAATTATTTACAGTAAAAAATGAAGCAGCAGAAAGATAGTATATTTAACATAAAAGTTGCTTTTTGTTTTTGAGACCAAAAGTCATTTTCAAAGGAGGGGCAGAGTATAGTAAGTGTTTCTCTGACCTGAACTTCAGTCTTACCTTATATTTTGTATTTTAGGGGCTTTTTGTGTATTGTGCTTTAATAATTTTTCTTGTTTTATTTGAATAAACATGTTTACTGAGGTTATTATGAGGTTGCTGTGAGGTTAGGAGATAATACAGATTTTGAAGATTCACTGAGAACATAAGTTTACTGACCTGTGTTTAATGATCAAGAGCAATGATTTATTATAACAGACCTCAGTAATGTTAAGGGTTTTTTAATGGTAGGATTCAATGCAAAATCATGCTTCTGGCATTCAGCAGTCACTCTCTGTCCTGGTTTGCTTTTGCAAGGTCACTCATTGTTGCTGTGGCCCCTCTTCTCACTGGGACAAAGTACCCTGAGAATAATATTCCTGACTGGTCCTCTGACATTCTTTCTCATGTTCCAAATATTCTCAGTGTACACAGGCACTCTTGGAATATGAAGTGAAACCCTCAAAATATGTTGACTCACCAACCACACAGGCATGCTACAAAATTATGCATTAGCTTACACTGATTAAAATTGGTCTCATCTAAACAAATTAAGGGGTCTGTTCTCTCATCCATATGCATGGCTAATTCTCATTAATGCTAATAGAGGCTATGTGCATACATGGATGGGAGAACACACCTCTGAGGCTAACTGTATAGCTTCAGTTTGGTTTATTTCAGTCTGTTTTATGTTGTGTTAAGTATTTCAATAATTTAGAGAAAGATCAAAGGAGAGAAAGCTCAGTACTGTACCTTTTCTTGTACCTTACTGTGATAAATAAAATAATACACCTTATCTCTGTAAGTTGGGGGGCAAGTAGTTCTTTTTACCTGCTACTGGCTTTTTAAAGTATCAAATTCAGATTTACAAGCCTATGTTTTCAGGCAGAAATAAGGAAAAAAAATAATTTATGCTAAAAAGTTTCATCCTCCCAAAACAGTGAAACATTGATGCATATTTGTTACAATGCGGTTATTAAACTTTTAGAGCAAGGCCTCTGCCCAAATTAATGTGCAAACTTGACCATGTGATGAAGTCAAAAGTACAGATGTTATTTAACAGTAAATACAAGGCAGAGAGAGAGAGATATAAAGAAATAAATAAATGAAAAAAAAAAAAAAAAAAAAGTGTGGAGGTGTGAGAAGGAGAGTGACAAAGACCAATTAAGTAGAAAATATCACCACTCCCATTGGCCCTCTTCTCCCAGTCTTCTGGATGGTGACAGTCCGGCAAGACAGAGAGTTCAGTGGATTAATAGGTTCAGGCCAGGTGGGAATTCCAGGTACTTTCCCTGGAGAGGAGGTGGGGGCCAAGTTTGACACTGTCTCTTGCAACAGATTGTGGATCTGCAGCATCACTTCACGTCATGTGCAATGCTCTGGTTCAAAGCCTCGGCAATGAGTCTGGGGAGAAGTTCAGGGGGTGTTTGATGGACTATGACACCTCCCCAGCTGCCTCTCATGTGAATGTCCCATGGATGTGGCCTTCTCAGGGTGGGGGGCTTTGCAACTGAGACAATTTGTGTAAGGGAGTGAGGGTGTTTACTGTCTCACCAGAGGTTGTGTCACACACCCAGAAACTCTCTCCACTTACTCCCTGCTCCCAAGCCAGACAGAGATGATTTTCAGGACAGTGATGGGTTTGGCTCTCTCTCTTTCTTGATACATTCTTCTCCCTCAGCCTCATTTACTTCTTCCTAAATCTGAGATAAATGGACAGTAGTGTCACCTTTATCTTATCTCAGGTTCCATTAAGCAGTTTAACTAAGTCTGAAGTTCCAGTCCAGAGGCATATTCAGGGAGGGATGGGATTTGGTGGTCACACTTTCTTTATACTGTTTTACCATAATGGGCAAAAGGTCCTTCATAACAGTGTTTAAGCCATTAACAGTAATTAAAGTCTCTCACAGTATTAAATCTCTTAATGTCATCTTTATAATCTTACAAGCTGCTAATACCATTTACTGTATTTGAGCATGTTCCTGTGATACATACAGCATATCAGCTGTAATGTCATCTAAAGAATTCCCATGATTTAGTCCTTTCATATTCAGTTAAGTGTTCTTGGAACATATTCTGTCAAAACATTTTAAATATTTGTCTAATACCATAAAAATAGTGTTGTCCATATGTTATCAGACAATAGGAGATTAATTAGCATCCTTTACAGTCTGAGCTACACTTGGATAGAAGAGGTGAACATAACAGAGTCCGGTGCCTCAAGGGAGTTTGTCCTCTGTGAAAAAGGGCTTTAAAACAAGCCCCACTGCAAGAGGCTGGTTTCGATTTTTTAATTGTTAGGATTTCCAAGCAAAAATTAAGTAATTCATTATTGCTAAGAAACACAGACTTTTGGCAATGCTTATACTTTTAGTTGTTTCCATAAAGCTCAGGATCTATTCTGGACTGTAAATTCTTTGTCTTGGAGGAATGGGAGGGGATGGATGATGGCAGCAGAGGACAGGATCTTCAGACCTGATGCTGACAACCTTCCCACTGGAGAGAGGGAAGCAAAGTGGCAGAATTTCTGGGGTGTGCTCACCTTTTCTTCCCCGCTCTCTTCAACCAGATGCTTTCAGATAGGTTTTCCCTTTGGCAAGAGGTTTTGCCTTTGAAAATTACCATATTTTGTGAACTTGGTCTGAACTTGCTGATGAGGCAGGGAGGCTTTTCATGTGTTGCTGATCAGAAAGATGCACAATGAAGAAATATTTCTTCACTGGCCTACTTCTTTTAATTTAGCCCAGCTCCTAACTTGACACAGTATAATTTGTTACACACCAGAGTCATAATGACAATTTTGAAAGGTTTGGGATTTTGAGTTGTTAATGAGTCTTAAATTAATCTACAAAGGCATCAACTCCCATGAATTAACAGAAGTAATAATTTGTTTGAGTAGAAGTGAAGGCTTTGAAGTAGAGTTCTATTCTGTAGAGTGCTTCCTGGTCAGTGGAGGAGGTCACTGTCGATCTTAATAATTTTAAAAATTGAAATTAAAACCTTTGTTTAGTAAGAGGTGAATAATGAAGATTTGAAACGTAGTAAATAATTGCTTCCATAGTACATGATCCAAAATTAAAGCAGTTACTTTTCTACAAAAGTTTAGGATGTCATCTGCTGAAAAAAAATAGAGAAACAGAGTAAAATTGCAGGTTTTTTAATGTGTGTTTCCTGCAGGTGTGTCAGACCTAGTTGTAGCTTAGACCTGAGATCTTTGAAGCAATTCAGGCTCACCAAGAACTAGAATGACACAAAGAAAGACAAAGTGGCAGAGTTTGTTTTATACAGTCGACCAGACCCTGACTTTTGCAACAGAGAAAGGAGGTTACCAAAGTAATTAAGGCATAAAAATTAAAACTAAGATTAATTTGTGAAGATGGAGAAGAGAGACTAAGTGCTTCCATTTGTTTTATGAATGTGTTCTGTGATGCTGAACTCCCACATGTGGGACATGTCATCTTCTGTCTCATGGACATCTCAGGAGCATTTCCTCTGATTCAACATGCCCTATGGGCTGCCAACATATTCCCACACTTCCTACATCTGGGCTGGTTTTAGGTAGATCCAGCTCTTTGCTATCATATTCCTGAAGTTTGCTTCTAGCCAGCCTCTTTAGATTTCCAATTATGATTATAGAAAGAATATGGTAGAGCTGGTTTTCTCTGGGAATTACAGAGGAGAATTAAAAAAAAAAAAAAAAAAAAAAAAAAGACAGTAACAACAACCCAAAACAAACCAAAACGAGCATAATGTTTTATTATTCCTTTTCATTATGTATTCTTTTTCTGATATTTTAATTTTCTTCTCAAACATTTTTCTGTGTACTGTGGAAACTTGTCTTCCAGGAATTTATGTCAGGCAAAACTGTGAATTCCTATCCAACTATTCATATAATTTAGTAAAACTACTTCACTTTATCTTCTTTCTACAACACATATGCATGCTTCATTAATTGACCAAAATAAACCAGGGGCAGAAATGAAGCTTTTGCAATTTTCCTTTAATAAGGAGAAAACAAGGACAAACAAAAACAGAATGAAAGAAGCTCATGTGGGAGATTGTAAATTGATTTTCTTTTGAGATAGAACATAAGGGTTCTCTTTCTGTTCAGTGCTGGCTTATTTGAGTATTTGTGCTAGTTCAAGATCCTGCTGCTGACAAGATGAGTTACAAAATGTTTTGTAGTCATTCCTGCGCATCCATAGTAATGTGAGAAGAATATGAAAAATTCAAGAACATAGCATTTATGGTTGGTTTTGTTGAAATGAAGATGGATATATAGATCAGTATGAAGACTTGTGACAGACTTAATAATTTGTTTAGAGCTTCAAATGAGAGAAAGTCAGGAGAAAGGCTTTTCAGTTTGAGGGGGGGAGGTTTTAACTATTTTTTCTCTGGTTTATATTGTAATTGTTTAGGTTAAATGGAAATTTTAAAATTTTCTAATATTACACTAATGTTATAATTACCATTTTATAATGCGATTCATAAATTCCTTCTGGTTACATTGAAGAAAATAAGCTTCAGTCTTTTTGTAGGTAATGCAAAAATATGTTCATACAAACTTATTTTGTGGACTTAGATAATTTTGTTAAAATGCTTCTGAAGTTGTCATTTTTTGTACACTGTGAGCCTGCTTTTTCCTCTCAGTTATGCTAAGGCAAAGCAAGCTTTTTCATAGACGTGGGTAAGGCTAGAGGTGTTCATTAGCAGCTGAATTTCCCGCTGCTTCACTGGTGATAATAGGATGAGCTTTTTAAATGGTAAGGTTTGCTTTTTTTTTTTCCATTCAGCATTATTCCCTTAGTTCCTTATATTAAAAAAATCCCACAGAAATACCACTGAACAGAATAATTCAGCTTGTGAGTGGCACAGTCTGGAAGTCAATATATCTTTCTTTTCCTTAGTCTAAAAGATCCTTTCTTATAAAAATGTCATTTGTCATACTCAGTTCTTTTTAAGTAATACAATTTGGACTGACTACATTTTGGTACTTAAATATTTATAAATGAGGTAGTCAATAATTTTGTTCTTTAATATACTATTTGAAAAAGGTGGACAAGACAACTTTCGTGTACTGGAATGTTTTATAAAGTTTTAAAGGGAATATGAAATTTTCACTCAAAGTTAAAAGCTATATTATGTTATAATGACCAGGAATTTTTGAAAGAGACAATACAGAATCTTACAATAACATTATGGGTAATTTCACAGATTCATAATTGACTCTGGTTCAAATAGCTAAATTCTAACTTTAACATATGTTTTTGGATGATCAGAAAAATGAAGCAACCAGTGCCTGAAAATTTCCACTTACATGGGAATTTTATTTTCTGTGGTTCCAGAAAGAGAGAAAAGAAGATAAATTGCTTTCAGTTTTCATAAGCTAATGTCTTGGATTGTTTGGATTTCTCAGAAAATGCAAAAAGCTTGCAATTTATTTTTTAAAAAATTCCTATTATTTGATTTTATCTAATTAATGACTTAAGTGATGTGGCATGAGTGAGTATTTTAAGTGACTCAAGGATAATGGCAAAAGCAGGTTTAGTGCTAAAGGAAAGTGAGACAAAATTTGTTGGCAAGGCTTATTCTACTACTTACTAGATTGTTAAAGCACACAGGGAAAAATCTGAGTAAAATCTAAAATCAACCAAAGATAATCTGTGTGGAGGCTTTGGATGGAAGAAGAGTAAGAATAGGAAATTATAAAGATAGAAAAGAATGAAGGAAACTCTTCTGTTGAGTCACTATTTTGAGAGTGGATGCCCTTGCCAAACTTAGTCCCAGACTTGACAAATGGTTCAGGCCTGGAGGTTTTAAGAACACATAAAATTTAAAGAACTTATTTGATAGCCTAATTTAAACAATTTAACCAAAGATTCTATCAAATTTGATACAGTATAGTAATGACTCACTTTTGGGTCTTACTTACATGTGAATCTAATATATCTAAGAATCTAAGAGAGCAACATTCACAGTAGATTTGCTATGTAATATTCACACTCATACACTCACAGAATGAAAGGAGTACGTACAAGGCATATATTTGTGGTAAAATCCCATTGAATTCAGAGAAGTACTTGTCTTGGATGCCTTTGCATATTCTCAGTGGTGAGATAGTTGAGTCTGAAAGAGGGGGGTATCAGCCATTGTTGGGGGATCCTGTAGGTACAGCAAACTCGAGACTTTGCTGATGCTGAGAGACATCCCACTCAGGGACACTGCTGGTCACAGCCTGCTCTGGTGCAGGAGAGCTCATAGGGTCTCAAGACTGCTCTTTATAGGGCCACAAGCAACAACAGCAGCAATATGTATCAAACTAATAAACAAAACCCAGGGAGATTTGAGTAGGAGGGTGGCCATACAGCTCCACAGGAGGTTTCTCTGTTGGTTAGAAGTGTCTGAAAGCCATCAATCTCCAGGCCTGCTGTGCCTTTATCATCAGCTGCTGCTCCTGCCATCACATGAGTCTGACTTGTTCATGATGGGAACAGAGCTCTGGCAGGTTTGTGCTTTTGGAGCATCATCCTGCGAGTGCACCCCTCTGTGTTAGGTCTGGGGCTGGCTCAGATCAGTGGGACTGCTCTCAGTGCTTGAAGCAGGGGCTGACACAGAAGCACATTGCTGAATAGGAGGCTTAGCTGATTGATGTCTGTTCATCATAACTACATTCCAGAAAGCTTTCTCTGTCACATTCAGTTTGTTAATTCATTACTGTAGTCCTCTACCAGTGTTCCAAATATCTGTTATACCTTATATTTCAGTGATGGAAGTATGTGTCTGAAGAGTGATAACATTAAGAATGGCCAGTTTCTTGGGACATAGATGCCATAGATCAAAGCTGAGCTTTCACTATAACTCTAAGGGAAATTAAATTTTTAATGACTTATTGCTCCCTTTTCAAGTCCAAATACTCAAGCAGGATTTCAAATTTTTCAGTTCCAGCATTCATGCAGTCAAATGATTGCAAAATACAAGAGCATAAATTTATTCTCTAAAAAAGATATTTGTTGCTATGTGGTTTTATTTTTTAAAGTCAATTAGATGTCAGAAGTTTAAATCAGAAGGCTTTTATTTTGTTTTGTAATGAATCAAATGAAACAGCAACACAATATTTTGGTTGAAGGCAAAGTCTGTTTCACCAACAAAGCTTAGTAACAAGGAAAGGTAAGGAATTTGAATGGTACATTATCAAAAAGAAAAAAAAATCATATTTTCTGTGCCTTGGTAACTAATGAGCCTTAGATAATGATGTTGGGCTACTTCAACGTACGCAATGAAAGTGAACTTAAAAGTCAAAATATCATGAAAATATCAAGTTAGCAACAGTTACGAAACATAATTACAGAAAGGACTTACATCTATTTGATACGAAAATGTAAAAAGAAAAATCAGCTGTAAAAAATCCACACCATAGGGTAGAATAAAACCCCAGAAATTATCAAAATGCTTTTGTGCTTCAATTTTTCAGGAAGAAACTGGTGTAATACGTATGACTTGAAGGGGAATAGGCAGTCTGATGAGTTTAAATAATTTTTATTGATGCTAAGAGGATTAATTTGAATTAATACTAATTTCCATTTTGCTCCATTGGTTAGTTCTGCATGAACTATTCTGTGTGTTTTCTGTCTCTGATAAAGGTTTTTTGCTTTTTCTCAGAAGTTTTCATTTATATGTTGAAGAGTGGGTGTTCCTCCAGAGCAGCATTTTCTTATGAAAGAAGAAGTTATCAGCACTATTCATATCAATAATGACAACCTCAATGCAGGAATATGTGTCAGATGCAACCCAGAGATCCATGGCTCTGGGAAGAATGAATGACAGTTGACTTTCAGTTTTAAGACTTGCTAGACAGTTCTCTACAGTTCTTCTGAGAGAGCCAGAAAGAGCAGTAGTGATGACAAAGTGAAGCCTAATTAAAGCCACTGCTGTCAGCAATTAAACTCTACTAGAACATTCTCTATTTCTTTTGAAGTTAGAGGTATCACCTGAGTAAAGCTAACCATTTGGCTATATATGTTATACATGTTATATATTTGATTCTCATTACTCCCAAACTATTTCTATACCATAGACATGCATGCATCTTATATGTATACACCATTAAATATATATACCATCCTCAAAATGATGTTTAGACTGTGGTTTTGTAACAACTAGAAAGTGTTACACAATAAGGCTTCCCAAGTATGTGAAGCAGGACAGTCAGAGTTCAGGAGAACCAGGATTTTTTAAGTCCACTGAATGTGCCACTTATCTTCTCTACCTCCAAAATGCAGTGAGGCTGATGGAAAAATACTGTATTTCAAGGGCTGAAAGTCAATTTTTGAAGCTTCTTGTAGAAGAGGTGAAACAAATTGTGTCTAAATTGTGAGTCCCTTCTAATCACTGTGCAAGAACATCAGAAGCTACTAGTACTGCTTTCTGAGTAAAATGAAATGAGACATAAATCTGGCAATTACAGCTGAGTAAGCAAAATATTCTGGAAGATGAGGATTTTCATTTCACTGTTGTTTTTATGAAATCTTGTAATATGAAGATAGATTCACAAACTTTTTTTCTTTCTTTATTTTTATTTTTTTAATCTGAGCTGAGTTTCCCTCACACAGGAGGAGTCCAAACTGTAGGAATGTGGAGATGCATGGCACTTTGAAGCCTGATTAAGAGCACTGGAAATGTAAGAGGAACTAAATGAAGTGCTGCTCACTTTCAGATTAAATTTAATAAGCTCTGTTTCTGGCCTTCTCATCCCTTTTCAATGTGTTTTTTTCTTGCATTCACTTTGGAAGAAAATTTGGGTCTTAAGGAGGTGTGCAGTTCAAAGAGGGTTAGAGTTTTACACACTGTATTACCTAGTTGCTGCATATCTAATTAACTAAAAATTATCTACCTACTGAGTTGATATCAGCTAGAGCTTTATCTTTAGCCTCTTGGCAAGACAACTGTGTTTCACATGCATAGATTATTTGTTTAACTTTGCTGCCAGAAGAGATTATCTGTTAGAAGAAAACATATTCTTTTTAGAGCATGAGAGTTAATAGTGAAAACTGAACTGATGTTGTATCCTAGTTTTTTGCAAAGTTGTCTCTTTGTATGGGCATAACTTCGAGTTTATAGCCTGCAGCTTCAAATTTTAAGCTTTGCTTAAAATTTTTTTGACCTTCAAAATTTAATGAAATATCTCCATAAAAACATATAGTCAACTTCCTAACAACTTCTGACATTAGCACTCACATCCACATGTATATTTTAATGTCCTTTTCATTAACAAACTCTACAAAATGTAAGCCATAACATTAAATTTTTTCAACCAGTGGATTCGAAGGTGTTAGTGCTTTATGCTCGCCTCATCTCTTCAGTAGTGTATATTTTTTATTATTATTGTATATAATGGGAAGTCCCATGTATTTATTAAGGTTATAAAGCAAAGCAGCAAAACAATAATACCCCCTGAATGGACAGACATGTCCAGAAGGTGTTATCTGGGGCCCTCCTTACTCGGTGCCCCCTTAGAGATGAGCAGTGTTGGCTGCTTTGTCATGATGTTCTGCTCCTTATGGCCTTTTCTTCTAGATCTTCTTTTGTCTCTTGCCTCTCCTATGGCAGCGTCATGTCTGTCATGTGGCAGGTTCAGATTTGGCTGCAAAGTGGGTTTACTTACACTCTACCATTTTGTGCAATTTCTGGGTATTCAGTCACGTAAGTAGATATATCATCTCTATACCCATCAAGTGAAAGACATGTCAACCTGATTGTTTTGTCTTATAAAGTTGGTTCATTAATCAAGGAAAAGGTCAAGAATTATTTCTTTGAATATTAGCATAAGAGAACATGTGGTTTCTCAAACCATATAAAGGGCTGTGTAGGAGAAATTTTACAGCTGAGTCTAACATGGATAATTAAGAAAATATTAGAAAACTTAAAAAAAAAAGCTGAAAGAATACTTCAGCTCATGATTGTGCAATTCAGTGTTATATATCAAAGAAATCACATATCTCAAATTGATATTTGGAACTTGTTATTATATTCACACACAATTAAATCTAGAGCTGCAGCTTTTTGGTTAAAAAAAAAAAACAACAAAACAAAAACAACAAAAAAACCCCACCTTTTCATCGATGTGTAGTCAGAAACATTTTCAGTCATAGTCTAGCTGGTCAGATTTATGATCTGTAGCTTTCTGGACTGATACAAAATTAGGTCACTTTTTCAATATGTATGATATTATGAAAGAGAAGTGTTTGAAAGAGATGCCATGTTATTACATTGACTGCTTAAAACCCACAGATTCCTACCATAGAGAGATTAAATAAAATATGAATATTTGGAAATCTGTGTTCTACTCCATCTGCATCTGACTTTGGGCTGGTAACTTTAACCAGAAATTTGAAATAGAATGAAAAGTAGGAAGTACTTATGATAAATTATTTTAATGTGTGTTACTGCTTCATCTCAATACACTAAAGAGAGCTAAAACACTAATAGCCTGACCTTTCCTGAGGCAGAACACAACTCTTACATGACGTTGCTTCTGAGTGTCCTTGAGTAAATCTGACACGACCAGAACTTCTGCGGAAGATGAAAAATGATGTATTTATTCTGTTTCTAAATATATGACTTCAAAGTCCAAGGGGCTGGGATGGATTAATGACAATTTAAATGAATCCATAACTATATGGAAGAGATTAAAAAAAAAATAAGCCAGGGTCGTCTTTGAGATGCTGTCTAAACAAATACACGTGCCAGAATTCTTTGCTTGGATTTGAAAATATTCCTATCACTGGTTCCTTGATTGTTCCTACAGCTGTTTTGCATGTAGTCTGGCTATAAACCCGTGGCCAAAAGATTTGCTATATTTTTTTTCAAATGTGAAAATTCTGGCACAGAAACCAGCAAACAGAATTCAGGACACTACCTGCAAGCCGAGACAAGATACATGAAGCATAAGTATGAACATAGTTCAGCACTGTAAATAAAAAATCTCAAGTATTTAGTCTACAGAGATGAGTAAATGCAAGCCTGTCTGGAAAACAAAGCAAGCATTGTAATAGCTTGCTCATTTGCAAAGGTTAATGGTGTTTAGGGTCTGGAAAAAGGGGAATACTTTGACAAGCTACAAGTTCTGTTGAGCTGCAACTCATGATGAATATTACAGCTCAAAAGGAATGGGTTATCTACATAGGGAAAGCACTTATTAATTTCAGACTGGGCACTTCTACATCAGAAAAAATGAAATAATTACCAAGCAGGTGACAAGGGAACAATAAGGTAAAATTAATCATATGTAGTGGCAATTTTATTCATATTATTTAAGTCTTCAAACTACATGTGTAGGTTAATAAAGTACAGAAAGAGTGACAGATTGTAATATTGTCTTGGTAAAAGACCTGGGCTTGTCAAGAGACTGTTCTTATTACATTTTAGGAGATTTCAGGTACTACATAGTTCAGACTCAGACTCCAACTCTACCTAAAACTCATGTAACTAAAAGGTTTCCCTTTTCATTGGGAAAATTGAAATTCCATACTTTAATTTTTTTATATAAGCAGATGGCATATAAAAAAACCCAACAAACAAAATCAACCACCAAACTACCTGTACCTCCAAAACAAAATTATGATTGAATTCTTTCTATATATAGAGAGACAAATAATAAAAGGAATGGGAATAATGAGGATCTTTTCTTGCTAAGAATGGAATTCTAGGATAAACACTTTTAAAAAACTTTATTAAAACAAAAACACACAAAAAAAGATTATTTCTTGGGTTGCCTTTGGCATCTAGTATATCTTCTGGGAAAGAAGATTTTTTTGATATCATAGAATGGCTCTTCTACTATACCAGGTTGCTGAGAGCCCCATCAACCTGACCTCGAACACTTCCATTGATGTATGATATAATATAGAATATATTGGACATTTAATCTGAGGGAAAGAAACAAAAATGAGGAAAATTACTAGAGATTCTGTACAGCACTGAAAATAGCTAAAAATTTAGAGTACAAGAAACACAAAAAGGGAAAATAAGAACCAGGGAGAATAGAGGAGAAAATAATAAGGAAAAGAGTAAATAAAACAAATGTAAAAAAGGTATGCAAAGATACATAAGTCCATCTTGTCCATCTTGGGAATATGTGTTTAAACAGTGTATGGGTACAACACATTTGTGGTTTGGCAAACCTTCCCAACTGTGCCCCACCCCCCCTTCTTTTTTTTTTTTTTTTTAATTCTGAAAGATACATAAAATTTAACTTCCAGTATTTTGAGAAAATGAAGGAGTTTCAATTAGTGCCCTAAAAATATAGAAAGAAAAAACCCAGATTTGTCTACTGATTCCTCCAACTAGGATATTAGTACACATGTTTTGGCTGGTATTTTGCAGTAACAGCATTGAAGAAAACCTCTGTTTGGTAATTAAAATGTCAGCAAAAGCTAAAAAAAACCCATTTTCATAATAAAAAAAGGGTTTCAACAATGATCATGAGAATTTATAGATATATAATTTTATAAAAGGATATTAAGGATTGCTGCAATTGACTGTCATTGATCTTTCCACTAGTTGTTTGGTGAAAAAATGTTCCAGAGTGTGAAATTTTGCACAAATCATAGAGACTACTCTTTTCAACACTTGAGATGATCATGAAGGGGGAAAAACAAGAGACTGATTACAGACCTGACATTCAGCACAGTGCAGTCCAGCAGCAATTGGGCATGAGACACTCCAGGTTGTGTTTAAGTCATTAGAGCCTTATATTCCTTAAAGGGAATTTATACACATTCTCTTTCAAGTTACCCTATATGCCACTGTTACTACAAACTAAGATTTTAAACAAAGGCAGCAGACTTTGCGTGACTCTGTGTCACTGCAGAAAAACATATTTTTCTAACAGTGCATGAAGGTTACTTGACTTTGGGAAAAAAAGTTTGACCCATTTATATGAGCCTCAGCTGCACAAGGAAATAGAACAAGCTGTGAAAGCACACTGCGTAGGCCAACAGTGCAAGCTATAGATTACTGAGCCTAAAGTGGTGGTTAGTAAATCAAATAATGCCTCTCACTCAGCAATTGTAACACTCCTTCCTTCCAAAGGAACAGTGACTGTCTTAAATTTGTAGAAAATATTCCTTGCCAACTTGCTGGAAACCTTTTCCATTCATGGTACAGAAGAATCACTCTGTAATGAGATCTCATAAAAGACAAGGTACAGGCTTTTCTTTATCTTACTCACAAGCAGAGAATCAAACAAGTGTAAAAAGAAATCTGGCAACCTGCAAGGAAAGAGAGCCTTGCAGAGTTTTCAGCTGCTGTCTTGTACTGTCATACACTGAATTAGCAAAATAACAGATTGCCAATAAAACTGAAATAATCACATTCTAGGATAGCATGAGCATTATGAGGAAAGATGTACTGCATTTGTTAGGCTGTGTCTTCTACTGGTAATGGAAAGTGTGTTGCTAGATGACTCCTAATTTAAAAAAGAAAGAAGAAAAAAGCAGTAACTGGCTATACTTTATGATAATATTTAATATAATATGACCTTAATTTAACATCTGTTCTAGGCATGCCCAGTTAGATAACAATAAGTTATAAAAATCTGAGTGCTTTGGAAAACTGATGCAAGGAAGACAGGAAATTAATGCTCAAAATTAATCACCACCTTTCTTCATCTAAAAAATTACTCTCACTCTCTGTGTTAGTTGAACTCCAGACAGCAACTAAGTAACACACAGCTGCTCGCTCTCATTCCCCTCAGCCAGATGGGGGAAGGAGAACTGTAAGGGTAAATGCAAGAAACTCATGGGTTTAGATTAGAACAACTTAATAATAGAACCAGTAATAATGACAACAACAATTTTAATTTCAATGAAAAAAAAAAATAAAAAAGTAATTACAAGAGGAAAATAAAACCCAAGAAAGACAATCAATGAAAATGAAGACAGCTGCTCACCACCAACTGACCAATGCTCACCCAGTCTCTGAGCAGCAGCGCTGTGGCCAACTTCCCCCTTAATTTATTTCTGATCAGGATGCCATATGGTCTGAAACATCCTTTTGGTCAGTTGGAATCAGCTGTCTTGGCTGTTTCCACGCTTAAATTCTTGTGCACTCCCACTTATCTGCTGTTGAGGTGGTGTGTTAGGAGGAAAAGGCCTTGACTCTGAGCACAGATCAGCAGCAGCCAGGACATCTCTGAGTTATCAACACTAGTCCCATACTAGATACTGTGGAAAAAAACTACTTCACCCCAGTCAAAACCAGCACAAACTTCACTGTTACTGTGATATTTTCCTTTTAGTCCCCTTAGAAAAAAACTGTTTGACACTTCAGCTTAAGATTTGTTGCAAAGAAGTATTAAAGATCTTTTATAAAAAATTAAAAATTGTCAGTAGGCTTCCGCTGGAGTCAGTAATCAGCATGATTCATGCAAAAAATAAAGTTACGGTGATCTGCAGCATACATAAATGGAGGCAAAATATTCTGGTCTGCTCATCATTGTAAAGTTTTCGTAAAGTTTTAGTCATGAGAAGTTGTTGAAAATAGCTTAGAAAAGGACACTGAAGATCAGTCACCAGAAAATGACTATTTCCCACCATGTTTTGTCTTAATAATAGTAATGAGGTACATATCTGTACAACATCAAAATGTTTGTCAGTTATGTGTTTTAATATAGAGGAAAAAATACCGAATTAGAAGTATTTATTGATTGTAACACAATAAAATGTATCAGTGGTTCACCAGTGGAAGAGAGGAGATGGCTGTTCTCTTTGAGTAAAATAGTGTTTATTGGTCAGTCAAGCACAGGATATAACAAACACACATATCTAAGGACACAGAAAAGTACTTATTTTATGCAAAAAAGCAGAGTCAACTGATTTTTCTCTCTATGTACTTGATATAGTAATTTTCCAAGCAAAATGCTGGTGCTGCCTGGGTGCATTGGGAGATTTGATGGGAGAACATGGCTACATGTTCATGGCTACATTTTGCCAAAATATGATGATTTTTGGTGGAGGCAGTGTTTTCTGGGATATAAAGTAAGGAAAAGTTTATAAATGATTCTGCCATCTTACTTGCAAGAGCTATATCAGGTTTTGAGAGAAGAAAGAACATTCTTTTTAACCTTAGTTAAATAGACCAAGTTACTCTTGTGAGCACATTAAAAGTAATAGAGTCAAAGAGAGAAAAAAAAACCAGAACAAACTTATAAAAGGGAAATATGCATTTTATTTAAACTTGTATTCAGTTAAGGTGATTTTAAAATGTGTTGATAACTGATTACCACTAAGATATTATCAACATAATAATAGGAGGAACCTAAATATTATATCTCCAGCAGGGTTTGGAGCATCCAGAAATGTGAGTTTTCATTTCATCTCCATAGATTAGGCACTTTAAAGAGCAGAATAGTAGTTGTGAAAACCAAGAAACCTACTTTGGTTCCTACAAATGATTTTGTTTTTTCTTTCAGCTGTGTACACATCCCAGTGATCACCAAGTTATTGGTAGTTACAATAAGCAGATTATAAGGTCAGTTTAAGCTTAAGTGTAGTTTGTGAATTGAATAAAAAAATCAAATTTTGATCAACACGTACAATCCAAATTCTAATTGGTGCTTACTATCATGAATAAGTAACAGTAAAAATATAAATTCATCTTGAAAATAATTGTACATTTCAGCAAGGTGCTGTACAGCGAAAGAGTAGCATATATCAAGCAAAAGCAGAAAATTGCATACAGCTCTATTAAGATGTAATTGTTATAAACAAAGGTTTTACAGAGAATATTCACTTTGCTCTGTAGGAGGGGGTTCGATAGTATTCATGAGACAGTGCACTTGAGTAATCAAGTTTCTTATTCTTTTCAACACAGAATAACTTTCCTTTGAGCTCTACATAATTAAGATCAGCCACAATTTATAACTTGGCAAATAAATTGGTGTATGTTTTCCAAAGATTGAAAGATTGAAATCAACCTGAAAAGTTGTGACGGAGTATAGCTTTTCTTTTCTTTTTTTCTTTTCTTTTCTTTTCTTTTCTTTTCTTTTCTTTTCTTTTCTTTTCTTTTCTTTTCTTTTCTTTTCTTTTCTTTTCTTTTCTTTTCTTTTCTTTTCTTTTCTTTTCTTTTCTTTTCTTTTCTTTTTTTTTCTTTTCTTTTCTTTTCTCTTTTTCTTTTTTTTTCTTTTCTTTTTTTTTCTTTTCCTTTTTTTTTTTTTTTTCCTTCTTAATGGATTTTCTTCATTAAAAACTCATTGATTTATGTTCTCATGAAACTGGTTGTGTTTTGGACACTCTCTTTTTGTGTAACTGGGCATTTCAAGCAAACATGTGTGACAGATCATAAAACCAAATGCATGCTGCACGCTCTGTGTGACTTGCTGCAACATGAAGGCATCAACAAGTCATTCTTAAAAGAGTAATCTTGGAAGCTGAGGGAAGCACTTGCTGTGCCAGGTGATGTAGCTTTTAAACAACACAGAAATCTATTCAATTATTTTGTATTCTCAGAATGCAGTTTTTAAAAGTGGCACAACCTTTTAGATAAGAACCATTTGGCATTTCAATCTATCACTTATAGCCAAGAAGAACTAAGCCAGTATTGAAGACACATGGCTGGATTTAGTTCAAATCCTAGCTCTGCTTGCCTCAGTGGACTTTTTCAGATCCCTTTTCTCTATATTCAATTCCCTCTTTATGAAATACAGTTGATGGTATTCATATTCTGTGAGGATCTATCAAGGTGTTTTATTTATTAGTGCCTAGAAAGTAATGTGTGACACTCTGAAGCATTTATTTATATGATATATAATGGATGTATAAATGAACAGTCCTAGTATATGAAGTGTATATTCATTTTTACTTGTATCACTATTTAGTGTTTTGGGTCTTTAGAAGATTATGAAAGCAATGTCTTATGCAGTAAATGCACTTTTTCTTTAATATTTACAAGACTTTCTGTACTTTTTGTTCACTACCATCAAATTGTGCTATAAATAATCATAGTGCTATATTATAAACTTTTTATTATTTCTAAGTTCCCCAAAAGTACGTGTTTTATTTGTGAGATATTTTATTTTCTTCCCAAACAGGATGGAAAAAAATTGAAAACAAATATTTGTTGCATTGTAATGTATATTTTTCTTGGTTTTCTTGCAATAAGGTTGCAAGAACAAGTTTTTCAATTTGTGTTGTTTTCTTTTTTTTAAACATTCAGGATTAAAATTAAGGAAAATGGCAGAAAGATACATATTAACATTGTAGATGTAAATCTTAAAGTAGAATTTCACCTGTGCCAGTATGTTCTGAAGGTGTGTGTTAAGTGTGCTAGATGCATTTCCTTTATAATGGAGGCTCTGCCAAAAAAAATTATATGACAAATGATGTTGACCTGTTTTTAAAGAACAGCATTTTGAGGAGATGTATGGAAAGATATCATACCACACAGAAAAGAAAGATTAGCAAACTCAACATGTGAAACGTTTAACATTTACATACATCTCCTTCTAATGCAAAACTGAATGTAGTGTTATCAAATTTTGTTTCTTCAACTGCAAAAAGATAGCAGAAAAATTCTCCTTTATTTTGCTTGTAGTGGATGCAGAGAATGAAGGTCAAAGAATGAAGTTTTTATTACCTTGTTATTGACAAGGGGTTTTAGCAGAAGAACATTTTTACCTTTTCTCACTCCCTTCTTCCCTTCTCTCTTTTTTCTTGCATTTTGCCTGGTTGATTCTAAAGCTCAGAAAAGATGGCTTCCAATGTTTCAGCTTCTTCCTTTTTTCATAGCTGAAAAATAATTTTGTGGAGTAAGTGAACACATGCTTTTGAACAAACAAACGAGCAGAACCAAAAGCACCACCAGGAAAAATAGTCCATAATGACCAAAGGAAAGTCATGCTGTTTACCCAGGGCAATGTGAGCTCACATCCCACTGTGCTTTGCAGCTGTTCTGAATAGAAGGAACACTGACTGTCCTAAAATGTTATCTACAGTGGCCATATGCAGAAAAAGGAGTCACAGGAAATTTAGGCTTTGTAAGAAGCATTTCCAGAATTGCAACTGCAATATGTCCTAGAAGTAAATTTTCCCCAAATTCATGATAAAATTACTGAAATTTGCACCATTGGGTGTGTTTAATGTTTTTTACAATCTTTGTTGTATAAGTATGAGGAAAATCAAGCATCAGTTTTTCAGAACATTAGGGACTTGAGTTCATTTCAGGTGGAACTGATATACACTGATTTTTATTTTTTTTATCTTCCCTGCAAGCCACATTTTCTTCTTCTGAAATGCCATTCAAAAATGCCTGCAGGTCCTGTGAGCACAAAGGTTTGTTTTGCCATCTATATCATTGCTCTAAAATGCATTTGACAAAAGTAGAAAGAAAAGTGGGAAATTATTTGCTGAACTTTTTCAAGCATCATTTTCACAATACTTTTGCCTCTCTTGTTTTCTTTTTTTCCCTGATGACCCTTAGCAAAAATAAAAGGGAGCCAGAAGACTCTGAGAAATTAATTATAATCTGACATGTTGTTGACTTCATGCCTTATGTGGATGTAAAAACATTTAGACTTTTCACTAACACCCAGTCCTCTCTGTTCTTTCTCATTATGTTTGTCTTTCCTTTTTTTTTTTTTTTTTTTTTTTTCTTCCCTCTTGCTTAGATTTGGATTTTAGTTTTTCAGGTTTTTTTTTTGTTTTCTGGGGTTTTTTTTTTTTTGTTTGTTTGTTTGTTTGTTTGTTTGTTGGGGGTTTTTTTTGGTTTGGTTTGTTTTTTTTGGGTTTTTTTTGGGGGGGGGGGAGGGGGTGTGGGGGGCGAATGTTCTTGCAGCATGTGTGAATGCTAGATTTTTCAGCTGAGTGTTTTTAGGCTTTTAATAACCCTAAACATATTTTTATGTCAGTTGCATTGATAAAATTTGCAACAATGCCTTGCTTACCTTAGTGCTTGTCTAGGTGCCTATCTGTGTATTTGAAATGCAGAATCTTTTATCCTTTTTATTTTTAAGATCTGATCATGGATTAGGAGAAAACGGCTTGTTGACTCCTGCATGAAAGTTTGCTGCATCCCAAATTCAGCCTGCTTTGTGCTTGTTTAACGATGAAGTGTCAAGTCTGTGGCTGTTTATAGAGTTAAATAGTGTTTCCAAAATAATAATAATAATAGAATAAAGACAACAATGCATCAGAAAAAAACAGCAAAATAATAATTTTCTATTAATCTTATTTTCTTCCAAGCTCCAAGTTGTTTTGCAAAGGCAAAAAGCACATCTGTCTCCTTGAAAGGATTCTGTTTCAAGCAACGTCATAACCCACCTAGGCTGTTAAAGTGACACATAGACTTTCCTTAGCCTTTTTCTTGCTCTATGAAATATTTTAGGGTGGAAGAGAAAGTGTTCAGATCCTCTGGGTGATTTCTGCTCAGCCAAGCTAATTCCATTATCCGTTAGTCATGTTTACATCAGGCTAACAGCTAATAACTCACGTGGAACTCAGTAACCATCTTTAATCTTGTTCTTCATCCAGGAGCCTGGCTTTCTCAGATTATTGATGGTGATGGTTAAGTGTCCTGTCAGGCTTATGTTCATGGAATTGCAAAGTGACACAAGGCTCAGACCAGCTCTCTGGGGTGACATATAGTAATCACATGTACCCTTCCCTCCTCCTAAGGAAAAGAGCTGACTATCCCACCCAGGGTCTCAAAACAGTAATTGTTCTCATGCAACCCATTAAAGAGTTGAATTTTTCCTCCTGAAAAAGTTGGAAATAGACGTAGCGAGAATTGTGACTAAAAGTCTGCTGTCAGCTTGATGGCAAGCTGTTTGTATCCAAGTGAGTAGTTTTTTGTAGTAAAATGATTTTACAGAAAATTTCAGAATCCCAGTAGGCATACAGATGCCAAAGGATGCCCTCAAAATTAAATAAACCACAGATGACATACTGTGAAGAAATTACTTTTTAATTCTTTTCAGACTGGCTTAAACAATTCAGAGTACCAACAGTATTATAAAGCAATAGTAATTTTTTATTAATCTGTCAAAATGTTTAGCTGTGAGGACTTGAAGGTGTGAATAGTTACTAGAATTTTCATGCATATTTTTGTAGATAGCAAAAGCCCCTGAATGTCAATATAATAATGTCCAATCACATCTTTAACCTTAGATTTTATACGGTAAGTGAAACTGAAATAGAGTGAAGAACTTGTTTAAGCTGTTTCTATTCAAGAGGGCAAATCTGCTCTATTGTTGCAATCAGAATGAGCAAGTGTAAGCAGTGTCAGGCTAAGTGATCATGCTTTTCATCCTAGACCATGCTCAAGAAGCCTGTCTTTGTCTATTGAATAAAGATGATGTGCAAGTATCCTGCCAAGCTTCAGTTTGTGAAAACTAAATGAGGCCAAGAGCAGATTTGCTAAGGAACCTCCAATTTATGCAGCCTTGAAATGCTAAACATTCTTACAGGTGTGTTGTTACTTTTGTGATTAAAAAAACAAAACAAAACAAAACAAAAAACAAACAACAAAACAAAACAAATAAACAACAAAACCAAACCAAACCAAACAAACAAACACCCCAACCCTCTACCAAATTTATTTGGTCAAATAAGTCTGTCAGGAATGAAAAATAGCTTAGGATGTATTCTGCTCTGGAACAGTCTCGTTTTTTCATCCCAATGTAAAATCTTTCAGCTTGAAATAAGGAAGCAAATCCTAATCTTAAAAAATATCATATGTGCAAGCAGATAATGTTTAATTGAATAAAATGGAAAATAAAGGGTTGTCATGGAATCTGTGAAATTATGGATGGACTCTAGATAGAAATGGAAAGCAATCTGCTAACTCAGTTAAAATTTGACTGCATCACCTTATTCTAAAGAGCAATTTATATACATATATGAATAGGTGTAATGGACCTTAAAATATTTTCATACATTTGATCTGATCATTTAAACATAAAATTTATTTTATAAATAAATATAAACCCTTTTTCTTCCCCTTTTTCTTCCAAAATTATTCATAGACTCATAGCATCATAGAGTGTTGACACTCTAAACATCACGGAATGTTGTGGGATGGAAGGAAGATGAAAAATCATCTGATTCATAGCCCTGGACATGTGCCACTAGATCAACCTGTCCAGCCTGGCCTTGAATAATTCCTGGAATGGGGCATGCATAACTTCTCTAGGCAACCTCTGCTACTGCCTCATGACCCTTTGAGTAAAGAAATTCTTCGTGACATCCAATCTAATCCTCCCCTCTTTTACCTTAAAATCCTTCCCCCTTGTCTGCCAAAGTAAAAAATTTGCTCTAGATCTTTCCTATAAGGTCCCTTTAAATATTGAAGGGCTGTTAGTAAAGTGTCTCTGGAGTGTTCTCTCCTCCAGTCTGAACAATTCCAGCTCACTAGGTCTGTCTTCATAGGAGAGAGGCTCCAGCCTTCTGACCAACTTCACTCTCATTCTAACTGATCTGTCAATCCTGTCCTTGTGCTGGGGACCCCAGAGCTGGATGCAGCACTCCAGCTGTGGTCTCACCAGAGCAGAGCAGAGAGGAAGAATCACCTCCCTTGCCTTGCTGCAGGTTATGATTGGCATTCTAGGCTGGAAGCACACATTATTGGCTCATGTCCATCTTTTTGTCCACAAGAACCTCTAAGTCCTTCTCTGTAGGCCTGCTTTAAATGAGTTACTTTTTAGTCATTTCTGGGTTTGCCCTGACCCAGCTGCAGCACCTTGCACTTGGCCTTGTTGAACCTCATGAGTTTCTCTGTAGGAAGTGGAAAGACAGAAACTTTTTTCTTTTTCATTTTTGGTAGTGTAGCTTTTTCAGTTAGCCAGCCTAGCACAAATGTTTGTGTGACTTTAGCTAATGTTTCAGGTTTAGATATTGCGTGTTTATCTATGACTACTCCAGAAAATCCATTTTCCACTTCTTAGTCAGTGTACCTGTGAAGACTTGGTCCATACCAGGAAAAATCAACAGGACATATGAGGCATCTTTGCTGGGCCAAATGAGTGGAATTATTGGACTCCAATTAGTACACTGAAATGGTGGACTCCTCATCTTCCTAAAGCACCTGCTGAACCTCAGGAATAAGAGCTCCCTGGTTCTGCAAAAGTAAACTTTTCTGTTAAGATCTATTACTCAGGAAAAAACTTGATCAGTAGCAAGAGATGTTTCTTTACATCATCCTATATATTAGAACCAAACCTTTTGGTGTAATGACACTTCTGTAGTTGCATCTACACTCAGCTTTATTCCTCTTCAATTACTACAAGGGATATTTTTTGTTTGTGGAGAAAGAACATGGCCTGCTATTCCATCAAACATTAAAGGCAGTCCATGTAGTTTAGGAAAGTTTACATTGTTAACTCCTAGTATGGAAATGATTGTCAATATGACACATAAAGGTAAAAGGTCATTTATCCATCAATATGAACCAGAGTATAAGGATAATTTTGAACCTTGGGGCTTTGGAAAAAGGTTTGCAGCATCACTTCTTGTATCACCTGTTGCCCCAACTGTAGCATTAAAGCAGTTAGATCGATTGGGATGTTGGCTGAGTAAACAATCTGATGCTAGGTCACTTGCATTAAGTGGCTTTTCAGCAGATGTCAAAAGTGTTAGGCATGCAACCTTACAAAACAGGGCAGCAATAGATTTTCTTTTGTTAGCACATGGACATGGATGTGAAGATTTTGAAGGGATGTGTTCTATGATTATTTGATCACTCAGTCAATTCATAAAAGCAACAACTCAAAGAATGTATCAAAAATAAGAGTATATTATGGAACTTGGCTGGATGATTCTTTTAGTAGATGGATTTAATGCCATGGTTAAAATAGTGTCGTACAAAGTGTTTATACATTTTAGTCATTATAGTAGTAGTGCTAATAATGGTGCCTTGTTGGCTTTAGTGTATGCAGCGGATGATTGATAAATCTATTAATGGAATTTTTTTGGTGCAGAGAGAGAGGGGAGATGTAGTAAATGGAAAGACAGAAACTTCCACAGATACTGAAGGGATTGATTTCCAGCCTTGGAAGAAGCTAGGATTGATGTAAAAATAAAAGTGCACAGACAGAAAATTATAAAATTATGTTTCTATTGTTACAAGTAAGAATATGATTTAAGAAGCTTAATTGGATAAGATGGTGAAGAATTTTGTAGTGTAGTAATGTAATTGTTTAGGGTAAGCTAAGAGTTTAACTGTTATAATAGAAGTATATGTGTGTATGTGTAATAATAGCTCATTGGATAAAAGTATACTCAGTGCAGCAGAATTAAATAAAAGTGATAGGATAGAAAACCAAAATAATCTTAGTAGCAACTTTCCATTGGATTAGAATGTTGTATATTGGCTTGTAACAAAGCAACTTGTGACTACTTTGAGCTGTGGCTGACTTCTTGCTCCTCTGATATCTCACAATCTTTAAGGTTGATTTATATCTGAGTAATAAATCATTTTTCGTACAATGGTAGTCCCATCCCTTCATTAAAGCGACGATATTATTTCTGGTCATCACAGTTCTCAAGTTAGGTCACGTTCCTCTGGATGGCATCCCATCCTTTAGGTGTGTCAACTGCATCACTCAGCCTGGTTTCATCTGCAAGGTTGCTGAGGGTGCATTTGATCTTACTGTCCATGTCACTCAAGAAGATATTAAAGAACATTGGTCTTAAGACATAGACCTGTGGGACAAAAGAGTATTTAGTATTTATTCAGAAAAAACAAACCCCAAACCTGAATGCAATAAAGATTAAAATTTGTTAAGCTCTTTTAGGTATTATTTTTTTTGTTTTATTACAGAATGAAATATAATCTGTTTAATCTAATTTTCCTTATAATTTTGCTTTCCTAAATCAGAAGCACCATTGTATGGGGAGAAGTGGTTTGGTAAAAGAAAAATCATATTTGATTTTGTGGTCTTTTACTCAAATCAAGGTCTTTCTGTTACTGTATGTGATAGGGAAAGATGGGAGGAGAACACAAGTGATAAAAGTGGATGAAGAAAGGGAAATCAAGCTTAAAGACCCCATAGAGGTTACAAGCCTTGAGAGCTTGAGCAGGTGCAAGAGCACAGGCCTGCCAGGAAATTTTGTGTTGACAGAAGGATGGAAATTCATGCAAATCAGTCTTTCTTGTCACAACTTAGCATTTGATACATGAAAATTATGCTGATTTTATAGAATTAAACTGTCATTTTTATGGGGAGAATTATTTAGAACTGCTATGTTATAATATTCAATCATGCAAACATAAGTAAGGGCTGACTTCAAAATCTTTACTTGAGTCCTTGCTCTTCCTTCTGGCTTCCAGGAAACCTGTGGCCTCTTTTGCATTGCTCTTTCTGTGGCTGAATTTCCTCTGCTTGTAACTGCTGGATTTCTGTATTCTCCAACTCATAAGGTCATTGCCGACCATGGGGACATATATTTTACCTCTGCTAATATGAAATGCTAAACTATCTGGGCAGACTTCTGACTTGTGTTTTATGTTGAAAATTATTTTTATAGTTTCCTGTGTCTGCTTTAAAGGACTGCACCTTCTCTGCAATTTTCTCTTTTTCTCTTCTGCTTGTACCTCCAAGAACTGATGTCTCCAATCAGAATGTACACCATTTAATTTATGAGAGCAGTGATTTCAGGATGCAGGGCTACTGCTGTACTTGGGTTTATTTCATAAATAAATGTGGTTTTGTTCATATAGATTTGCAGAGTTTCTGTTATAGAAAGGCAGTGGAAAACAATTGCTCTACAATACTACAACATACTGCTTTTATGAGAGGCCTTGCCTTAGAATGCTTCTTTTATGGAAAACAGGTGGTTTTGGTTTATTTTTTTTCTTATCTTTTCTGTTTAGGAAATCCTTTTAAAGCAAAATCTGTTTTACAATTGTTCTTGATATTAAATTAGGATTGGCCTAAAAAGCTGATAGTTCCAAAAGGGAAGAAATCTGTGTTTCAATTTGCTTGTTTCTTTAATTAAAGTGCAATTTACAAAGAGATGATATTTCAAATTACTATATTAAAGTAAATTGGGTTTTCTGTTTTGTTTTTGTTTGTTTGTTTGTTTTAATTTTGAAGTCAATAAGCTTTGTTAATTATTGACTATTTTAATTTCAAAATTGTTTGATTATACATGGTATTTTATGTCTCAAACTACTTTGAAAAATATGAAATAAAAAGTTTTCAAATATATTTCCTAATTTATAAAATAATTTTTCTTTAGTTTCATATGATTTGACTTAATTTAGCCAATTGTACCATTTCTGATAGAAGATTTTCATGTAAGTTATTAGGGATATTTACCTTTCATTAAACAATGGAAAGACAATTCAGATCCAAAAGTTTGAAAAATAAAGAGTTTCTCATCTTACAAAGTTTTCTACTTACTATAATCTTAATCTAAATCTAAGTCTTATATTTTTTGAGTCTGTGCATGAGTCTTTTATTTTGCCTCTGTTTCCTATAATCTAAAACAGAAAATTACAGCAGTATGAGAAGAAAACAAATGACAAGGGAGGGTGTATGAAAAGACTAGACATTTAAAATGCTTACTTGTCTTTTCAGCTTCTGTCATGCTTTCTTTTGCAATTTCTAATCTTAAAACCTCAGTAAGTGTCCAATTCTATTTTTCACAGTTTGAAAGTTTTCTGGCCTTCTTAGTTGTGCTGCACTTTTTGAGTGTTTTAGTAAGAATTCGGTAGACAAGGACTATTTCTCTTATTAATTCCTTACTTTAAAAGAAAGCAAGATGTATTCTAGCATCTATTGTGTTTGCAGTTTATCCATTTAGTCTTAAATTTTCATCATGGTATTTCTCCCACACCATCCTCTGTGCCCTCAAGAAGTTTTTGGGACACAAATAGACTTAATTTTATTTAGTTTTATTAGTTCCAGTTTTGACAAGAGAAAAATTAAAAAATACAATATGGAATGTAAATGTGCTGTAGTAAGTGCTTTCTGTTTGAAAAATAAATGTCACTGGTACACAGTCAAAATAATAGAAAATGCATTTGAATTTTGTGCAGGAAGATTATACTCTTTGGGATAAAGCATTATATTTGAATTTGGTTGGGTTTTTTTTTCAGCAGAAGAATAATTTTCTTATTTTCACTTCTAAGCACTGAACCACATACCAAGTGTCTACTTAGTTTCTTTTTTTACTGGTAAACAGCAACTTTGTCGGAGCCCATATTGTATGGGAAAGGAAACTGCACATTAAAAATCTGAAGAAGTCATAATATTGTCAGTGTACTTCAGAAAAGCTTTTTCTTTAGGCAAACTAGGTGTGGAAAGGATTCTTACACTGTATTGGGAACATTAATTTATGTTATTCAGCAGCTAACATATTTGGTGTTTTTCTGAGAATTTGCCACTCTTAGGCATGCCTGTAAGGAATACATTTTCATTTTTCTTAAGTATGTAGGAATATGTCTCCATGTGTCTTATTATTTATGCATACATATGCACATAGAATTCAAAATAAAGGGATATTTTCTGTCCTGAATTTTTTGCCCCGACGACCAAAGCAAATACAGTTGTCATGAAAGCTTTGTTTCGGCATCATAAGAATGACTTAAAAATTATATTATTTTTGAAATAAGTTGAAGAAACTTAGAGACCTGAGAGTTTGCCTGTAATTTCCTAGGGAAAAAAAATAAATCAATAAGCTTGTTGGGAGAAATTGTAATACTTGGCTTTGCTGTAAGAGAAATTTACTTTATTATTTTTTCTTTCTTTTTCTGTAAGTGATTAAATGCTTAATCTTTGCAGAACAAAATGGATGGTGTGGGAGATGAAACTTTTTTACCTCCCTTAGGCTAAAAGGCATGTCAACTATGAAAGACAATTTTAAAAAGTCTAAGATTTTCTGCAAATTTTTGAAAAAAACTAGTGCTCTTCAAAATCAAATTGGACATAGTTTTGTCTCTCTGTTTCAGAGATCCCATCAACCAGGAAACAGGTGAACTAAATCATCAAGGATGCTGTAATTTTTTCCATTACTCACACAAGCAAACAAATTCTGAGTTTTAACATGGCATATAGTCCAACTTCTTATACAAACTGATCATGAAAAGATATATTGTGCCCTATGCTAATATGTATGTAAAAGCTTGCCCAGTTTTCCAAGTACTCAGCACACACGACTTCTGAGGCAGTCCTCTTTAATTCATGTGTCTAACTACAGACTTAATGTCTTGTTTTAAAATGCTGTTGCATTTTAATGACAGTTTCATCTCCTCTCTCTTCCCTTTGCCCCCTTTTAAATACTGTTTCTAAAATTCATGGCGAGAAAAAACAGCAATGAAGAGAGTGAGACAGGGAAGGTGATTAATTAGTGGACAATAAAGGGGCCACTTGATTGATGTGTTGACATGCTGGAAAGCTGGTGCAGTATTTTGTTCTTAATTTTTGTAACTTGAGCCAGTATGAGAACTGGGATCTTGCACAATTGCTGACACTCATCTGTGGATTTATGGGGCAATTAGCAATTCCCTCAAAAACTTCATCTGCAGGTTTTCTTATGTAACTGTAGTGTGATTATTTCTCAGTAATAGCAAAATATTAAAGTCTCTGTAACCTGGCTGAAAACTCTCCTTTGCATAACTATTATTCAGCTTGTTTCTGAACAAGGGCTAAGTCAGTCTTTTTCATTGATTAGCTGAGAGCCATTTTAGCTACCTTATTAAGAAATAATCACAACCATTTTTCTGCTCTGATTGTGTGCTGCTGCCCAGCCAGGCTGCCAACTATTTCTGCAGATGCTTACTAGTTAAATATTTAATTATAATTAGTGATGCTTGAATACCATAATGATGGCTAACACAGGTAACAGAGAACTACAGCCTTTTTTTACTGAGATACGAAGGGCCTGTGGAAGGCACAATGCTTTATGGTTTTGGGGGGCATATATTCTAGAGAATTAGTTGCTCATTCTGTGCTAATGACAAACCTGAGCCTTGAAACCTTGTTTTTCCTTGTTGCTTCCTGTGGGGACAGTAGGTTTTTTACTGAACCTCCTATTATCACACAAATAAATCCTGTAGAAATCTCATGATATTTACTCGAACAAGCAGAAGGGTAGCTCCTTTCTTCAGCATTATCAAAATATAGTTAGGGGTCTCAAGAGTGTGATCTTAGTGCTAGCCCAGGTTTTGAACAGCTCAGCAGGGATTCTACTTCGCACACATCAGGTGAGAGATGTGTCTGATGGGCTCCTGTCTGGTCTCCTTCTTCCTTTCGTCCTCACCTGAAATTCTGTCTCTCGCCGGAACGAAACTGGCAGGTAAATAGGTGGAAATCCATCTGGTGGTTTATCAGATGCTGAGAAACAGAAGAGTTGCAAGTGGTGAATCAATGAAAATTCTCAGTCACAGAAGTTTGCTGCATTATGCTTTATCTGAAAAAACAAAGGGTTAGTAAAGCCAATAGTGGTTGGCATAATCTAAAAAGTGCAGCTTTGTTCTATTTCTAAGTTGTGGGGTTTGGGTTTAAATGCTCTTAATGCAAAAAACCATATAAAAGTGTGCATGTGTATCAAAAGGGGTAAAAGCAAATAATTGTTTCTTGTTCTTTTTGAAATGGAAAATAAGATTCTTCCTGGGTATAAAACCCTCCCAGGAATTTCAAATGCTCTAACATCAGAGAAAATTTTAGCTAAAGTGAGGTAAATTCATAAAAGCATTTGAGTTGGAATTTTCACAAACAATAAGATTTTACTGTCTTGTATATCATCAATTGCTTTTAACATCTTATAATACTCAGCAAAGTATACTCTATTTTATGATGAATTAATTGTTCTCTTTATATATCTGAATGATCTGCCATAAAATGATGAGAAACAATTTTACAATTTCTGCTGGAGAAATACAGGAAGCTGAGCAAATTTGTAAAGTGTATTAGCCATATAAGGAAATTAATTTACAGATATATTTTTTAAAGTGCACTGTACTAACTGACCTTTCTCTACTTACATTTGAAAATTTTCCAGGTAACAGTTCTGTCACTGAATAATATTTTTTTATTAATAAACCAAAAAATGTGTTCATTATGTTTGTGATAAAGTGATATGATAATATTATCTAAAAATCCTTGGGAGTTTCAAAGACTTCTTTCCTAGAGGGAAGAGAAGAGGATTTGAAAAATAAGAGGGTTTATTTTTGCTTGCTTTACTGTCCTAGTGCAAACAACAAAAACTATCTTCATGAAGAGGCTTGATCATAGTGCTTGTGGGTGAGGCTTTGAAATTCCAGGAAAACAGGAAGTACCATCTGCCTTTGTATAGAACAAAGAAGAGTTGCTGTCAGTGATGGAGCACCAGGTTGGGAGAACTTCAGCAATCAGTGCATACATAAATCCATGGGGCCTGAGGCATCAACCTCACTTAAGTCCTCAGGAAAATAATAAAGCCCTGGAAACCTGGAAACCATTTCCAAACACACGAAGGACAAGAAGTAGTCAGTATGGATTTACAAAGGAGAAATCATGCTTAATCAACCTGCTAGTTTTCCATAATGAGGCAATTGGCTTGGTGGATGAGAGAACTGTAGGGAATGTAGTTTACCTTGACTTTAAAACAACTTTTCACATTGATTGCAAAACAATCTCATAGAGAAATTGATGAAGTAGACAGTGAGGTGGATCAAAAACTTGCATTATTGTCAGACCATTGAAACAGGTCACCCAGAGGGGTTGTGTAGTCTCCATCAGCAGAAGAAGCCTGCTTTGCCTATGTACCTACAGATGCTTCTTGTACCTGACCCTGACTGAGCTGGGGGTTTGGACCCCAGATGAACTCCAGAAGTCCCATCCAACTTCAACCATTCTGTGTTCCTGTGACTCACCATTCTGTGTTTCTGTGATTCTGCGATTAGTGAAGACATACAGTGTGTCACACATGACCACAGATCAGAGGTTGTGTGGAGGGAAACACATGTTTATTTCCACCAAATTATTAGCCTTTCTTCCAGCTTAGTCTTTGACCCATAACTCCATTTATACCAGGACAAAATGTGTGTCTCTGGGCTGTGTCCTCTGGTAAGGTTAATTCACTAATCATAGGGAAATATTTGATTTAGGTTGCTCCAGACTAAATGTGTCAATCTTTCTACCTTGAGACCTGAAGGTATTTTTTTAGTACAACAGGAGAGTGCTCTTAGTGATTACAATATGTCTGATTGATTGGCTGCAATCTATAATACTGCAGGTATGACATTATCCTCTTGCCATAATGCTGTTCTTTCTGAGTTCAGCTGAGGTGCAATTTCATCAGGACTATTTCAGCACTTCATTTCACTGAGCTTAGCCTTAAGACATTATCGATTTCCTATCTAGACCACAGTTTTGCAGACTGAAATAACTAGACAAATTTATGTTTATTATAAAAAAATAAAATATGCAATATATGCAATAAACAAGGTGCTCATTAAAGGTCTTGAGATAAGTTACATAAATCATAAACCACCTAGCCACTATACAGTTGCATTTTTACTGTAGCATGGAAGGAGCTCAGACAAAAATAAAGGAAGAATCTCTCTGAAGTGGCAAACAAAAAAGAAAAAGTAACCATTGCCTTTTTCTAAAGAATTAAGATGATGACTATAATAGTTTATGAAAATATGGGCTTTGTTTTAATTAATACTCATTTAATTGTTGAAGTAATTCAAAGCAGGGTGTTAAGAATGATGCAGAGTAAGATGAAATGGTTTCTATTCTAAGTTAAATCAGTGCTTACTGAAAATGGCTTATAATCCTTAATGGAAATTTTTTTTTTTTTTAAAAGTGGTTTTGAAATAGTAAGCTTACAAGGATTGCTGAGATTTTTCATTTCATATTTAAATTTTTCTATTTCCTGTATTTTCTGTGAAAATGTGAGATTGGGCATTTATGTATGTATGTATGAACAACAAAACAGACACAAAATAATATTTACCTTTAGTTTAGTAAATTACAGCAGATACTTTTGTGAATGATATTATGAAAATACATTCATACCAGTTAATAAAGATCCACATATGTACCAAATGGGAAAAAAATGGATCAGTGAGAAGAAGCCTCAAATAATTTATGTTGCTGAGTGTGAATGTTACACAAATGACAAGACCCATTTTCTAATACATTATTTTCTTGTCCTTTTAATTTGAAATTTAGAAAAGTAGGAAAGAATCTGAAAAGAAAATTATTTTCACCAATAAGATTTGCATTTATTTCTCTAAACAAGACAGATAGAGATGCAGTAGTAAGTGTCACTGAAATGAGTCTTTTATTTCCTCCTGCACCACCTCATCTATTGTCTGTGCTTGGCCATAATTGCTAAAATTCACAGCAGGCATCTGTTATAAAATCACCCAATTCATTACTCTTGAATTTCGAAAATGAACAATTGTACACAAGACACATGAGGATTTATGAAGATGAAAGTGAGGCATAAATATTATTTATTTTTTTTTTTAGAAACGGTAGACAAAGTGTCTCCTGGGTGCTTCCAGCATCTCTGAGTTTAATCCCTGACTTAGTTTGGGAGTTTCCACATTAACTGGGCAGTAGAGGGTTTTACTTGAGCGAGAGGTTTCTTGACCAGAGACATTCACACACAGCTGGTGAGTCTTCACAAAACACATCGAGGACTGAAAAACAAAATGCAAATGAGGATTACTTTGGCTGAAGTTATTTGTAGGTGGCTGATCTCTCTAGTTCAAATAGCAGCTGCCAGTCTAACTAGAGCCTGCCTCAGTTGCTCTAATGACCTTATATTCCTATGCAGTAATGCTGGGGTGAACAAAAAAAACTTTCTAAAAATCAAAATAGAAGCCCTACCATTGATATTTCTGATATTTTAAAATCCATGAAGGTTTTGTTTTCATTTCATTTTAGTTCACTGATGATCAGAAAAGAGTCATAGTCCTACCACAAATAGAGGTAGGATGAAAACAAGTTGTGAAAATGAGTTGTGAAAAGAGATAAATTACCAAGCATACGAGTTATGTTTTTATTGAGCATGGGATAAAGCCCAGGATAAAGTAGGTGACTCCAGAATAGTGAGAGGTCTGAGCTGATATTCTCACAGTTCAGAAAATTGATGGGTTATCCCTCACTCTTGCTGTCTCTGGGACTATCATGATGTCTCTGGGATTACCATGTTAAAATTCACAAGATTAATGGCTAGAAACCTGTTGGGCACAGCTGCTGTCTGTCGTGTTTTCCCAAGGATGGTATCAACCTCTGAAATTGAATAATTCAGTGCTGTTAGAACTAATCTATTAACCTTTCAGAATACTGAAAGTCTAAAAGTGGACTGTTATTTCCATAATTTTTGTGGAAAGAGATATTGGGGATTAAACACCTTTTAGCATTATGTTGGTGAAGACAGGGACATTTAAATCTGCTTGATAGCAGTTACAATAATTGGCAAGAGAAGACCTATATTTCCCATTTTAAATGTCTAATGTTATACACCAAGTTGACATTAAGCAATAATTGTACCATTATATATACAATACACAAACAAATGCCTGCAAGAACTCACTTTGGAATTTCTATATTTGAGTTAATTTTGTAATTTTGTATATTTTTGAGTCATTCTAATACAAGAAACTATAATAAATTGTTTGAAGTTTCTTATAAGGTACTGACAAACAGCAGAAAATCTTTTAATAATGAGATCTTAACTAAACTACTTTTGTGATCTGGTAGAATTTTTGACAGGTTCAGAAAAACAGAAATATCCTATGGATTAAGAAAATAATGTTACAGAGCACATTAAAATATGCTCATATGCATTTCATTATCGTGTGTTACATAAAAAATTATAAATATGTTTGAGTTGCAGCCTCAGATTTGTCAATTCTTGCTTTACATGTATTGCTAATGTGTTGAAATTTTTTGTTTTATTTGCCTTTCCCTCCTTGCCCCCAACTCATATGTTTATTCAAAAAGTGTAGAAGGACAGTAGAATGAAGGATTGTTTCCTGATTGTCCACGCTGTAGCATTGAAATAGATAGATTCATAGCAGAAATGAAAATGTTTGTAATTTATCAAAACTAAAGATTCTAGATCATTGACAAAGTAGGGATAGATTCACCATAGTACTTTTCTGAGTCAAACATGACACAAGACAGAATAAAAATGAAATTGAAAGCACTGCTTCATCTTCTGGCCATATTTGAAAAGGAAACTTTTTCTATTTGGAAACAGTTTTTTTCTTTTAACTTATGACTAGACTGTAGGGTTGCATTATGTATTTACAGAATAATACTGGCCAGGATCTGAATCTCAGCAAAATAAACATTAATTATTAACCTGGAGTGAAATTTCATTTTACCTGAGTTAACTTTCAAGAGTTCAATGAACCACAGAGACTTGTTCATTTACTGATGTATTTACACTTTATAATTAAAGTTCTAGTCTCTTATTTTTTTTTCCATTATCTCCCTCATATTCTTATGTATGTTTGTGAATTAGAAGTGATAATTTCCCAGGTAGAGGGTGATGGCTCAGTCATAAATGATCTCCTGTAAGTATTTCTAATGATGAGAAAGCTGATACAATATGTATAGAGTTGCATATAGAACCAGTTACCTATTTTTCACTCAGAATGTTTTTACCTTGCTCTTCTTCATTAGTTTTTCTATTAGCCTCAGCATTGTAGGTCTACACTGTTTTTGAAAGTGTGTAGCATTTGATTTTTTTATGTTACCAAACTCCTCAAAGTTACCACTTTTTTATATGCTAGAAAGCTGATTATTAAATCACATCTTTGAAGTTATAAGAATTTTATTACTGTAAAGTTTAGAAATGCCAGACATAATTAGACTTCTATCCAATGTTAGGCATTTCATAAATACATTTACTGTGTATTGATAGAGTATGTCACATGTTTTTTGTGCTGTATTACATCTTTGTGGCGACCTTCCTCTGAATGCGCTAAAAAGGACAATGACACTCAAATATGGGGGACATCATTCTCATCTCACTTTGCTTTTATGCCAGCTAAACTTCAATAGACTAGTTCAGATTCATAGATGATATCACTCTGTAGGCACAACTAACATCAGAATTGATTTCTTAACTAGTATACAAAATACATCTCTGCAGAGAACAATCGAATAGGGAAAGGAAGTGGCTTTGGCAGTCAAATCCAAAAATCATAGCCTTAATCATACTGATATTATTCTTTCCATGTCGAATCATTAGTAACTTTATATCAAGCAAAGTATTTGACATGAAATAGTAGGATTTGGGAGCTTTTGTAATAGAATTAACAAAAGTGAGCTACAGTCACTTTCTAGCAGGGGATGTGTTTCCATCTCTTTGTTGTTTAGTAGTCTACAGAGTACTGGTTTTGTCTGTTTGATGACATGTATCTTCCAGAAATACCAAGATTCAGCTTCTATATATGTATCTTCTACATACATTTCTTGCATTCAATCAGAATGCTCTCATCATGAATCTACAGAATATTTGGGTTTAGCTTAAGTGATTTGGTTTCCATTTCCTCTCTTAATCAGTAACTTCATATAAAAATCTCTGAAGTAATGGGACTGAGATTCAGATTTTCAAATTTTTGACAATTCAATCTGAGCAGCCAGGGAGTTAGCCTTGACTTCTGTACTGGTTTTGGCTGGGACAGAGTTAATTCTCTTCACAGCTGCTGGTATTGGGCAGTGTTTTTTGATTTATTCTGGAAACAGAACTGATAACACAGGGGTATTTTATTGATTGATGATCTGTGCTTATACAGAGTCAAGACCTTTTCTGCTTCTCACACCAATCCACCAGCACACATGTGGGCATGCACAGGAATCTGGGAGGGGACATAGCCAGGACAGCAGATCCCAAATGACCAAAGAAATGTTCCATAACATATGAAGTCATGCACAGCAATAAATTAGAGGGAAGGTTGGGAGCTGCTGCTTGGAGACTTGATGCCTGGGACATTGATTCACAGTTGCTGCCCAATTATTTTAATTTGTATTTCTTGGGGTTTATTTCTCCCACTCAGTTATTTTACTAATATTATTAACAATATTATTAATACTTTAATGATATTTCATTTATTAAACTGTTATATGAATGCACATGTTTTCCCACTTTTATTCTTTCAATTCTCTTGCCTCTATCCTCCTGGCTGAGGGAGTGAGTGAGCAGCTCTATGGTGCTTGTTTGCTGACAGATGTTAAACTAGGACAGTTTATACAGCTTATTGAATCTCACACAAAGGGAGATAAAGGAATAACTGTTTTGGATCATGTTAAGACTCCTGCAGGTAGAAGCACTGATATTGTTTTGTTTTTCCCATGGCAGTTACCTGGCATGGATTCCAGATGTTATTCTTGTCAAGTGGTTGTAGTAGCTGCAGAGGTTGGATCTGCTTAATCTGTTGAAAGTCTTCTGATTTGTAGGATGGACAGATTGAGAGTTAAATGCTTTGCTAGTTTGAGAGCTGTAATTTCTTGTAATCTCCCTCCTAACCCTTCTTTTGATATTACTAAGTAGTTTCCACCGTAACTAAAAAAAAATAACAGATAGAAAAAAGGAAGAATTACTTTTATTTCCAGTGTCTAGATAGGTTGTGAAGCTCAAGAAAGTCAAATTCACAAAGAAATGTGGTCATTTTGGGTCTAATACAATGGTATTTATTTAATTAAATAACCTTGAGGATATCTACCTAACTGATTTTTTTAAACTCAGAGAAAGACTTACCATATCCTTTTACCTATTCTTTAACCAGAGATATATAATCTCAAACACTTTAGCATTTAGTTTTAATAGGTATCCAAAACATGAACATGTTTTTCCTGTTGCCTTATTTTTTTATTCCAAGATATTGCAGATAAACAAGATTACATGATCAGCTATTACAGCATATCCATACTTATAGATATTATCTGACTTTCCTGCCAGCATGATCAACCATCTTACAGTATCACCAAGCTTTTTCAAACCTCTTTATCAGTAGGAAGATGGTTGCTCTACATTAGCTCTTATTTCCCATGAGCTAGAGCATTCCCTATACTAATAGATTTATGGTTAAGGTGGCTGCAGAAATGTTCTCACCATCAGTGCATAATGGACACTTTGTCAGTAAGCAATTTCCCTCCATTTTATGTTGGTTCAATTACCAGCCTTGCTGGACTGATGACAGTTTTGAGTGCATCATGGACCTTTAATGTTTCCTTCTTGTCTGCATGTGACAGTAGTACATCTGTGGTCTGATCCAAGTAGATACATCATACAGGTCTGCACTGGTTTTGGCTGGGATGGAATTAATTTTGTTCATATAAGCCAGTATATGAACAGTGTTACAGGGGCTGTGTTTTGACTTTTCCAGAAAACAGTGTTTTAGCTATTGCTGAGCAGTGCTTATGTAGTCAAGGCATTATCTCACTCCAACTCACCAGTGAAGAGGCCTCAGGTGCACGAGAAGTTTGGAGGGGAAACAACCAGGACAGCTGATCCAAGCTGACTAAAGCATAATTCTAGACCTATGGCCTCATGAACAGCATATAGAGTTGGGGGACAGGGGAGAAGAAGAAGAAAAGTTGGAATGTTTGGAGTGATGGCATTTATCTTCCCAAGTCACCACTACCTATTATGGAGCTCTGCTTTCCTGAGGATGACTGAAAACCTGCCTGCCAATGGAAAAGGAGTAAATGAACTTCATGTTCTCCTTTCCTTGCATTTGCAGCTTTTGCTTTATCTTTTAAACTGACTTTAGTTCAATCCATGAGATTCTTCACTTTTACCTTTTGGATTTTTTCTCTCATCCCACTGAGCATGAGTGAGTGAGCAGCTGGGAGGGGCTAAGTTGCTGACTGGGATTAAACCATGACAAGATCAAAAATAATTTTGAGTTTCTTTTCAAATACTTCTCTATATGAGGCCTTATGTAAATACTTGTGATTGCAGAGGGTCGATGGCTGTTGATCCTACAAGGGATAACCTTTGCCAAGCTTGGTGAGGTGATTTGTGTCTGCAGTACCATGACTCCCATTGATTAAGGGTTGTTGCAGCAGCAATGGCATGCATTAGTTTTGTATTCCAAAAGCATTTCTCTGCTCAGACTCTTTAGATTAATGGTCAGAATCAAAATTCTTCCAGAAGCAACATTTATACTGTATTTTGTTATTCCCAATAAATAATTGTAGTAGTGATATTTTATTCATCGTTTGAATTTCATGAGTTACTAAGCCTGCAGTTTTGGGGGACACAGTAAATATGATCACGATTTTTTAACAATCGTGTGTTAACAAACTGTCCATGCTTGCTGCTAGGTCATTTACCTCCTTTATCAAACTGGGGAAATGAATAAATGTATTTAAATATAAATATTAAATTAAATGTAAATATAAATTAAATATAAATGTCATGTTATAAAAGCATGTGTGGAGCTAAATTCTTACAGGGTATCCCTTTGTAGCTCTCTGTATGGGTTAATTAGATCATGCATAATGGCACTAAAATATCCATACAAGACAGTTTAAAGAAATTAGTACCTACAGCTAATACTGAAAAAAACCCAAGATCTAAGAAAAATCTGATCATCTGTATTTTTGTAATATATAGGAAAGAGATGCAATGAGGGTGCATGTCTGTTCACAACTATCTCACTGGATTTCTTTATGAGCATCACTGGAAATAATACCATAAAAAATTAGGAAATATAATGCCTTCCTTATGGTTAATTGCTCTGATTGGATTTCTAAATCCTGAAAGGAATGGATTTCAGAATGGATTTCTAAATCTAGTGTCCTATTTGTTTTTCTGATCAGAGGTATATAAGGAATTAATAAAATAAAAAAGCACTAAGACAGGTTTTAACATCAATAGCTTAAACAGAAAATGTAAAACAATAATCACAGACTAAAATAAATATATATATAGATATATATGCCTTTGAATTCCTGTACAAGTTCTAGTGGTGTTATAAAATATATTTCATCAGACCAAGCCACCTCCAATGCCAGGAATGAAATTATGGGGGAGAAGAAGCTACCGGGAGAAAATCTTCTCCCTCAGTTTCCCATGGAACAAATATTACAGTATGAGACTCTCAATTATTTCATTATTTGCTTTTCTGAGTTCTAAATTAAAAAAAAAAAAAAAAAAAAGAAAGAAAAAAGAAAAAAAGAAAGAAAGAAATTCATCATATTGAACTCCTTTTCAGCAGATGAGGCCATCTGTGTTACAATCCTGTACAACATCCATTAGCCTCCCATTTTTCTCTGACCCTCCCGTTCATCATCTTTTTGAAGCTGTAGGAAATGAAGCAAGCACTGGCATTGCTCTTTCCTGACTCTGCAGCAGGCATTCTGAGAGGCTGTCTGCGAGACCAATGGAGAAGGGGTTAAAGTGCTCTGAGTCTTGCACTTGGTTACTAACCTTCCAGCCGAGGGGGAATTGCCCTCCTTTCATTGAAGTCTTTCAATCTCTTTGCATTACTTTTGGTGCTGTATAACATTTTAAAAGCTCCCTGACTGACAGACATGGCCGGAGGCAGAGCTCTGCTGGGAGAACTGCAGTGTGCAGAGTCTTCCCAGCAAAGAGAAGTGGTGTGGCAATTAAATTGACTACAACATGATTTTGGCATTTCTGAAGCAGTGCAGACTATCCCACCCTCTTTTTTTTTTTTTTTTTTTTGATATTTGTTTCCACCTCTCATCTATGTCTGGGCAGTTCAAAAAGATATGTTGAGTTGATTGGTTATATTTTTTGCTACATTTCATGATACCACGATTTTGCCATAAAAAGGAGGCATGCACTCTGCAGCTTTGGATCAGGAGAGGCAAAAAAGTTTGGAAATCTTGGAATGAATTATGAATAAACACAGTCTGAATGTGATGTTATATACCACTGAATGCATTAAAAAGAGAAACAGAAAATCACATGTGAACTGTTCATTAAAAAATAAATTCATGCCAAATATATTGAATGCTGATCTCTCTTGTGGTTGGGTTGTGTCTTAAAGTTTCTTTGCTGGAATAAAATCCATAGACTGAAAATGATTGTGCAAATCAGAAGTTTTTACCCATTGCGCCAAAAAAATATTTTGCTGTAGAAGAAAAAATTGAAAAATTGGAAAATTGTTTTGAACATAGGAAAACTTTTATTTCAAGGATTTTGAGCAGATGGGAGTTCCTTCCTCATCTTTTATCCTTTTTGAAGGTAGAATTAAAACACTCAGTAGATAGCTTTCAACAAGTTTTTTTTTTTCATTTTATTTTTTACTTCATATTTTATTAGAGACCTTTATTTCTTATTGAGACTCTTTCAAATCAGAGCAAAAAAATCTCACCCTTTAGCATAGGAAGTGCAGCTATTCTCCTTGGTTTTGTTTCATTTTCCCTTTTTTTCAGAGTTCTTAAGTTTGCCAGGTTTCTGATCATAAATCCTTTATATTTAAATACTTCAGCATGTACCTAAGGAATAAGAATTTCTATGTTATTTATTGTTATGGATAGTAGTAGTATTCATAAGGAAAATATAACCTTTGGCAGTATTTGAAAATGAAAAATATATATGGTTAAGTGCTTTATTATTCTCCATTTTTAAGGTCCATATCATGTCATTGATTTTTAAGCAGAGCTCTATTGATTTCCTAGAAACCTATGCTTAAAAATCAATGACACAATATGACCCTAACAAAGTGGTGAATTCCATAGTGCTATAAATTGCATTTTTGTTTTTAAAATGTAAAATGCATCTATCTTAAGTCCTACAAGCAGTTATTTTTTATGTGCTGTCAACCAATACATTGTAGAGAAGACTTCAAGAGACTTTTCTAGCAAAGAAAATAAGCAAAGGATTCCTGCTCTGGACAGTAGGGTGAAAGAGTGGGTCCTCTATTCTCTAGTACTCTGTTTGTAAATCTGCATTAAATATTTTTAATATCACTGATGGGAAACAGTTTTGTTTGATAACTAGTCCTAAAGCAAAGGCTACATCTTTCTCTCAGACAAAGGTAATGCTAAGCAGAGAAAGAATGAGATATTCCTGTAATAATTGTACAGTGTTCTAGAGCAGCTCAGTGTTATAATGAAAATAGCAATCTCTTTAAATTGTGATTCTTAATCTTTTTTTCTGTCTCTAGAAACTAACTAAGTGTGAGAATTTTGATGAATGCTTCAGTGTAATCCTATGTAATTTGATGTTGCATGTAAATCTCTTTTATAGGTCCCTATAGATGGAATTTATTGCGGCAAATACCTTGTCATCAGAAGGATTAATGCCTGCATTAGCATTTCTGCAATAAAATCAGAAGCTAAGTGGTGAAGACCACAGACACCTCAAACCTGGATTCCTCTGCTCTGCATTAAGTGCTGGAGTTTTTATTACTTGCGGTAGGGAAGCCATTGCCAATGCTCACAAGGAACTGCTTATCCCTGCTTCTCTGGGTCCTGTTTGATGGAGGCCTCCTAACACCACTGCATACACAACCACAAGAGATTTTAGAAGCACAGCCAAGAGAAAATGTTGTCCCAGTGCCAGAGAGGAGATCATCTGCCCAGCGAGTCAAGCGAGGCTGGGTGTGGAATCAATTTTTTGTGCTGGAGGAGTACATGGGCTCTGAACCTCAGTATGTGGGAAAGGTAATTGTTTACTATTTCTTTGAAAGTTCAAATGATAAAGTCAAGTAGTATAATATATTGTAAATGTGTACCTGTTTCTGGTGGGACAAATCTTCAACTGGCAGTAGCTCCCTTTGCTCATTGCTTTTACCATCAAGCCTTTGCTGTAGTTATATACTTTTTTGTCTTCATATGTTTGTCTTATTTCCCCCTTCTTTCCTTTGGAATTAAACAAAAACAACAGCAATAAAAACAAACAAAAAAGAGAGACTGCCGATATGTCTGTGTTTCACAACTAATTTTAATTCAGACTATTGTAATAGCATATTTGATTCTTAGCAACAAACATTGGTCTGATGTCAAGACATAAGATATAAACCTTAAATCACAAGCCCAGAACGCACAGTCATTACTGTGATTGGTATGGTTATTCCAAGTCAGTTTTTAGCTAATGAAGACACATCTTTTTTGGTCTGTTGTCTTATGTCTCAGAACAATTTACTTTTATTTTGGATTGTTCAGATTGTTTTCAAGTATTTCCAATGTGTTTTATTGCTTCATATTCAAATTTCTGCACTACAGCTTTTACACTGCATGCAGACATGCACAATCACACCTGCAGAGAATTTTTGCAATTACCTCTCTCATTACATACCCACTGTTTCTGTAAGAGGGCATAAGAAAAAGACAGAAAACTTTTCAAGAGGTGTGGGAGTGGTGAATTTAAATAAGAGTTTTCAGACAAGAAAGCTGAAAAGGACACCTAAAGAAAATCTTAGAAGAGTATATAATTAGATGTTGTGTATAGTTTTCAGTTTAAGTAAACACCTTACTCAGTGCAAAAAAGTCAGGAATTTGTTTCCTGGGTCTCAAAATACCATTTCCCTAGACAGCAAGGTTTCAAATTCACCTGCTGTAAAAATGAGTCCTCATGCTTCAGTTTTTACTTTAATATCATAGTGAACCTTTTTTTTTTCTTAGCGGAAAGCAAGCAATATTTTTTTTTTCCTAAATATAAATAAATCCACAAAAAAATAATTTTTCTTCCTGCCCTTCCAGAAAGCTATTCTGAGGATGTATAAATAAAATACTAGATTATTTAGTTCTATTTAGCAAAGCAGCCAAAAATATACTTGGATATTGCACGTGAAGACATTTGTGTTAAGCCCTAAAATATATTGTTCATAGCAATTTGTAGAGCAGTGTGTTTGAATCACAAAGTACAATGAGCTTGTTCTGAGTCTGTAAGGGGGACCACACAATAAAAAAAAAAATCATATTTGTGATATCCAGTTGGTACAAGTTACACTTTCTGTAACACATACCTTTGTTCTGGCACCTCTCTGAAGATGTCAACAAGGACTCATCACATTAGATGCTACAGCACAGGCAATGTGATTGCTGTGCCTTTAATCTCTAAAGGCAGAAATATTATTGCTGTACCACTGTATTTTCATTAGTCTTTATTCCTATGTGTAGGTTTTTCTTGGGTCTTCTTTTAGGGTCAGTTCCAAACTGCCAAAATAATGTTAATGTTGCTAAAAAAGGAATATTATCAATGTGATGATGAATCAGCTTCTTCCTTTGTCCTGCTTTTGTTCCACTGACATTAAGTTTATAACCAAGTTTACAACTAATGGGCTATTTTCGTTAAGAGTAACAATTATCACAGATTTACCTGGAGTATTTTACCTCTTAAGACTTTTTAGAACTGTTACAAATTGTAGGACACTTTTCAAGTATAAGGAAAGTCAAAAAGTCAAACACCTGCTTCTAGAATAGAACAATTAATTCTAGGTAATAACTTTTTTCAATGCTTATTTTGATGTTTTTCTCAACTTGCTTTATCTATATTAAATAGTTTCTTTAGTATTTCTGAAAAAAACAAACAAACTCTGCCAATCTTTGTATATCATCTTTGCTGAATCTCTTACGAAAACGGAACACAAACAAACAAAACCAAGACGGAGATGTTTGTGTTTTCCCTTTATTTTCCACAAAGCTCTCATTGAAGGTAGAAGTTCCTTAGAGAAATTGTGCTTTTAAATCCAGATAGCAAAAACCAAGCTTCATATAAATTCAAATCATTGTCAACGTACTAAAATATACCCACCAGCCACTAATCAATATCTTTAGATTTCATACAATTTTTAAAAATCACATAAAATTTTTAAGGTATTAAATGCAGTTGAGTTTTGTATTGATTGCGGAACTAAATCTGTAGAAATAAATGATTCATCAAAATCAAACCTTTATTCTGAAAGCATATATTTTCAATTTAATTCTTTTTATAATGCTACTGTTCTATATTTTAAAGTGGTAATAAGTATATTATAAAGTGTAGCATATTTCATGTGAACTGAAATCACAAGGGTTTTATCTTCTTCTAGCCATTATATTAGGACATCTGTGCATAGGCATTTATATTACTTATTACAAAACTAAAGCACAGTTATAACGTCACAGTAATTTTTAAATAGGGGTATAATGTATCTATTAAATCAGGTGAAAGTTTCACTAAACAGTTGAGGGTGAATAGATAATATTGCAAACACTCTGTAAGAAAATACAGATTTGCAACAATAATGTCTTCTGTTATTGGCTAGTGCACCTAATTCCTTTCATCTCTATTTTTAGATGAATGTCGCAAGAAACATCAGATTGCAAATCAAAATATAGTTTACAATAGTTTACTGATGGAGATTAGTCTGTCTTACAGGTGAAGATTTTGAAATAGTGCTTGAAGCTTACACATTAAAAGCATTTAACCTGATTATTAAAGTCTGAGAATCTGCTCATTTAATCTGGAAGAGGAATAAAAATCTATGAGATTGATAAACAGAAGATAACCCTCTCTGCTCAACATTCATCAAGCTGATCCAGTTTAAAAAGTAAAATTAAAGTATTACCATGTGACCCATGTAAATGAACAGGGTGCTGGGAGGAAAATAAGGCTTGGCATTTACTTTACTTACAATTTGTTTTCCTGGTACCGTGAAGCTCCAGAAGGCAGGGAAAATCAGAAACTTTGTGGATGAAGACAAAAAAGTTCTTGATTTTTTTTATGCAAAAGCTCAGGTCACAATGAATGTGACAGAAATCATCAGAGGATAAGGTTCTTAAGCATGAATAGATCCCAGCAGAGTTTATACCCACAAACAAGGTAACCGTTTTAACTGCCCTTATGCAAGAATAGCTGAAGGGGGTGCAGCCCCACCAGGACACTATAAATATGTCTGTAGCCTTTCTGTATTGCTGTCTTTTAACAGGGACAAGCAGAGGCAGCAAAATAAACTGAAAGTTCAAGAGAACGATGAAGTGAAGATAATACTAGCAAAGGTTTTAGTAGTACTACATGTGGCATCTTCCCTTTATATGTGTCTTTGCATTCCTAGTGTGTAAATGCATCACTTCTGTCTTATTTTGTACACCTGAACAATTGCTTCCAGTGAGGATTTGTTTGCTGTCTGTCTTCAAGTTTGCAGAGGCAGGCATATGGTTGCTTGTACTGGATGCAGACTGGATGCATAGGATTAGATTAAGAAGTCCTCTTCAATATAGAGGCCATTTCACTTCTATTTTCCAGTGTAGAAAAAACAACAACGAGCCCACCAAAAATCCCAGAACCTCAGATTTTTTTTCTGCCAATAAATAACCTATGTTTTACAACAGTTTGTTTTTTATACCTCTGTCACATTAATGCATATTCACATACAAACTACTACAGATACTTTTTGTTAGGAAAAGGATGATGAAAAATTGAATACTCACAACTGCTTATGGCAGTACAGGGTAATGTAACAATATGATATTTTTCATCTGACTCAGTCCTGAGAAAGCTTCATCATCTTCAAATATTTTCCCATATATCAAAGCAGAAAGAATGCTGATTTGGAGCAAGCAGAGCTCTATATCAGTGACCAGAACAGTGTGTCTTTCTGAAATCTCTTAATTTATCCTCTGCATCTGAAATAGAGCATAGAATTCAATTTTGCATTTTATAGTGGATAATTTTTAATGTAATGGAATTAATGTTGACCACCTTCCATCAGACTTAAATCAACTTGTACTTCTGAATACACACACTCTTTTTTACGGTTATTTTCCCTCTTGAGTGAGTGTCTGATGACAGGGTAGTCTGTAGAGGAAATTCTGCACTGCTTACTTTGAATCTGTTCACACAAACAATTTTATAAAGCAGTGGCTATAATTTTGGCATTATTCATAAGCACCGAGTTAACTTGAAAGAAAAAATAAAATTTAAGGAAAAGAAATACATGCAGTAATTTTGAAAGCTACTGCCCTTTGAAGGAAATAACAACCCACTTAAATCTATTCATAAATGTACCCTGATTGTATTTTTACTAGATTTCTAGTAATATGATCACAATAATATTTCATTTAAATTGTCAAAAAGGTTTTTTGTAATTTACCAGATTCCATTCCCACAAGTGAAATAACAATATTAGAGATAGCCATGTATTATTTCCATTAGGCATTTGAATAGTGCCATCATCAAGAAGATGAAAATTGTTTCAGGGACTGCTGCTAGTAATGTATTAATTGACTCCCATGATGCAGGACATCACAGTACTCATTTCTGGATGATTATAATATGAAAGATATGCTATGTATAAGAATGAGCTTGTTCAGTACAGTGAACATATACTCAACTCTGTCTGCTGACATCAAAGTGAAATCTTGTTGGGCCTTAGTGGTCTTTAGACAGCAATTTAAAGAGCAATCAGGCATGATCACATTAACCTGGCTTACTAAATTGGCTTACAGAGTTTATGCCATGCACATATTTAAGCAAAAGCACTGCCACAATTTATTACAGACAAGAAAGTTGATGAGGAGAAATAGAATGGTTAAAAAGGTGTAAGAGGAATCACAATTGGTATCAGAATTCTGGATTTATTTTCTTGCTCTGTTGAGCTGAGGCCTTTGCCTCTCCCACTTATGTCTGTATGGGGGAAAAAAAGTGATGTCTTTAAAAGCTTTGCATCCTGTATATTGCATAGAGTATGTGAGACACAAAGTAATTTTGACAGTTGCATGTGAAAGTGTGAGAAGGAAATGGAACCATGAAAACACAAAGCCCCCATGAGCAAGTCAGACTTGCATTTAATGTTTACTCCTGAAAGCTTACCTTTTTACATGGTGTACAAAGACATGCAGCAGAGATGAACAACTTGCAACTGAATGTTTATTATTGGTCCAGTGGCTTTACTTTGTTTATTGATTTGCTTAGGTAGTTCATAGCAGGAAAATTAGGAGCGCAGTAGTAGTAAGATCTCTTTCCTGTGCTCCTTACATTGATGAAAATTATATAAGGTATTTGGAGCTGAAGATAAAGGAGCACTATGTTTTCACTGATTGCGTGAGAGAGGAGAAAGAGTGAGTTCAGGACAAGGAGAGGTTTTTATTTTTATCAAAATAAAAAGGAAGTACCAATTTCTTGAGCTGTCACCCACATTTTAGAGGATGTAGAAGGTTGAGGTTATTGTTCTGAACAGCTAAGGAGGTCACGGACTGGAGTATTTCAAACTCTAAAATTTAGCAGGCTGTATTATGCAAGAATTCAGTGATCACTTAGAAGATTCAAAGCCTGTGGACATGATCCTGTTAGAAGGAATGACTGGGTCTCACAAGACCTCTGAACACAGCTGAGAGTATGGTGCTAATGCTGCTTGTGTGTGTCTGAAATTTATGTTGCCAATACAGATGGACAAATACAAATGAGCTCATAGAAATTAAAGCTCCTAAAGAAAAATCTCGTACCTATTGTAGTTTTATTGGAATGCTTCTGTTTAAATGGCTTCATCTGGGCAGTAAGTTTATTTAAACAGGGAGGTATGAGGAAAGATAGTTTTAAAAATATTTAGAAATTCTTCGAAGGACTTAAAGAACAGACAAACCAAAAGATTGTCTCCTCTTTTAATCCAAGAAAAATTGAAAATTTTAAATTTGATTAATGTATATATTGAGTTTGGCTGAGAATTTCTGATTCACCTGGTTGACATAGTGTTACTGTTAGTCAGATCAGACATAGGCATGTATTTTGCATGTCAGCAATGCAAGCTGAATTTCTAACTAGTGAAACATTAGGCCATCAATTAAAATTCAGGTGGGATCATGAGATCTCCTGTCTGGATGAACATCAGAATGCTAAGCAATACATTAAATAACATTTGCCAGACAGCAAAATGGGGGAAAGTATTAAATACTTGTAGCCATTCCTGTATCTGGGTAACAATCTCTAAACCAAAATAACAAGTAAGTTCAGAAATGGAATAAAATTTATGGTTGCTGCAACATTCAAAAAGGGGGGGGAATAGCATAATGCCTCACTTAGACATGCTACAAAAGTATAAACTTTCAGCAGGAAAACAAACAAAACCCCCTGAAATATTAAAGAACTATTAAGTGACAGGAGACTAGATTAAAACTCAGGATTTCATATCTATGAGATAGATTATTTTTTCACAATGCGGACATCTCTGTTTCCTTTGCTCATTGCAGAGGAATGTGGGTTTGGCATTGAAACAGTAGTTGGAAAAAAATTTAAACTGCAAATTTCAGAAATATAAATAATTTATAATTCTATTTAATTAGCTATTAAAATATGCATATTTATAAAATTTGGATATTTATAAAGATTTCACTGAAAAGCAGCACTGAGAGGGACATGGGAGTGCTGGTCAGTGGCAAGTTGACCATGAGCCAGCAGTGCCCTGGCAGCCAGGAGAGCCAACCCTGTCCTGGGGACATCAGGCACAGCATCACAGCCAGGCAAGGGAGGGGATTGTCCTGCTCTGCTGTGAGCTGGGGCAGCCTCACCTCCAGTGCTGGGGGTGCTGCAATGTAAGAAAGACATTGACCTCTTAAAGAGTGTCCAAAGGAGGTTGCACAGATGGTGAAGGGAGTGGAGGTGAAGCCATATGAGGAGTGGCTGAGGTCACCTGTTCAGCTGGAGGAGAGGAGATTTGAGGGGAGATTCCTTCAACTTCCTCATGAGGGGAAGAGGAGGGGCAAAAACTGACCTGTTCTCTGTGGTGTCCCAAGGAAATGGGCTGAAGTTGTGTCAAGGAATGTTTAGGCCGGACACTAGAGAAGGGTTTTTCACCCAGAGGGTATTAGGACACTGGAACAGACTGCCCAGGGAAGAGGTCACAAGCACCCACCCTGACTGAGTCCAAGATGCATTTCAACAATGCTCTCAGGCACACAGAGTGATTCTTGAAGCTGTTCTGGGCAGTCAAGGACTCAAATTTCCTTGTGGGTCCCTTCCAAATCAGAATATGCTTTGATTCTCCGATTAAAATTGTTTCAATCAAATGCAAATTTTTGAAAACGTAGCATGAAAAATCGCTACTGAAATTCAAAACCAATGTATGACCATGAAATAGAGTGTAACAGCATTAAAACTTAAATTGATTTTTTCAAACAAAATTATAAATACTCTGAAACACAAAACAAACAAACAAACAAAAAATGGAAAGAAAGCCAAGCAAACAAAACCCCCAAAAACCCACAAACAAGCAAACGAACACAAAACCCCCAAAACCCAAAAAGCAAACCAAAAACTCTGGCGCTAGAATCAATCAATTGTTATAAAGCATGCTTCATAAGAAGAAGAAAGAATAATTCCCTATCAGCTGCCCAGCATCAATATATAGGAGAGGCTAACAAGTTAGAATGTTATCTCATCTTCAGTCACTGCAGTTAATATCCTCGTATGCAAGTCAGAAATAGAAATGTTTGGGATTGCCAGTCTTGTCATGCACTGCTGTTACATAACATGGTTGGTGATTTAGGGCCCTGAAAGTGTTTTAACAGCAGATGTCCTAAAGTACAAAACCCCCTGTTCTTCCAAAAGTGGTATATCAAACCACAATTTCTGTTATATAATTTAGAAAGCAATGGAATTGGAGCAAGTATTGGATCCATGGCAATGACCATTTCCCTCTCTCTCAGCAACGCTTCATGTCCCATAGGCTCTACATGAGCTGTATCTCCTCTCCCTCTAGAGATAACTATTCCCTAATCCTTCTTTCTGTCTCCCTGTATCTGATATCCACTCTGATGCAAAAGTTACAATCACCTTCCTTCTTGCAAAGGATCTGTTACATTTCCTATTCAATTCTGAGGAATTAACACAGTTAACAGAAGCTTTGCACTCCACAGCTTCTCTTCCAGTTTCAAATAGATCTTATGCACCCAAAAACTTGCTTGTTATTTTCCATGTGTTGGTGAAATGAATTGTCTTTCATAAATGAACCTTGTCTTTATTACATAATAATTATTTCATAAAACAGAGTAGATTACATATATTTCTTCAGGGGAAAAAAGGCAGAAAACTCAACAAAAGTCAAAACAGGTTTTCACAACGAAAAGTGGGGCAAGACTAAAACTGAGGACATAATAATAATACATAAAAATAACCAAATATTATTTAGATGCCCCAGTAGTGGAAAATAATTTTTTAACAGGAACACTGTGGCATAGTTTTCTCTCTGTTGTCATTTACTTATCATTTAATCAATCTAAATGAAGATTATAGAATACCAAATAATCCAATAATTTGTAGAGGCATTTTCAGACTCTTGGAAACAGATGATGCTGTTTCTAAGGGTGGAAGATGACCTAAAGCATAAAACCAATCTGGTGTTAAATTGAACTTTTCTTTCCACTTTTTTTTTTTTTTTAAACTCTGTTAAGTTCCTTGGTGTAGTTCAGCTGCATGTTTTCCATGACTGCTGCATGGCAGTGATACATGTGCTCTGCAAGCGGGAGAGGGTGACTAAGGAGAAAGGTGATTATATCCATTCAGCAGTGTCCTGCCCCCACCAAGCCCAGAGTCTGATCTCATGAAAGATGAAAAAGGGAGGAGAAAAGCTGAAAAACATGCTAATAAGGGAACACAATTGACTAGCATTGATGCACACTAAAATTAAAGCTAATGTAGATCAACAGTAACTAACTTAAATTTAGTTTTCCTCTGGTGAAGGTTTTGTTTCATAAATATATAAATACAGTGGGTGTTGTCAAATTATGTCAAAATGTTTGTTTGTGTGCAGTAGTTATTCTTGTATTTACAGCAAGATAAAAAAGTGTGTGTAAAGAACAAAGCAAACTTGGAAAAAAAACCCTGTCTTCTAGCATCAGCTGTACTGATAAAAATATTACCTTGCATGCATTGTATTTATTTTAGCTGTCAGTCCCTGAACATGTTAGTTGGAGTTGTTATTGATTCTGTTATCAATGATTGATACTGTAAGGCCGTTAAACCTTGCTATTGCTTGCTAAATGAAATAGATTTTCAATAACAGAAGGATTATTCACTCCTATTGTTGTGAAAATGCTTAATTGACCTCTGAGAAAACATTACTATGTTTCATCTTGGACCTTGTGATGCTATATTCAGTATCAGTAAGGATTTAGGCTGAGGCATATGTTGTTTAATGTCATCATAAATTATCTTGGAAAGTGTGAGAGTATCCAGGGAAGTGTTTGCTCTTCAAATTAAGCTACAAGAGTTACTAAAGACAAAGGCTAAATGGAAAAAATTGGAAAAAACATTATGAAACAGGACTAAAATAAGACATGAAATCTGAGGTAAAGCAGTACATACTGTGGGAGGAGTGGAATAATTCCAATTTCATAAATAAATTGTTGTGCTCTGTGGAAATGATAATCTCTCTCAAATGAGATCTTGTTTCATAATAGCTGTATGCACATTTGCTTAGTGTGCGGTGAGTGCCAAAAAACGCAAATGAGATGTTGGAAATTCTTAGCAGCAGCTGAAGGAAATAGATGTCATTAATACAGCTTTGTATCTAAATTTCTAGTGAGCCTGTTTCTTCCACACTGGGAATAATTTCTCTCCAGTCTCAGTGAACATATGTCTAAAAGAACTGGGAAAAGTACAGACAAGGATAAAAGGTTAATCAGGACCTTTGGACTAACTTGTCAGTGAGGAATGACTGAGTAAGATAGGTTGCCTTAGCCTGGGAAAGAAACAAAGAGGAGGAGACACGATAGGTCTCAAAAATATCGAGAACATTGGGGTGAGACTAAAGGGGGAAGATTCCTGTCTTAACCAAGAATGTGTGCAAGATGTGTGGGGCACAAATGAAGCTGACAGGTGGCACATTCAGAACAAAGAAAAGGAAGTCATTCTTCACAAAATGAATCAATCCAAAATAGGTAGTTCCATGCCACAGGTTGCTGAGGAGACAACAGAATATTTCGTGTTAATGAATGAAGAAATTAACAAAAAATCAATTTGCTCAAGGTCAATAACTATAGTCACCACCAATATCTGCATGAATACTGAAGACTTGGAAATGATGTGGTGAACTGTGCATTCTCTGACCTTCACCTTTACCAGAGGCAGAGCTCTGGGTTAAGGGCCTTGTGCATCCAGTGCAACGTACCATGCGTTGGGGACCAACGATAGTAACAGACATGCTCCTCCACCTAGATTGAATTAATGATAACTGTTTATATTAGTAACTCATTTAACTATGTTGAAAATTGATTGGACAGTTTAATGGGCAAGGAATTTCATCAAGTAAGAAATCAATTTTAAAAAGGAAAAATATATTTTAATAAATAGCATTTCTCCTAGTGAAAAATATGAAGTGTAAATGTCTGCATTATTTCACATAGCAATTTACTAAGTTTTTTGTTGATTTGGCTATATCAATAATAATATTAGATTCAAAAAACTTAAGACAGTAGTGCAGGTCACTATATAAACACAATGCCAAAAAAAATGTCCAGTTAGCAAGAGACTTGGGAGATTGTTGCAAATCTTCATACCTTTCAATATCTCATACTGCCAGCCATTTCACTCTGACTGCTTCTTTAGTTTTCTAGTCCATGTCACTGACAGAGGATCATCCTTAAAACATCCTTAAAAAGAGCTGAGCCTCTTTGGGCCTCTTATAAGTCCTCCAGAGGATTCCTTCTCTCTGAAGCTGACCTAAGCATAAAACACTTTTGCTATGCTGAGGATGCAGCCCACACACTCAGTTTGTGATTTGGCCTTCTCTCTGACTCTAAGCAAGAGGGAACTAACTCAGCCTATGCTCAGGCCATCTTATGAATGTGAGGTGATTTGATCAGGTGCAGTGAAACCTCCCAGGCAAGCTCATCATCCTCATGCAGCATGAATGTGACAACCCTTGAACCACAGTGGTACCTACATTCAAATTCAAACAGCTTGCAAAAGACAGACAGATTACAATGCACAAATATTCCTGTATGTCTTTTCCTGGGATATTTTTTCAAATCTTATGGTATTGTTATCAAATACAGTAGGTTTAAATTATACTTTGCAATCTGCTTCATAAAAATAAAATTACCTCTTAAAGGGGATAAGAGTTGTGATCATGTGTTGTTACTCTGACTGCCTGATAAGCTGAAAATCAAGAAGTAAATGAAAAGATTTTTTAATTACACCTTCTGCTTTATTTCTGTGGAAGAATTCCTTGTTTGTCTTGTCTTTAGTGTCTGTATATATTTGCATAGAGTCTTTATATACAAAATCCCACATGAAGTGAAGGAGAGTAGGTGTTTTATGTGCTGGTTGAATAAGAATTTAGGTCTGCCAGGAATGTGTACACTACACTGATTTTTATTTAATTTAAATTTTATTTATAAAGGGTTCAAAAACCCTTTTCTGGTGTTCAGTTCAAGCTGTCCTTTAAAGGAGTTTAAGGTGAGACAAGATGAGAGAATTTTCTATTCCAATGTCCTAGAGGCTAATGTCAGTAAATGAGTTTTAATTAGTAAACCCTTTTCTATGTCACTGTGGCAGTGGTTAAAACATAGTCCCTGATGATGATTCTATGCCATTCAGCAGAAGGTATTCTATTCACGTTTTTCTCATAGCACTGGTTTTCAGGAGTGATGTCTGAATGAGATCACAGCTGATTCTGAATCTTTTATGTTTTCTTGTGCCTTGGTGTCAGTGTAAAATTACTGTGTTGAAGAGAGTACAGTTTTTTAGGGTTTCATTATGCAGGATCCACAGATACTTTCTTTAGTGTTTCAAGTTTCAGATTTAGATAGTCAACAATAATTATTGTGTCAAAAACCATCAGGCTATAAATTATGTATGTATTATTGCTGATGTGAATTAAGGATTATAATAAAAGTGAGATAGGACAGTCTAACTGCTGTAATAATATTGGTTTTTTTTCTTATTGTGAGAATTGAAGCATAAACTGTGGAGGAGAAAGCTGAGGAAAAAAGTCTCATTGATGTAATTTGTGCAGTACATATTTTCTAGAAACCAAGAATACTTTCCAGCACTGTCATATAAGCCAGTTAATAGCCCTGCTTGTCAATTCTACCTGTATCAGCCCAACAGCAGGAAACTGCTTCTAGTTTAATTGATGCCAGTATTAGAGCCCAAGAAAATAACCAGAGTGTTTGCAGAATCAAGAGATTTCTGTGCAAGCCCAATGAATTTTGGTAGACAGTATTTGTGCAGATTAAGAACCATTATATCGATCCTGGAAACTTGAAAAACTGACCAGTACAACTGAAAAATTTTAAAAAGTAAAATATTTGCTTCATTCGAGTAATTTATATGCTAATATAAATTATTATGTTGTCAATATACTAATTATTAGTATGTTATACTAATAATTATTAAACTAATATATTACACTAATTTGATGCAATCAAGTAATTAAAAGGTAGTGATAAGTTTATGATTTATATAAGAAGCAATAACTTGAGCTGTTTGGGTTTTTTTTCAATAGCAAAATACAGAACCAAAAATAAATAATTCTTTCATTTGGATGCAAACAAGATTGGGTTTGGTTCTTTTTTATGTGATATTTTATTTACTCTGTTCACTATTTTGGCATATTTATTTCACTATCATAATCTGAAAGCTATTGTAAGGTCTGGTTCTGGAGTGCTCTTGATCTTTCCTTATCATCAAGCTGAGTCTTCTTCCGGGTGAGTCTGGTAGGAAATATAGCATAATTTTATTATCCAGAGTAGTCAAATTACATATATTGACAATTAAAAATAAATTAATGTCTAAATTATTATTTTGTTTTGGAGCAACACTTTGTAAAAAGAAATCGCAATTTATTCTACCAAAAAAAAAAAAAAATTGTTCTGTCCTCTTTGCTCATGAACCTGTCTATAAAGTAGAATGATTCAAAGATGTGCTTTTATGAGCCTCATCATTAAGGCATCTGAACATTTCAATGACTATCTTTGTAGTGTCTCTGTAAAGCAAGAAAGTATCATCTCTCTTCTCTAAGTAGGGAGTTGAAGCACAGGAAGCACAGGAAGTCTGAATTGTTTGCCTGAATAATTAATAAATTGAAACCTTAAAAACTAGAAAGTCTATCCTTCTGATTTTTTAAACTCTTGTTAAATGTGGGGGGGGTTTAATATAAATGATGTTCTACAGTTTGATATTGTCTGAACTGATGAGTAGGGAGTTGTGTCTCTGTTGAAGGACACAGTAACAGGGAGCTGGGCAGACCTGCCTGTGCAGAAATTAAATAAAGGATTACTGATTAAATTTTCCTACATCCAGCACTGCAGTGCTCTTTAGATTAAATAGTTAGCTTCCAAGTCCATGCCTAGTCTTGACATTAATAATGTCAAATTTGTAACTCCAAGGTAAAAAGTAAGGTAAAGTAATCTCAAGGGGAAGAGGGAAGGGGATTAAAGGCCAATGCTGCCAACTCCTCATGAGCCTGCTGTGTTTGTGGATCATCAAAACAGACAACAAAATTATTAAATAACTGGCAAAAAAGGCAACTGAGAGTCTTGTGTTCTTTAAGTCTGTCTGCCTTGTGCTTTATTCACTTGTGTTGCCTGTAATAGATTGTTAACCTGTTCCTTTGGGCAGCCCAGCCCCAGAGACTGATTTGGAAGTAATGGCTTCCTCGGTGTATTAAATAATTCTGACAGGCTGCTCATTTTTTTTTAATTATCTGCAAGTATTAGTGGTTAAAAACTTGTAAAAAGTAATGGTATAAGTAATTAGCCTATTGACATTACTTTTCCTTTTGGTTTTACAAGAAAATAAGAAATATGTCCTGAATTTCATCACATTTTATGTATTTTAAAGATAATTTTGTGTTATGGGGGAAAGTATAAAACATTATTTTTTAGGCAGAAAAAAAAAAGCACATAAAATCCCTCTTTCCAATATCTAGGACAGGAAGAAGTTCTTTTATTCTGTGTGTTCATGGGGCGTCTGCTGTCATATTTATTAGTGATGGACAGTCCGTATGCTGAGTTAAATAAGTAGGTAGAAATCATTTGCTCCAGTAATTTATCTCCAGTGTTACTTTCCAGTAATGTAACTCAAACTGTAGGAAAAAAGTAAATAACAAAGATAATATGGGTAAATTTATTCAAGGACTTTTCAAAGCCATTGATATTCTTCCATGAAAATATCTTAAAAAACCTTGAAATTCATTCATAGTCTTAATGTTCATTAATGCTATATACTAAAGGACAAGATGAGCCTAAAACAATGCCTATAAATTAAATAAAGACATTCTTCTAAATGTTGTAAATAACCCACACATCTTGACAGAATTTATTAAGAAAAATAATTTTCAGAAATTGTTTCTCAGATTCAGGGATTTTAAAGTAAATTTTCATTTTATCCTGTTAAATTTTAGTTCACTTCACCTTATTCCACCACCAATTTTATAGCCAGCTAATAAGAGCTCTATACCTTTGCTTAAAGATAGAATGCAGACATAAACTAAAGTTCACTTTCATTTTGGGCGGCACCCAAAAAATAAGTGGGAGACCTTACTTAAAAAAAATATTTTTGATTCTTTCAAAGAATCAAAAATTAAGAAGCGATATTATAATGAAGTTCTGAAGTCATAGCTGTGTTTTGGATTTGTTACCAGATAGCTGGGAATCTTCATGAGTGCTTTCATTCCAAATTAAAGGTCACTTTTGAGGCAAAACTCTTGATCATTTAGACTTACTGTAGTTTTATTCACATCAGGAGAGGTCTTGGAGAGTACAAACTAGATCACTTCTCGATAAAAAAAGCTGAGAGGATGCACTACATGAATTAGCACTTAGTCCACTGAACCAGATGAGATTTTGTTCGCAGCAGAAAACCCTGAGGTGTGTTTATTGCCTGCATTATTCCTCTCCATCAGCTGCTTCATTCTACAGAACACTCTCACTGGTTCACATTACCTGCTAACATAGGTACAGCTTGTGTCTAATAAAAAATAGATACAGAGACAGTACCCGAGGCTAGGTGAGTCCTGGCATGTTTAGTCAGCCATCTTTCCCTAAATTTTCCACTATGTTTAAGATGACCAATGAGTAGAAGGAATTTATACTGTCTCATGTACTAAGGTGGGGAAGAAATTATGCAAAATAGTAGTATAAAGCATGAGTGTATAATCTTAGTTTTGTAGTAACTCTTAGTGATATGTGGTATTTGCATTCCTGACTATGTAAAAACTTCCAGTTTGTAGTGCATATCTTTCATGACTTACAGCCCTTGAAAAATCTAGGTATTAAAATAAGTATTTACATTGTTTGTGTAAAATTATATTAATTTAGACAAAATTACCCTCAAGTTTGATGCTACATGTCTGTGTGTCTGTGTCTGTGTCTGTGTGTGATCTGCAAGTGAAAGTTGCATTTGTCCAAGTCTTCTTTTATGATTAGTTCTTATCTGTAATAGAACATGTTCGCCCATTACTTTTCGCATTGTGAAAAAAAAGTATAAAGAACAATAAAAATCATAAGATAGATCAAATTTATGTTGAAGTCACCAAGTTATTTCAATTTGAATAAATTTTAATTTGATCTTAAATGATTCTTAAGACAAAGGCATGAAACAGGCAGTTCAAACTTAAAAGAATCATGGCAGAGAAATGAAAAATAATTTTATTGTTATATTTAGTTTATAATAGATGGTCTATTTAAATAGATTTTTTTCGCTGCAATAAAGAAGTATAAAATGAAATGTTGTTAAATCGTTTTTATTAAATGGAAAGAGAAATAGAATAGTCTAACTGGAAACTGAATTTTTGAGATAAGATTTTGGTGTAAAAATGACACAAGATGTTACGAAGAACAGAAGCAATTTTCTAAGTACTTGTTTATCCTCTTATCATTATTTTTATTCTTCTGAAGGCTAATATTTCTGAATGTGTCCTCCTGAAAATATTCATGGTAATATTTCCTAAACAACAAAAATTAATATTTTTAAAAAATTGTAAATATAAAAGATAAGAGAAGAATACATACATAATTCACAATCTTTGATAGAGAAATCTTGTATGTAGAGCACAGTCTAAAATGCCATCTGTTTTTTCCTGTAAGGTTCTCATAAAATGTGTATTTTTAAAATATTTGGCTATGTAAAATTCATCTACCCTTTCTTTTGGAAATAGTTGCTAACTGTTTTGCAACATGCCTTAGTATTGCATATGATTTGCACCTTTGATCATAGTCTTCTTTTTTCCTTTTTTCTCTTTTTTTGTTTCTTCATTTTTCTCTTCCATGTTAACCAGGAAAAGAACTATTCTAAAACAAGCATGTGAGCAATCTGTGAGTGTCTGTGTGTATAAAAACTACACTTGGGAAACTTTATTTAATTATTTACTTTTGAGCTGGTAAGTGATCCAGATTTTCTTCTCATAGGTCCTATAGTTTCACAGTCTTGATCTTTAGGGGTTTTGACCTTAAACCTTCATGAAACTTACCCAGTTTCATATGGAAGGAGAAAAAGTTGCTTCAGTTGATGTTTTCTGTAGAGATGATGTTTATCTATTCTTTCTCTTGCTGTCTCTCACTAACTCAGCTGGAGTTCCTAAGATCAATAATTTCTTAGGTGTTCTTAAGTGAAGTTCTATAAAATTAGACTATTCTTCATTTCTCTGATCTTTGAGGTTCTATGGCTTGAATGAAAAGCAAACTTCACACTTATCTACAACTATTGTGCTGGAAGGCAGCTGAACGATTGAGTGCTGCCATTAAAGTCAGTACACTTACACTGAATTCTGTCTACAAATTGTACCATTGGGCTACCTTGTACCATTTTATTTCTTTGTCTGTTTCCCTTCCTGTAAGTAGGGTTGATTATTCTCTCTGAGAATTGATGTAAAGTTATCATCTGTAGCTCTTACATGAACATGGCTTTGTAGAACCTGAACATCATTAACTTTCCCTTGTCAAAGTCCATAATACCTCTGGGACTCAGCGTGTTGCTACACAAATCCTATATACATCCTGCAGTGCTGATATGTGCTGCTAATTTGCTGTTGCCATGACTAGTTTATTATTTCACCTGTCCACAGGGAAAAGTGCTTTTCCATTCTTTTCACAGCTGGCAGTACTACTCAGCCTGAAAATTTAGGAGTTTTTTCGAGCTTAGTAGAGAAAGAACTGGTATCTGATGCCCTGGCATGGCATTGGCACACATACCTCTCCTCTGGGACTAAGGTAGGTGTAACAGCAGGATCAGTCTACAAAATGTAGTCAGTAATGCTGGGAAAGCAGTGGTTTACTTACCCTTTTGGGAAGTCATCTGGAAGCACCTTACAACCTTCCCTTGATGATTCCAGTCTGTTTATGTTGCTCTGCTGAGGAGGGATGTATGTTAGAAAGTTGCACTGCACTCACAGGGAGAGATATCCTCCTGCTGAGATCTGTAACCTCTCCTTTATAACCTCTTTATAGACAAGTGTGTATCTGTTCTTAGTTATGCTTTGTACAGCCCAGCTTGGCTGAAACACCTATTCATCTATCAAAGTCATGACATTCACAGATCACAAGCAAGTTGGAGAATTACTCCGTATATTTTTTTTTCTGCTTTTCTGTTTTCTTCTTGCTTCTCCTTAAAATTGAAAACAGTGCCTTTTGAGGGCAAACTTCCTTAAGTAGAGAAGAATTTTTTTGAGAGCAAATTAATCAGCATTAAATAAATGTTTAATTTATGTACTGAAGAGACATATTCAGATTGTCCCATTCTTTTTTTCTTCTAAAATACAATTTCAATTTGGCATTCACCTCACCCTTAAGAATAAATTTGTGTATGTTTAGCTTACAAGGATAAAAATTTGAGTTCTTATAGGAATAAAAAATCCATGGAATCTCATATTCCACAGTCAGCCAAATGGTGATGATAAAGGAGCCATACAAGTCCCAAAATTGTTTCTAGGGGTCCACAGCACTAACCCAGTTCACAAAATAGATACTTCAGGAAGTCAGAAATGCTACACTGCTGCTAGTGGTATAGTGCAGCTGGTATATCAAAATATGAAGAAAGTATCTTTGGCTTAATGTGCCATTTTTTTCCATTATGGAAACACAACTAGTTAGTAGTATTATTTAAATCAAACTATTTTTAAGTGTATTTTAGTTTTATGTAAGATTGGTATTACAATGTCTTGTTAATCAAGAAAAGCCCAGGTCATAATAATAACTAGGTTAGTTAATAACTATGTTATTAAGTTAATAAACAAATTAGCAAAGAAATCTTGATGTATTTATGAATTTCAAAATATTTATTTGTGTTTCTTACTAAGTTTATGAATTTTAAAAGACTATTTATAGAAAATTAGGTATTCAGTTGAATTCTTACAGAACATTATTCTGATGTGTTTGTAACTATGCTGGGACGTAGTTTATTCATGATTTTATAGCATGAAATTTCTTTGCGACAGGTGTTTGGCATCCCATAATACCAATTCATGTTTCTGGCAAATATATCATTGAGATGAAAAATATGTACATTTAAGGCACATATATAGTAAATCAAAAGCTTGGTGTTGCTTAATTTTGTTTCTTCTGTCTGTGCTATATGATTTTTTCAAAGAAAATTTTGCATCATTCAAAACAAGGCCAGCTGGATGCCAACGAGAGATGAATCTATTCTGAAAGCTTAAAAAGGCTCACTTCAAGTGAATGCTGTATTCTTCTCATTCTGTTAAGCCAGACTCTCAAAAAACTTAGTTTTGGGGTGAAGGATGTGGCTCTAAATTGGGTCTCATAGCAGCTCAAGAAGGATGGCTATTTCCCTGTGCAGGTGGGGAAGGTCAGAGTAGGACGGTGGGAAGCTCTGTGCAAAAAGCCTTTTTCTCTTCTTATTGAGTCAAATAAGAGTCAATTACTTAAAGACCTTATTCCTTTGATAGAATCAGCTCTATGGGGCATGTGGCTGTTATAAATATACCTGTGCCCTCTGTGGATATGGACTTTGGCAGTTACATGTTATTCCCACTAGGTAAATAAAGTGCAGTTCTACAGAGCACATCCTTACATGACTTTCAATGGATGGCTTGAAGACTCTCTTTTAAGAGGCTGTACCTGCTATGTTCCTTTAGTCAGTCACACATTATCATCAGAGTTTGGTAGTTAGAGCTTGTCCCTGAGTGAGATGGGAAATACAATTTGCCTCAACACTAGAGTGCATTACTCTTCAACTGCTGTTAGCACTGCTTACAAGAGAATATGCTCATAAGACAGTTTTGACATTGAATCTATTCTGATTCATTAAATCAGTACTGCAGAAAACCAGTCATCATCAGATAACCTTGAAATAAATGTAATTTTCTGGCAAACAACTTCCCACTGAAAATAAATGTTTTTTAATAGAATTTAAAATGCTAGCTTTCAGCACATTTGGTAATTTGGTAATATCTAGAGTATTTTCCCCTAAAAAAAGTGGGAGCAACAGCAATAACTACGATTTCCTGGTTTACTAATTTTGGCAAATTGGTTAGTAAATAACTGCAATTGCCTGATCATTCTTTGATTTGGTTTAAACAAATGGTCTCTATTTTTTATGTCTCTGGATGAATTGGACACAGTAACGGATTCCTCTTCCTAAGTAAATTAGACTGCATTCTCCCTTATTGTTGAATTTAGTTCAATTTATGGTGCAAATATGGCTAGAGTGAAAGATTCATTACAAACAAATGCCATTTCATTTGATCTGTTCTAATTCTAAATAGGTGCCATTCTTCTGCATTGCCATTAACAAATATGAAGTTTCTATACATACATCTTTTAGTCATAATCAAAATTAACCTCACTAGGCTGTGAATTTTCTTAAAGTGCATTATTCACTACAGAGATTTTCTATCATTCAGTCAGTAAAATATTTACACATTCTTTTTGGAGAGGTACAGACGAAGTTTCTACATTTGGGATAAATGCCATAAGATGATGAAATCTATAAAAACTTAAAGACAGACAGCAAAGGAAAGATGATGTTTCATGCTCAGAATGTCTATGGCCAGTGATTATATTATTATTTAACAGATAAATCTGTTCTTATGTTCAAAAAGGGTGTGTGCCATTTATCACACCAAAGGAATATTTTTAGGAAAATTGCTAAAATGGGTTCCCTTTGTGAATCTCACTTCTTGGTCATAATTAACAGCTGCTGCAAATGCAGGTGAATTTAGCTACCAATAGCAACATTTATCAGTAAAAGAAGCCTGACTTCTGCAAGCATTTATGAATGGATGAAAGCACTGCCAGATCACAAGTAGCTCCCACACCACTGAAAGGATTGCACGGTAATTTCTGTCTAACAAAGGTTACGGCTAAATTGCAAGAGCATTTTTTTAATAAAGCTTGTCCCAACCCTGAATCTTGAAACAATAAAATATCATTATTTGAGGTATTTGAGGTTCTAGACAATCAAAAAGGAGGGTGTGGGAAGGACTGGAGAGAGAGATGGTGAATTATTTCCACACAAGAAGAGGCTTTTATTGTTTCCATTTTGAAATCTTTAGCATGGTAAAATTTAAAGGTCAAAAGAAAATTTTCCTAAGTGTATGAACTTCAACAAAAGAAAATGTTTACTCTCTGACTGCAGGAGAAAACCCTGCCAATACTCTGCAGGAGAATAGTGCAAGTGCTTGCAAGGCCCTAATTATTATTGAATAAAATTGGAGACAACAGGAGTTTTGCTATTGACTTTCTGAAGTCCAGGATTTAGGCTTTATGGAGGCAGTTACACTTCCCTGGACCTTGGAGAGATTTTGTCCTTAGAAACTGTGTCCTCAGGACTTCTAGAGGAATCATATGCAAAATAGGAAAAAATTGATATCTTTGTTGTTTCAATGAACAGTTTTGTCAGAAGAATGGAATATAAACTCATCCAGACATGGTTTTTCTACCTCATCTCCTGCTTCTTTCAAGTTCTCTGTAGGAATTGCCTTTTGTCTCTGGGGTAAAATGACTCTATGCTATTCTCTTCCTTCTCCACTCCCAATAGCAGCAGCAGAAGTGGATGTCGTTCTATCTCATCAAGTTAAAACATAATACAGCTGCAGCTATAGAAAACAGAGATCTTACACAGCCATATAATATTTTCTGTTCTAACTTATAAATATTTTTAATTTTTTTTTTGTCTATGGTGCTGTACTTTCCACTCATTCTTAGAAACATTTGTCTTTATTTATAAAAAACATGAGGATATCTTGAAAATGAATGCTTTACCTAACATATAACTACACGTAAACTCAACATGTTTCTCCTAAAACTGAATTGGGAAAATCCAGCAGAGACAATCATATTCAGATTTACAATTAAACTGCTCATTTGAGCAGAAATGATGCAACCTTGAGCTGTGGAAGATATTTTTCTTTTGCTTGTTAATACATAGGTGTGAATTTTTATTTAAAAAGAAGGGCTACCAATATTCTTTCACAGTGTAGTTTAATGTTATATGAAATATTAATGCATCCATAACTTAGAACATATATAGCATTTCTGGGATTTGATTCAGTTCTATGCAGTGCCATATAAATGCTGCTTGTTTAAGTAATCTGAGCCAGAAGAACAATCTCTATCTGATACTTTACCTGTGTCTTAAGAACCTACTTTTCTCCATGCAAATGTTGATTAGTTAAAGGACCCCACTGAAATAGAATGTTTACCTATTTTTGCAAAACCTCAAACCACAAAAAATCTCCTGTGTCACAAGCAAGCAAAAAATGCAAACTCTGCTGCATTTCACTTTTCTGTACTGCTTTAGCAAAATGAAAGAAATGCATACTGCTCAACCTTTTCCTATGCTGCTTCTAAAAACTGAGGAAAACCAAAACTGGTATGTGATAATACAACCTTTAAAAATATTGTTCTCAGGAAATCTTGCAGTGAGAAGGCTATTCATGGCGTTGTGCTTTCTTGAAATTGATGCATGTTAAGCGTTATTTGTTCATACTGCTGGATTATGTGCTGTAAATGCCTCAAAAATATCCCTCTAATATATATGTTAAAATTTATATTTTTCGCCTCTATGATGGAACTAAGATTTTTTTTTTCTGTTTAGATAAGAGAACTGGTCAAACAGTTTATGATAGTATGCCTTGTCACAGTGACAGACAAGCTGAGGTAAAATCTTTCTACTCTGTCATTCCCTGTCTGTTCTAGTATATCATTATCGAACAAAGAGACACCTTAACTGACAGAGCTTTACAGCAAGTGTGATTTACAGAACAAGTTGTTTGTATTTAACTTAACATTAAATTTAAATACACAAGGAAGGGAGTTTTTAACATTGATTTGCTAGTCAGTCAATTAAAAAAGAAATAAAAATAAAAGTAAAAAAAACCAAGAACCCCCCCCCCAAAAAAAAAAACAAAAACCAAAGAAAAATGATTGAGAGAGGGTTAAAAAAGAAGCAAATTTCATCAGCTCCAGAATTTGCTAGGCCTTTACTCTAAACCCTTCCAAGTTTAAACTTGAGTTGAAGAGCATACTGATAAAAGTAATAAAATAGCAGATGTATTTGATGAATAAGGTTCCAATCAGTATAAAATTAAGCATAGGATTTTATAATGTTTTTAATCTTTTAGATTTCAAATATCAATGGATTTAAACCAATACTCATTCAACACACATTTCTAGGGAAGTGTTTGCTGTAATTCGAATCTTTTTACATTTTAACTACAAGAACCTGTCATTTTGCACTTGTGACAGAGTGCCTTTTTGAAGTACTTAAAAGTTGTGTATTTATCAATATTTTTTATATTATTATTTCTATTATTATATTTGACAGAGAAAAATTCCAGCTTATTTAGACTCATGGGGAAGGCTGTAGGAATCTGTATAATAATGTGTACTTTCATGCTTCTGCGTGTCATAAAATTGTGACTTCGTTAGAGTAAACCTAGTTTAGGGAACCTAATTAGGGTACTCTTACAGGAACAATACTGAGACCTTGGCATTACAGAGAAGGTATCTCTTTATATTTCTCACCGCAGATTCAGGAAGCCAGTTAGGCTTGGGATTCATTTTGTGTCTGGTCACATGCACCATTTTTGTGACTGTGGAGGCCAGCTAATCCCTGAGTAGGGTTCTCTGTGTTACGGATTGATGAACAGTAGTAGATTACTTCATGACTACTTTGCCTTTAGATACTTATGACTGCATGGCTGGAGATGTATTCTTCTAGTTGCAGCTGTGGTGTGGAAATGTATACTGCCTCACAGCTACTGTCCCTCATACAGGTTCTTCCTTCCTCAGAAGAGCAACTCCAGCAGGAAATTTGAGTTTTCCTTAACTAATTTCAAAAGAACCAGGCTTATGAAAGGCAGCTATTCAATTCCTCTAACTACATGGGACAGTGTGATATAAAGAATTTCAGGGGAATCCTATTAGCTCCAGATGTTTAGGGTGGAGAAGTGAATACCACAAAGAAAAGGAATGGAAGCTGCTCAGAGTCAAGATCTCTTCCAGCAGCATGGCAATCATCAACAAGCAGCTTTTTGTCTGTCCCTTCAGAAATTGAATGGTGCATTCCACACTTTCTTCCCTATCACACAAGATATTCCTACTAGCATTGGTAGGGTAACTCCTGTGAGAGAAAATATGTCATGCAACTGACTGGCTGTAGCTATAGCTTCCTTTATAAATTATATCTCAAATAAAAAACAAGTCCATAATATCATAATTATTAGGTTAAATAAGGAATCAAGCATGTGTCCTCTGATGATAATTTTCTGTGTAGAAAAATCCAAGTAACTAACCAGGATTTTACACCTTGTAACTTAAGAGATCTATAGACTATAATTCTACAGAAAATGGATCACATTCACACACCTTAGAAAGAAAACATATTTTATCCTGAACACCTCATTCTAGACTGAAAATTTCTAACCTTACCAATAGTTTAATTTCAGTGACATTTTATAGTATAAGGCTCCTGCTTGTTCTCAACTTTATGAACAGTGGTTAACTGGTCTTCTTCAGAGAGGCTATCATCATAAATATAAGTAGATAGTCGCTAAAATTTATAAAGTCTCCTTTAACAAGTGTCTTAGAAATTTTGATTTAGATATTAAAAAAAAAAAAATCACATAAAGACTTCCTAAGTCTCAAGTGTCTATTTTCATTATATTTATTCATACAGCATAATTCATATTTGCATGCACTGATCTTTCACGTATGTTGTAGAAGAGATACAGCAGGGAACACAGTGCAAAATAATGTATTACTGACAGTATGTATTATCTAGAGAGGTACAACTGTGTTTGGTATTCTTATAGTGATTCCTCTTTCAAAAAGGAAATACTGCCATCACATACTCTACCTCTAAAGATCACACCCCTTCATACTTATCATTATAGTTAATTATGGCAATGCCATTGAGCATTTTGCTGATCTTGAAAAATTAAGTGTTGTCTTGAAGAGGAATGCAAATATCTCCTGCCTTCAGTTGGGATGATCTTTTTCCCCAGAGCCCTCTTTGTGGCCATTTTGCTTTCCTTATTTCTGAGTTTTGGACATCACATCATCCTCTGACTTAACAACAGGGGCTCCAACCAGGCATGGATACAGAAGGAGTACCAGTGCTTTTACAGGTGTAGTTCAAACCAGGCCTACAAGTGCCAACTCAAATGTATTAATTAATAATAGGTGATGTCTTTCACAGACTCCTTCAACCCAGAAGATTATTTACCGCAGATTTTGGGTGCACAGTAGTGAAAAGACATGACAAAATCCATGTATGAGGATACATGGCACAACCTCACTTTTCCCATCTGATGTATTGTTTTGAATTGTGAGGGTTTCACATTCAATCCCCTACTCAGTTCCTGTCAAATCCATTGAAAAATTCTAAAGTTATAAACATTTAATAATATGGTAGAATCTTTTTCCACTGAGCTGTCATCAGCAGCTGCACACTCTGTGGTAGCTCATAATCCTTCTGAAGGATTGCACTGGATAAAGAAGAAATTGGAAGTTGATACATTTCCTCAAATTTTGTCTCCTATTGCTGTTTGACAGCCAATACTGGAATTTGTAATTGGAACCTGCAGTTATGTTGCTACTTGACAATGGCTATACCCAGAGACCTCAACAGATTGAAGTTCACATCAGCTGTCAACCTTCTGGAGAAAATTTCACTCAACATTCAACATAACTGTGAAATAAAACCTATCAACATATGTGCACAGAGCACATTGCAACATGGAGTTATAAGAGATCAGTAAGAACAATTTAATTTTAAAAGTTACTTCTAATATTGATTGTTGCATTAAAGTTGAAGAGGGTGGACCACAACACTGCATTTCTATATGCATCAGCTCCACCTGAAGTGGTGATGCAGAAATAATCATCAGAAATTTATGCAACTTGTAACTTACATGTATAATTTCTTGTATAATTAAATTATATTAAGACATTACTGAGAAATTTTAATTCTTTCAATGTTTTACTAAGTGCATAACATTTTTCTTTGGCCAGGATTTTAACATATATGTCATTCTATAAAAGGAATGTTGGGAGTTTTTTCACTGTGATTTTAGAAGTGCTATTAAATTTCACATAATGCAACAAATATATAAAGCAGAGAAGAATTAGAAAAATAACAATCCCCAACCCCTCAAGTGCACGATGTTGGTAGAGATGAAGATTTATCTGAACTGACGAGGTCAGGTACTGTTTCTATTCCTCTCTAATGACTCATTTGCCATCATCTTGCTACTTGACAACCATACTCATTATTGAAAAAGTCTGTTCTGACTTAGTGTGCTTAGAATAAATCCCCATGACAGAAGGAGATAATGTTTTATTTAATTGGAAAATAAGTATTTTAATTTAAATAAAATTCAGCTTTATTTGTGAAACAAGAATCACTAAAGAAGGAGTATAAATTATTTTTTACTTAATTACTTTTGGATAAGATTGTATTCTAATCTTATCTGTACAGAAAGATACTTCAAAATGCAGAACCACATTATCTATTGCTATTTTTACAAAAAGTAGTCAGAAAAATGTCAATTCCAATTCTTAGAAGCAGATATTTTGCTAAACATCAAAAGAGAAGGAAGAGAAACACAACACAAAGAAAATTAATCATGATGATAATATACACACTGCTTACTAATTCAAATAATATTTTTTTGGTATATATATACATATATATATATGTATATATATATATGTATATATGTATATATATATATATACATCCTTTAATTGGCATTTTTAATTATTGTTTGAAATTCTCATAGTACTTAGAAAGCCTTCTCACAGAAGGGAATCTCTTACAAAAGCCCTGTACAAAGCTAGAAAAAATGCAACTCATGCTATTACAAGTAATTTTCATCTTTGAAAATTCTTCTTTTCCAAACGACCTTTTAAAAAATCATTCTTTTTTCCTTTTGATCACCTTTCTTTTACCTCATGATTTTGCAGTTGGATTGAGTTATCTTAAAGGTCTTTTTTAACCTAAAGGATTCTCTCATTCTGTGATTTTATTTGGTCCATATACCTATTGTCATTCATATAACCAATTTGCTGCAGCAGCCTAACTCCTCTCAACAAGAGCTTTACTCTGCAGTCTTGCCTGACTAATGCATGATAAAATATTATTTAGAAGATGCCCTAGGTAATCCAAACTTTTAGGATCAGGAAACATTTACACTGACTGTGTTTTGAGCAGATTTTACCTCATCCCTAAATGTCCTCTGCAGCAGTGTGTGCGTGTAATGAAGAGGGGAAGAAAGAAAAAAAAAAAATTATTTGATTAGCAACAATTAAACAGTTTTTGGTTTGGTTTGGTTTGGTTTTTTTATCTCTCCATGTCCTGAATTAAATTCTCTGGCATACTCCTTTGAATCTTAGGAAATTTTTCAAGGTTTATGTATTTTTAGAGGGAAGGTATAAATACATTTGTGTGAAAGCAGTACATTAGATTCTAATTATCAGTTTTTAAAAGACACTATGCAATCTGTGTAGACCTTAGAGTTCTTGCCAAGAGAAAGTATCTATAGAATATTTATATTTTAAAAGGGTACCCTTCCAAACAGAAAGTCTCCAGTCTCATTTGCACCATGTAGTGGGTGTCCTTGTTTCAACACACACTTTTGCATTAAAGATCTGCCAAAATAAGTCTGATATGGTCTGTGTTAACTATGTATAAAAATGACCTTTTTTGCTTTCCTCAGTTCAGGACATCATTCTGTATTTTCAGTCTTAGGTAATATGGGAGTTGAATGGATGTTCTGGTTTCTCAAATAGTTTCCATTGCACATCTTACAAGAAAGTACATGGGCTGGTGGCTACAGAATGAATGATGATACTTGGGAGTAGATGCAGGAAGAAAAAATAATGGAGTAAAATCCTAAAATATAATGCATAAAGAAAAATGATATAAACATACAAATGTGGGATGTATAACTAATACTGTTCTGCAGGCAAGGAATGGTTAATGGCGTGGAACTTTTATTATTTTTTTTCAGTCTAGATATACACTGTTATATTTAAATATAGCATGTAAATTGATTTACTAGTGATAAATAAACTGAACAGTGATTTGTTTTTTTCAGCCTGTGAAATTTGCAGTGGAATAAGACCTATAATCCCACAGTGTATCATAGGCTAAATATATAAGTTTAGGGATTTTTAGCATTCTTTGACATTTAAATTCACTACTTTTTTTTTTCTTTCTTTTTTTTTTTTTTTATGAGGATGAGAAATTCATAGCCATTCTGGCAGATGTCATAGCCCTTGTTCTTGCATGATTTGTGGTGTTTCAGTGATTACTTCATTTTAAAGTGACCATTTTGCAATTTTTTATGTTTTGCTTCTTATTTTTTTTACCTATGTGTGTGAATATAAATATTTGACTTTCAAAATGCTTGTATTAATAAAAGTATTGAAGTATTATTAAAGTATTGAAAGAAGGGAAGATGAACAATTGAGGATCAGATGAACAGGATATTGAAGATAAAATCAGCACCATAGCATACTGAGGAACAAATGCATCTGATCCATGCTCCTGCAACACTCAAGTTACCTAGGAGTATAGACTCATTCTTGAAGTGCATTGCCTAATGCATTTCCTGGTCTTTCATGTGGTTTGAAATTATTTGTGCAGGTGTATGCATTCTTGAAATGACACAGAACTGATAACAGAGTTATTGAAACAGTAAGATCTTAATTTATTGCTAAAATACAAACAATCATACTTCTTATTAGAAACTGTCAGAAGAACTGAATAAATAATTTGTCCCAGATGTGCTAGTAGTGAGTTGTTACCAACTTTTTCATCCTCTCTGAAGCAAACAAGCATTCAGCTTGTTACAGGCTGAAGCAGATTTCTAGATCACATTGACTTGCAGACTGCCTCAGTCTGGCATCTGGTACTGGTTATGATTCAAAAACACTGTCACAATTTCTTTACAGATTTATGCAATATATCTCACAATAGTCTCCATCTTATAACTTTTTTTTTTTTTAAATCAGTAATTTCCTTTGCCACATGTGTTATTGTTTGTGCACATTATCAAGAATTATGGAATTATATGTCTTTTTCTGCCATTATGGGAAAACACTCTTTATTTTCTGCACTAACAAAAAGTTAGGGGTTTTTTTTTTGCTGCAAAAAAAATATTAGTTTTATATTTGGGGCACATTTGTCCAAAGATCTGACACTAAGCTATGCTACTTACATAGTGAGACTAAAAGTGCAGGTTTCAGTAAAGGTAGAAATGAATCACACACATTTCTGAGCCTCTTCTGCACTTTTCATATTCAGGATTTATAGGGAAGACATAAAATTAAGATAACCTGTGTGAGTACAATCATTTGTACAACCTTGTTGCAGTAAATTCAGGTGATTTTGAAGTGTAAATACATTGTGGGGAGGGAAGTAGGTAATATCTGAGCACTTTTTCTCTTGCCCTTTAATTTTGGTGAAATAGTGGAATACCAAGAATTAGAAAACAAATGCAAGCAAGAAGGAGAAATCTGATACAAACGAAAGCTGCTGTGCACACAGAGTCAGAAAAACTAGTCTTTCACAAATATTCAGTATGTTTTTCAGCACAAAAAAAAAAAAAAAAAAATCTTTTCTTCCAGTGCAATACAGCTTGTAGCACATAAATCAAGACAGAGTAGAAACACTCATTCTTTATCCTAAACTGCTTTCTGGAAAATTTCAGGCATTGAAAGTCAGAATTATTTCCTAGTGTTATAAGTGCACTAATGCTAGCTTCTTTCTCTTCATTCTTGCATCTGAATCAAAGTTTTGCATTCTTTTATTGCTGGAGAATTCAGTTTATTTTAGATTAATCAATCAGCTGTCCCCCTGCAGTAATTTGACACTGTGTAATGTTGAATTGCCCCACAGATTGCACAGCTCAGCGTGGATTACAAATAAGCATGCATTTGCACATTGTCCAGCCATGCCATCTAGGAAGCCTATGTCAAAATCAGAAGATTTGGTGGATAAATACAATGTCATACATCGCAGCTAATGCAGAGCATAGCAACTCTGCTTAAATAGGTGGAATGGTTCCTAGGTTGTCCTAGCTGAGTGATACTTGTGAAGAGGTCATGGTGAACACAGTGAATACTTCTATAACTAGAATTGCTACCCCTGCCAGTTATAAACTGTTCTTTCTCCAATACATTTGGAAACAAAAACTATGTTTAGTCTAGTCCTTGTACTTCAGTTTTCCTTTGTCTGGGGAGCCCTTGCTTTTCCTGGTTTTTTTCCAGTTAGAAAAGCAACAGTAATTGATTCTCTCTAGTATAATCCAATGGCTCAGATAAGACATGCAGCCTGATTTGTTACTAGTTGAACATAAACCCTACAGCTGGCAATCAGAAACACACTCAACCATCTCAGCTTTAGTGCCAAATCCAATGACAGGAGATGGGAGTAATCTTGTCACACTTCCCTGTTTACAAATTCCCATTTCATAACTGCATTATTTTGTCCTGTGATATTCTTACTTCCAGGAGTAAGGCAGTCTTCACAATGAAGCCCAAACAAATTTTATGTAATATAGGAACACTACCAAAACAATTTTCCGGTTACCTCTAAAATGTTCCAACATTTTTTCCTTCAAGCTTTCTCATCATCATTTTGATTCCTTTTTTTCTCTTGATGTGTATCTATAAGCCTTTAAATGATAATGGAAGGAAAATACCAAGTTTTTTGCTGAGCAGAATATAATGAAACAGCAGGGAGTTTTGAGCCACTTAAATTAAAACGATGAGGAAGAAATAGACATTAATTATCTCAAACTATATTATCTTTTCATTTTGCAAGCAAGGAAATATTTAGCACCTTAGAAATAAAATGCTTTAGTTTGGACTGGCGAGATAATTTGAAATCACATATGGGGGGCAGCTAGATAAAAGATGAGAATTTAGTATATTCACTGAGCAAGAATGATGAGATGAAAAAGTAGACAAAGAAGAGATTATGTTTATGTTCACTCTGTGCCACAAACCATGACCTCTTCCACAGTCACAAGGACCTATTTTCAATTTCAAGTCAATAGCTATAAATGTTAGTAATTGCCTTTAACTCCTTTTCTGTAGCTTAGCTTCTTGCCCCATTACCAAAACCATTTAGTTTCTGAGTAATTTATTTTATACATAATCTCCTTTCATGTCCCATGTTTCCTCTATTGTGTTTCACCTTGAGCAGTACATCATGTAAATAAAGTCTATATCCATAATCGCTTTACAATTCAGCTTAAGGGAATTCACTCTTGCAAACTCCATTCTGACTGGTGTCCATTATAGGAGATCTTTTTAGTCCTCATTAGATGGGAAAAGTGGATGAATATTTTAAAAACTATTTCAGCATCAGTGATGTAACCTTGTGTAACTTTTCAAAACTTTTAAATGTATTTAAATGTATTTAAAGGATGAGTATGGAGCAGGTAAAGACATCTGAGAAGTTGAATTAAAGTTTTGTTGTTGTTGTTGTTTTTTATTTAAAATTCTAACTAGAGATTCATCAGAGTAATAGCCTGGAAAATATATATATTGGTATTTAAGGCAAAAAATATTTAGTTCAGTAGTCTTTCAAAATGAGCAAGAAACACCTAGATTTGCAGTCTGCAGTGTGATTATCTCAGAAAAGACAAAAGTAATTAATCAAATATTTGTGCAAAAGGCAGAATTTTTAGTTCTGTTTAGCATTTACTGTAATCATGAGGTGCATATTTTCTTTTTTTTAAACCAAGTTTGAGTTTCAGATGCCATCAAGGTCTTGCTCTTGAAATAATTAGATATTTCCCTTTTTCTATTCTGGAAACCAAATGCCTGTGAAAGCTTCTGACACTCTTTCATGCCATCTCACATTTGTTTGATGTGGCTATGGGTGATTTTATGTCCTTGGTCTTAAAACTCAGTTTATAACAAATGTGAACCCATGCTTCATTGCAGTTTTAGTTACTGAACTGCAGAAAGCCTGTGCTGTACTAGTAGGGGTAAAAGTCTTACATAACATGCTACCTACAGTTTTGCCATGCCCTAAGAGGCAGTTAAGGACTTAAGAAATTGGTTCCTCCAAAGTCTTTTATTACATTAAAAAAAAAAGGGAAAAAAAAACCAAACAAAAAAACCCCGTTGCTGACTAACCTTTGGCTGAAATGCTATTAATGTTTTTGTCCTTTCTTTGTTTTCCTTTTTCTTCCCAAGCTTCATTCTGACTTGGACAAAGGAGTTGGCACTGTTAAATACACCCTTTCAGGAGATGGTGCTGGCACGGTTTTCACCATCGATGAGACCACAGGAGATATTCATGCCATAAAGAGCCTCGATCGAGAAGAAAAACCTTTCTACACACTCCGGGCTCAGGCCGTGGATGTTGACACCAAGAAACCACTAGAGCCTGAATCAGAGTTCATCATCAAAGTGCAGGACATTAATGATAATGAGCCAAAATTTCTGGATGGGCCTTATGTTGCCAGCGTCCCAGAAATGTCTCCAGTGGGTGAGTAAGAAGCTGTAAATGCTTGATAACTAATTGCATATTACTTAATTGTCTCAATGTACTTTTCTTGCTGAGGAAAGAAAGAGAAGGATGAAACGAAAAAAACAAACAAACAAACAAAAAAAAAACTTCTAACACTTATTATTAGAAATGTTTCTAATATTCTGTGCCTAGGTATGCACAAATTACAGTTTTGTTCTAGCTTTTTCTGCTTATTTAGAAACTTATCTTCCTGCAATATGAGTGGCTGTGATGTTAAGTTTCTGAGGGTAAGATGAGTTTAAAAAAAGGGTATTCAAGGAAGGTATGGTAGGGTCCAGGGGCTCTCCCTAACCCCAAACCTGTTATGCCACATGATGTGGTGCATTTCCCTTCTCTCCCTAATTTACATTTGCTGTTTACTGTACAAAATTAGACTGCCTCTTTGCTGTAAAGCATCTTGCCATTTAGCTGGTTTTGTCTTTGGGGCTCTTAAACTCCTACAGCATTTGCATGATCTCCTAATTAGAGGGCAATCTTTATTCAAATCCTGTTATTTGCCCTTGCCTTGGTCACAATGCAAGTATGAGAGTCTGCAAGGGTGGCTCATGTTGTCAAAAACCTAATTTCCAAGAAAAAATTTAGTGCATCAGATTCTTGAATTTAAAAAAAAGAAAAAAATTTGCTTGTGAATATGGTAAGTTTTCGAAAACCTGGTGTACAGAGGACAGAGTCATTTTCTTTTCAAACAAAGGTGGACTGCAGTAATGATACTGAAGTACTGTAATAGATTTTTGCATGAAGAATTTTCCCAACACGATGGATATTTGCTAGAAATGACATAAAGAGCATTGATCCAGATTTGGAGCAGGAGAACAGGCTAAACCAGGCCCTTCTGGCCTCTTCCTGATGTCTGATTCTGAACTGGTCCTTAGCAGTGTGTTTGCAACACAAGCACAGGGCTTGTATCCTGCTGCCAGATGGCATTCACCAGAAATTAATTTGTTCTGGGCTGGGAGTCCTTTAAATTCCCAGTGCTAGTTCTAGCTCATTGCCCTTCTCTCTCAAAAACTGTCTTTTCCCAGTATTTCACAAGCCAGAACCAGCCATTTAATACTCCTGGTAGTTGTTAACAGTTTTGAAAGTTTTCTGAGTTTCAAGTATCGGAGGGATACTGTTCCCCTTCAGCTATGCACCTCAGATGTTGATATTTTTAAAGTCAATCTGGGAGGTGGCTAGATACCTACACAGGTTGCTACATAAAATTAATAAGGCAATGATATAAATTTTGTGATAAAGATTAGTAGAATGTGATAAATTGTGATAAAATGTGATATAATGTGATGTGAGTAAACATGCAGAGATGATCATATTAATCTTATAGAAGTGTACAGAGGCATTCACTATAGTCACCCACAGGGGTTTGTCGGTAGATACACAGTGTAGGTGCACTCTTGCTTCCCCCAATGCAATACATAATAATATTATTTTCAGTTGTATTATGTATAGATGAAAATCATTTGTTACATTTTGACACCTGTGTCTGTGGCAAATTCAGAATAACATTTCTCACTGTTGAATGTATGGTTGGTTACAAAACTGTTTTTAAAACCTGATCAGAAAGAAAAAATGAAAATCAGTGATGGTGTTTGTACAGCAAAACACAGTGTGTGCATTGAATTGTCTGCGAAAATTCCCTTACTCTATTGTTCACCCCTATCTTTCTTGGTTATTTTCTTAAATATGTGTGTGCAGCAGAAGATTAAATGCTAACAGAGCTTTTACTTCATATGAAATTCTCTTCAAGGTGTGCCTGCCATACATTATGGCTTTTACATGGATGAAGAGTTTCATGACTAAATGAGATACAACTGAGTATGGTGTGTCATGCATACGGAATTATAGAAGAAATGCTTTTCAATTTATTCTCCTTTAGAAAAACAAAAGTAGATGCCATGGCGAAATGGATCTTTTTGGGTTTTTTTTATTCGGTCACATTGACTATATCTAGAAAACTTATTCATAACAGTTGGGATTTTTTCCTCTATAAAAAAATTAAAGATGGATGAACAGTAATCAGAAAGGCAAGGCAAGGAAAGAGTTCCTTAAAAGGAGGCCTAAACTTTAATTAGTGGCTACTAAAGCAGATAAGAAATTTCGCTGTTAGGTTATCCTGCAGCAAAAATATCCAGAAATGCCTTGTCCTCTGTGTGTGTGTGCTGGGACATTGCGCCTTCTCTGATGTAGTTCTTGTTATTGTCTCGTTCTCTCTTATCTGTTTTTCATTCCTTATGCAAGCACAAATTTCTCAGAGGATCTAAAACTACTCCTTTCAATCTTCAGTACCATTTAGTTGCACCTATAGAGATGCTTAGACCTACCAGTGCCTGAGGCTGACATTGAAAATCACTTTGATTTTTCAGCTGGTGCGGCATATGGTTGTCTTGGCTTAGGAAAAAACCCAGATAAACTTTTCCTCTCATCTACTTTTTTTTAACATTTTCATTTTCTAGTTGCCACTTTTTAATTACCAAATGTTCCAAATTTCACTTACTATAGTTTTACAACAGTATTGATTATAAACTGCACTCATGAACATATTTCTTGGAAAGTTGTGGGAAATTCACTGAAACACTATTTTTTCACCCTGACTAGCCTCTTATGTGAACATGAAAAGCTTTTATGTCTAGTGTGTTGCAGTCCTTTATTGTTTCATGACATTTGTATGTAAAGGTTTGCCCAGTTTGATACTTCATTCCAAGGTAATTGGCAATATTGTTAGCAATGGTACTTTTTAGAAATTGTCATGGCTACATGGTTCTCAGTTTTGTAATGTCTCTGGACTTCCTAATAATTGCTGTTGCTGAATCTGAGAAGGCTGAAATAATACCAGAGCATACATCTCTGGAAACAGGGTTGCAGTAACAGTGCTACAATGCATTTGTACATCAAATGGATCTTGGCAATTTTTTAATGGAAAAAATGCAAAAATTGAAAATTCATTCTCAAGATCTGTTTTTCTGCAGAGAGGTGTTACTTCAATATACCTGTCATAGCCATGTTTATCACAGTAGATTTTCTTAGAGGTTGTGTTACTTTCCATGCATGTTGTAGGCGGAAGTTTACTTTTTCCCTTCAAATTTGCATTGAGGGTCAGATTGAATTTTCTTCACCAATTTCTGTACTCCACTGTTGGATTCTTTTTTTCCTTTTAATCAATACCACTCAATGAAAAAATAGTGGTACTGAATATCTTTTTTTTTTTTCCTGAAGAGATAGTTTTATTACTCTTTTAAGGTGCCTTCCTTACCAGGAGCCAAATTCCTTCATATGCTCAGAAGAAAAAATGCAAGAAGCACATTTACCCACTAAAAGCCAGGATGCAAACCTATTTCATGCCAAAGTTTGAATGGACATCCAGCCTTGCTCTTTCTATACATCCACTGTAATCTGTTCTTGTATGATGGAAAGTCAATCACAGCTATAAACAAGAAAGACCTTCTCTTGAAAAGCCCCTTGGGTTACCAACTGTTGTAACATGCAGGCTGCTGCACCCATCTATGATTTCCAGTGTTTCTGATAGTTTTGGAGTGGGCACAACTTCTGCCCTGCAGTGGAAGGATATCAGTGCCTCCAGAGTTGACGTATCTCTCACATGATAAATGGGATGCAGAGTACTTTATAGGGAAGATTTTTTTTTTTTTTTAAGGACAATACTTTGAAATTCTCTGCAGAAAAACGCGGCAGATGGAGTCAGATTATGATACAGAACTAATATTTTAAGAACAGAGATTGCTGTGCTGCTATCTTATGCCTAGTAAGAGACTTAAAAATGCTTAAGAGCTGGACTCCTAATGTTGGTGTCTTATTTGTGGTTTGTTTTGTTCTTGTTGCTTTTGTTTCTTTGGTTGGTTTTTCATGATATTGAAATGATTTTATGAATACTTTTATTTGAAAATATTTTCTTGATTTAATATAAATTCCAAAATGTAGAATGAATCAGAAATGGGCATTTATCTATGAGAACTGAAAAGAGTGGCATAATATCCCCATTTGTATGTTTGTATTAGCAAAATATGTTTTCCTTAAGTATAGTTTAATCAACTGTGTTGTTGCTTCTGGCAGCTGTGCCAGCTTCTGTTGCAGTATAGTTGACGCAAGCAAGCAAATATAGCTGAGTTTAAACCAAGGTTATCCCCTTATTAAAGCTATCAGTCCAGATGACTGAGAATGGGGGCATAGCAGCATTAAGCACACATTCAAGGGAAGATATTATCATATTTTTAATATTTATACAGAAAAATGTGCACAGGAATTCATTCACTTCCATAAGCATTTCTTTCACTGAATATGCTGATTTTAACAGAAAATTTATAATTTTCCATTGTCACCGTCTCCTAATTGTTTCCTAAGGTCTTTGCATTATTCCTCTATGCTTACACATAGACCAGCTTGGGCTGTGCTAAACCCATCAATTCCATAATATACAGATGCCATATGTTTTTTCCTATACAATTTCATTTCATACTTTTCTACTACATTACCTCTTTATTGATTAGAGGGGACTCTAAAAACTCCAGATCACCATGGCAGACTAAAATGGTCAATGATGATACAAAGTGGATATCAGTTTATTTATACTGTGTTCCTCAGTTGTGCAAAGCAGCTACCTGAAGAGTTTTATGGATTTGCTTCCCATGGTACTGTCAGTGTGAAAATAGTGTCTATAAATTTTCTGGCAGTTTTCCTTCTGGAGTGAATACTTAGTTGGCTTTTAATTAAGTATTGGCTTATATTTGAACATTGACAATGGAGCATATATATACATGCACAAATATAACATATTTTTAATATATCCATCTATGTAGTTTCATGTGCAAGAATTACAGTATCTAGAAAACTAACTTGGTGAAGTGGTGGGTAATAACCTGCACTCTGGTTTGGCTCACCTTAGCAGTGTGTGCCTGAGTTTAGCTTGAAGCTTACAGTGAGCTGAGGCTGGGGAAGGAAGGACTGTAAGGCATTGGAGCAAATGCTGAATGATCCTGCCTTTGATATAGATTCATAGCTGTTGGTGATATATTTTTAAAGGCTTCCAAAAGCTTACCTTGCCTGTTGCAGAAGATATTACTTTGGTAACCCATTGAGACCAGAGGTACTTTTGAATGGCATTATGCATGCTCATGGACAGCATAATTTGTCTGCAGCGACTGTCTGCAGACCTTCCAACTCCAGCCTTGTTTCCATGTCTTTTTCTGGTGTTATCCAGTCCTTAGAGAAAATGATGGGAGTTGCATGTCATATTCAAGATACAAACATTTTGAATATGTTTTATTTTTATCCAATTTTCCTTGTTGAATTATTCCCATTGATCATTTTCTTTTTTTCGTCTGCTGTTGATCATTGAGATGAAAAACTTTGGAGGATTTTTTGCAGTGATCCAAAGATCAAGAATTAATAGGCAATGGAGCTACAACCCACCTCTACGGAAGTACTGATAAGTTACTTTTTCTGATGCCTCTTTGTGTCTCTACATGTGAAGTTCCGTATTCTCAGTTTCATGCTATGCTAAGATTCCCCTGTAGCACTTTCCAGCGAAGCTTTCATTTTGTCAAGCTGTCACCTGTTCATATATTCTCTTTTATTGGCAACCTATGGGTTCAGATCCAAGAAAGATGCCAGTGGCAGCCCCTCTCTCATATAAAAAGACTGGCAATTGATTCCTACTGTTTTAGATCTCTTTTTATTTGGATTATTTTAAGAAAAGCTGCCATGTTTTAAATTTCCTTTTTTTCCCCCCTCTTTTTTAAAAGTCTTTGCTCAGTAACCTTGCTGAAAGCTTTTTTGAAATTTAGATACTCTTAACTATACTAGTAATCTTGAACCATATATTCATGATGCACTCAACAGTTTTAATGGGTTTTGTAAAGAGCAACTTCCCTTCACAAAATTGTACTGCATACGACCTTACAGGATTGTGTCCACATGTCCTCTAATCTGGTGCTTTATTACAGTGTACACATTTTGTCCACATTTCAGAAAAATCGTGTTCCATCACTGTTTTCCCATACCCTTTCCTGGAGCCAGGTCAGGTGGCAGTTAACTCATCGCAATTGACGGTACAGTGGTTTCCCACTAAGAACTATTTTTTTTTTTTTTTTTTAATTGAAGCTCTTGTCTTTCTAATTCTCTTTTTCATTTAATTTTGAAAAAATGCATCTACTGCACTGATCATCAGAATAACTTTTATTACCACTGTGTAGGAAAATGAGTTTTAGGGGAGGAGCAGAAGAGAAGGACAATTAGGGCTGCTTATCCTTTTCTCAAAGACTGTTTTTCCCTTTATACAGAATATTGCAAAAAATGTAAAACAAAATAAAAAGAATATGAAAAACCCTAACACTGAGATACTGAGAGAATATTACAAGTAGCCGGTTAAAGCTTTTGAAACAAAAGTGTTTCTTTATGATGGATCACTGGCCAACCTAGGCAGCTTCAATTATGGGGCAAGTGGGAGCCAGGGAAAAAATAAAAAAAAAAAAAAAAAAAAAAAAAAAAAAGAGATCAAAAGAGAGGGAGAAAATAGTGCAGAAAATCAAGACTTGATAGTTAAAGGATAATGGTTGTTGCCATATTGTGAGTTTCCTTTCCTACACCCTGGTTGTTGGATATTGTCAGTGAAAATAAGACATTTGGCAAATGCTGTCGGGTGGAAGAATCTATGTAAAATGAAAACTGTCAGAGATAGGACTATACAAACATGTGAACAGCAAAATTCTCAGCAAAACTGAGAAGCTTTGGTTGTTGAAAGAGACGCTGGATAGCTGTTTTCTGCTAGCTGTTCTTAAAGTCCCAGAATGTCAGCATTAGTGCTGAAACTATTTAAAAGCATTTGATTCTTACTTCTCATATATATCTAAGCTTACACAGGATATTTTTTACCATGATTTCAGCAAGACTTTGGGCACTATCTCTAATGATACCCTTATAGGCAAACGCAGGAGATGGGAATTAGATGAGTGGACATTGAAGTGCATTGAGAATTGGGACAAATGGCAGATCCCAGAGGATCATAATCAGTGGTACAGGTCCTAGTTGGAGAGCTGTCATTAGTGGTGTCCCCCAAGATTCAATACTGGGTCCAGTACTTCCTCACCAATGACTTGGATGAAGGGGCAGGTGCCTCCTCAGTAAGCTCCCTGAGGGCACAAAGCTGGGAGGAGTGTCTGATACCCCAGAGGGCTGTGCAGCCATTCAGAGGGACCCCAGCAGGGTGGAAAGATACAGATGGACAGAGAAGAACTACCTGAGAGTCAACTAAGGCAAATGCAGGGTCCTGCCACTGGGGAAGAATAACCCCATGGACCAGCACAGACTGGGGGTGGCATGCTGGTAAACAGCTCCTCAGAGAAGGACCTAGGCATCCTGGTGGACAACAAGCTGTCCAGGAGGCAGCAGTGTGTCCTTTCGGCCAAGAAGGACAAAGGCATCCTGGGGTGCATTAGGAACTGCAGATTGAGGGATGTGTTTCTGTTCCTGGGTGCAGGTGGAGTGCTCTCTCCAGTTCTGAGCTCCTCAGTTCTACAGAGACATGAAGCTGGTCCAATGAGGGTAACATGGAGCATTTATGGGGCTGGAGTATCTCTCTTATGAGGAAGCCCTGGGGGAGCTCAGGCTGCTCAGCCTTCAGAAGAGATGACAGAGAAGAGACCTGACCAATTTTGGTAAGCAGTGTGTCAGGAGGATGGAGCCAGCCTCTTCTTGCTGGGGCCAGGTGGTAGGGCAAGAGGCAACAGGCAGAAATGGATGCACAGGTGACCGAGCACTGGAACAGATTACCCAGAGAGGTTGTGGAGTCTTCCTCACCCAAGAACCATCTGGACATAATCCTGTGCCAAGTGCTCTAGAATGACCTTGCTTGAGTAGGGAGGTTGGACCAAATGGCCCACTGTGGTCTATTCCACCCTGACCCGCTCTGTGATTCACTGTGTGATTTTTTTTAACTCTAAGTGGACAAAGCTAAGAACCCAGGTCACAGCAGTTAAAACCACTATGTTTCTATCCACACACTGACTTTACTGCAGCTCAGTAGCATAAATCAAATAATATATTTTATCATATGCATCATTTTATACAACCTAACCTCTTTTAGGTAGCCAAATAATGCCTTAATTATTAAAATTAGGGTATTTGTTCTAAACATATATTCTAAATATTGTTGGTAGTTTCAGTGGTATTGATTATTAGCTCTTTTCGTAAATAAGGAGGAGATTAATAATTATTGGTCCAGTCTTGCTATTTTCATAAACACTTTTAGGTTCAAGATATACTTCATTAGAGTTGTTGGGATTATGTGTTTTTTGGTTGTTTTTTTGTTTGTTTGTTCGTTTGTTTGTTTGTTTTTGTTTGTTAATTTTACATTTGATGCAGGAAAGAAATTGACATATTTAAGTGTAGTATTGAAAAATGTAGAAATTGTTTTTATATAGGCAGGTAATATCTGTAAATATAAAACCTGTTGTATTGATACTTGTTTTAGTAGCCACAGATCAGCTGTAAATGATAAAATTTAAAAAGAAGTTGCTTTTTCTTACCACATAATTACTCTGAACATTAAATATCTTTTCAGTAAGAGCTGTTTTTTGGGCCACCAAGTGGTATTAAACATTAAACATATTTTAAAAGTATTACTGTTCTCAGCCACTGAACAATTGTAAACATTAAATATGTTTTATAAAAGCTGCTTTTCAAGCTACTGCCTGCATGGCTATGAATATAACTTTTATTTAAAGTTGTTTTTCAGCTGCTGAAGTATTTTCTTATACTCTCAGTTCTATTTATAATTTTTCAGAAAAGAAACAAGTTCAAGGTTTCACTGGTGCAAGGCAGCTCTTCATTTATGACAAGTAATCATGTTCTACCCATCTTCTCATAAAAACACTGCAGGTAATAATAACAAGCCAAATTTTAAATGGATGTTAATGGATATTTTGCATGGAAAGTGAGTGAATATTTAGTGTTCTAGTCACCCATTCCTGTGTTTTACTCTGTCATAAACCAAAACAATAAAAGCAGACATGACTGATATTCTCTACTAAGAAATTTAAGAAGTCTAAGAAATCAGTGATTGATGGATTGTGTGAATCAATCAAGTCATCATCAACCCCAGAGAAAGGCGAAAGAGACTGCAAAATAGTCTCAATATTACTAAGCAAATGGGAGTCACTAAACCAAATATGATTAAAGGCTTTAATTCTGTGTGCAGAAATAACTCTGTGTGGCAAATTAGATGTAATCCTAGGAAGGCCTGGAGTGATAAGAAAAGTGTTCATGAGAATCTGGCTTAACAAGAATTAAGAGAAGGATCACTGATCACAAACATACTGTTAAGGACAAATTATTCTCTGTTTAGAGAATCCCATAAGACTTAAAGTCTACAGCAAGTACACTGCAGATAAAAATAATACCTTAAGAAAAGAAAATCTACATAAACCAGAGGTTTAAAAATATCTGCAGTCTAAGGAACAGCATATACAAGTGTATCTTTAAATGGAATGTCAGCCAATTAGTAGGTGTATCTGTCTGCCAGCCTTGGATTTAATGAGTCCTAGGTACTTAACAGCTCTCCTTGTTTGTGGTAAGGAACAGCATAGATGGGCAATCCAATCCAATATCTGTCCTGCACAATGTAGGCTTTTCCTAAGCAGGGAACCTTTACAAAAAATTTCTCTTGTGGGAACAGGAATCTGGCATCCCCCCAGCTTTTTCTCAACAAGGGTCCTGATAGACCTGATCAAAATCTTTCCACAAGAGGTACTTCACTAAGTTTCTGTACAACAGAAAGGTGCAAGCATGTAAGTTTCTTAAAACTTTTTGTGAAAAAACAGATGGCTGCCTAGTGAGTTATCCCCCAGTTTAGCTGGTGACTGGAAAATTAAACAGGTGGCTCCTGTATTAGTAAAGCAGCATTCTTTATATCACCCTGGCAAGCCAAGCACTGGCTGGCTTGGAACCCATAGGCAAGGCATCACCTTCTGAAGCTTGGAACATGGTGCATTTGCCTGATCCCTGATTTCTCTTCCATATAGGTGATGACAAGACAGGTTGTCATGCCTTCCAGACAAGCTAGTCAGCCTGCAAGCTAAACAGGTCATAACTAGATAGGAAGAAGACCATGGAAATGAAACAAATTGTTCTCTTTGCTAAAAACTCTACAGTGCCACTAATGTTTCCTAGAGTGCATTTTTTTTTCCTAGAATGATGAAGGATGAAGTAAAAATCCAAAAACTATCTGAAATATCACAGTAGAATTTCACTGTCTAGACATCCTTACTTGCCAGTTATGTCTGAGCACCTTTTGTGCAGAAGCCAGCAGTAAATGTGAGATCATTGAGGATTAGAGAGGCAAAGGCTGGAAATAGAAGTGGAGTTGACTTTAGGCAGGTGTGAAAGTAAAGAATGACAGCAGAGGAAGAGGAAAATCTTTATAGACTGTTCAGCTTTCACTTCAAGAGCTACTGGAGAGAAATCAACACCTTTAATGCTGCCTTGGACTCAATTTAGGTTGACACTGCTAAAGAGACAGCTATTATTGCTGTTAACAAAACTTCAGGACTGTTCTTTTATCTTCATAAAAAGCTTGAAGGGTGTTCATGCATAAGCAGTCAAGGTATCAGTGTTCCTATGGAGCAGTCTTGAGGGAACAAGGAAACAGCAAGGAGTAGGCAAGAGGACCTCCAACTGAAGGATTACCTGACATACCATTCTGCACCAGGATTGATGGAGAATATTGCTGCTGGTACTCTCAGAGGCGTAATTTCAGCTAACCATCCACAACTTGCTTTGGGAAAAGATATTTTAAATGGTAAAGTATAATACGAATCCTAAAAGACAATCCAATAAAGTCTTGTCAAGAAGCCTACATCTGGAGATTATCTCCTCAAAAATATTTTTCATCTTCCATCTGTGTTTACTGCTGTTAGTTCAGCAAGCATCAGTTTTATCATTTGTTCTGATTTAAAGGAGTATCCCAACTTATCTGAAACATAAGATAATTATGTAGCTAAGATTCTCATTTTGTAGAAGCATCATCTTAGAAACCTATCTATCCTCTTGTCTCTGTAAATATCCAGAACTAGAGTCTGGGAAAAGGTTAAACTCACATTTAGGCAGATTATAATGTCACAGCCTATTTGGGACTAAGTTTTACCCAAGCATAATGTACCGCTTCTCTATTTCTTAAAAAGGATTGTTGTTTGGGTTCACATATATGTCAAATATTTTTCTAGTCCACATTTTGTTAGGTGCATTGGCTATACATTGCCTAAATTGCTCATGTCATTCTACAAAACATTTTCTTTTCCTACTTTTAACATTTTCCCCTTTTAGTCTTAAAGATAAAAGGTGTATAGGAACAGATGATTTAGCTTTGGTCCCTACTGAACACATCTCTATCATGCCACATCTTTTTGTCTCTTTTCTAAATTAAACAGATTAAATCTTTAAAGTTCTATGTGGAAAACTTTTCATGTCTCGATCACTTTTACAGTTTGCCTCTCAGGCCCCGTTACTTTTGCTGTCCTTTTAGCGATAAGGAAGCAGTAATCAATATTTTCAACAGCCTTGAGAGAATTCAGATGAGAAAGATGCCTGAAGGGCAGGTTCAAGTGCTCAAGCCTACAATTTATGGTCTTGCAAGAGATGATACAGACACGGATGCTCAAATTATCAGCCCTACTTGATACTTCTTTGGTTCAGTAGGTCCAAATTCATCAACTTCTTGCTGTTTTCAGGCCATATCACCTTATGTTTGAACACAAACCATATCCTTTCCCACAGTTTTCACAGTTTTCAACAGATACTTGATAGTCCTGGGATTCTTTCATCATTCTTCCATGTGATTTTCAATTAATCCTTTGTGAGTCTTCCAAACATCATACAGTTGTAGTGTGGGGGGGGGGGGGAGGGGGGCAAAATCTTACCCTGGTTGAGTAGTAAAAATAGATTTACTATGATATAATAAACCACTGTTTTTGATAGTTTTGTTTGCAATACTGGAGAGGGAATAAGCAGGGGATTCTTAACATTTGTGTAGAGATGGGCAGTAAGTGAACAAATGTAAACAGCTGTTTTTATTTCACACAACTCAGATTCAGACACTGTTGTAGTAGGAATTGCTGCAACATAAAATGTTGGATAATCGATTCCTAAATCAGCTTTTCTTTGTAAAAAATAAGCAAAGCAAATTCTAGCATTAAATTCCAAAATCCATATGAAGCTAGTAATTGAACTGGCAAGCTGTAAAGAAGGAATTCTCTCTTCAGGCCACTGCACAGCAATAAGAGATCTTTGAACGGCTGATTTAAAGGAAAGATAAGGGATAAGAACTGCACCAGCACATCCTACTGATTTACTGTAGAGATGATATTGTGGCAGGTCAGTAATACCTATACTGCAATCTGGATGCTTTATATTTTAGCCACCTTGATCAATTTACTTTGGTGAGCACAAGGGGACAGTAACAGTGATGATGGGACAGTTTTTATGGCAGCATAGTACAAGAGACTTTGGGACACTAACTCATCAGCTACCCCGCAGGAATGTCCTGATTGTTCAGTTCCAGGGCTGCTGTTGCCCAGACTGCCTATATTAAGGACTCCATGAGGCTGCACTCCTCACATGGCAAATGTGTTCTGTAATTTGAGTGTTGTCTTGTGGACACAGCATGCATCATGTCAGTACTGCTCTTATCAACAGCAGAGATTTTAGGCTCTTTAGTAAGGTCTTGTTCATGGAAGCTTTTCATCAGCACATTCTCAGGACAGATTTTTAAAGGTAGCTTCACACTCAGAGTTTACAAGCATCTTGTGGGTATTTATTTTTTCCTTGATATGAGTAAGTGTAGGGCATATAAATGGTTTTTAAAACCCTAGTCAGTCTCTAGACTCCCAAATATCTTTTAACAGCTTGAGCTCTACCACTAATTTCCTCAAGGTATACTGAGAATTTCTTAACCTGTAGACACCTAACATTTGCTGACCTACATTATAAATATGAGTCAAGGTGTCCTCGAAATTTGGACAGGTACTTCTAGCAATGTCTCTGGAGCCCAATCAGATCAGACACAAATCAAATTCAGCACTACTATAATAAATGAGGGAATGCCATGGAGGGTTAGACATCCACATGCATTTAATTGTCTGAGTACGCATGAAATATATTAGCACCTCCCTGAAACTGTAAAAAAGTAAGATTGCATGGGGTTTTTTTTCCATGGGTACCTAAAATGTCATCTAAGTCTGTCCCCAATCTGCTTGCGCATAAAAGCATCTGAACTTTACACTGCTGAGCAGCTAGGAGCCAATTAATGCCTAAGCACTGTCAGAAATCATAAAGTAGATATACCTAATTCTCTTTCGGAAGCCAGTCAGTGACATTTTCAGAGTTCAGAGTTACATCCCATGCAAAATGTGACTGGAGGAGAGGTTACATGTTTTTCATTTTGCAGTGAGGTAAGTAGAAAACTCACACAAGATGCTGCAGATGCAGCTTTAATGCTTTCCTTTTTTTGAATACCCCCTCCTTATGTTTTAACTACCAGAGTCTTTGTAGTTTTTCTTCTTTCACCCTTTTTTGACCTGATGAATATTTAATGATCCCACATAAAACAGATCTGCTTTCTCTCTTTTTTTTTTTTTTCAAGAGAGTGATGCTCTTGAGAGAGCATTCACTTAGGAGGTAGGAAATGCGCATTCAACCAACATACAACGGGAGAGTGACTTAGTCTGTAGCTCATGTATCCACTGAGCAGTCAGGGGGGCAACATCATCTGCTTCTTCATTTTGTCACAATAAGGTTGCTTTAAATTGTCAACACAGAAAAGAGTTCAACATTGTTATCCCCAGTAAATAATTTCTGAGAAAGAAGATATGTAGGATACAGCTTTCCTCATTGTTATTTCTTACAGTACCTTTTCACTAATAAGCTCGCATGTATGGATCTCAAAGGCATCTAAATAACACCAAAGAGAAAAAACCTGCATCTGAGCTTATTGCATTTTGCAGTGGCTCTTTTTTATGATTCATGCCCTCAGTATTGTTGTGCATAAAAGCACTGTATAATGTCTCTTCTCTGTTTTAAAGGTGTAGTCCTGAAGTTGGTGAAAACTGAGAAGAAATATTAATTGTAGAGCTTGATTCTTAATGCTTATTTGATACCAGAACTGACAAACACAGATAGGATGTGTGTGCAAGGAAACTATAGGAAATCACCTTAAAAACCAGTATGTCTTTTAAAATATGTTTGTGAACGTGTCAGGGAAATAAATATTTTTGAATAGCCAAAAAAAAGGAAAAAAAAAAAAAAGGAGCAAAAAGTTAATCAAGCAAGTGAATTATATTAATTCAATACAATATATTAATGGATATTAAAAAAGTATGAGCAGGATTAGTTAAGTGAGTTGATAACCATGATGTCTGGTTTTATGTATGGGGGAAGGACTGTGCATGAACTATTTCAAATTAGGACCTGGTAATCTTTTTGGCTTTCTTTGGATTTTCTTATAATTTATTTTGTTCTGTTTTGGATTAAGATAGAATTTTTTTTTTTTTTTGCCATTTTTGCTTCTCTTGATCTTTGGAAAAAATCAATAATTTGAATTGTAATTTATTTAGAAATTTAAAGGAGAAGACAAGAGTCCTTGAATATTGAATAGAAATTTTAGATAGTCAATATGTAGGTCTGGATTTGATTTTTGACAGATGTAGATTAATGTCTAAAATCATAACACAACAAAAGTTAAGCAAATCTTTTCCTCCAAAATGTAGAACTCTGTTTTTATGAGTTAAGCAGGATATCTAGGCCATATTTAGGTGTGTTTAATTTTAGCTCTGGTATTCCACAAGTTCAGAATTTTATGAATATCAAGGCTTGCTTATCTCACAGGTTTTTAGAATTTATGAATAAACATAAAGATGTTGGGGAGTGGAACAGAAAGGCAAATTTTTAGAATAGAATCCTCACCTGAGAAGGGTCAGACTACACTCAGCCTGGAAAACCGTCAGATGTCCTCTGCCTGCTTTAATTGATTGGATTTTTTTTTTCTTTTTTCTGTTCTTTTTATTTTTTGTTTGATTTGGTTTGGTTTGGTCTTTTTCTTTGACAGTAGTGTCAACTTAAGCACTGCTTTTTATCTTATCTCCAGAGAGAAGTGATTTTGATCATCAAAATAGACAGAGAAATGCAAATTGGCGGGAAAAATTCCCAGAGTAGGCTCAGAATAGCTCTAATGAGTAAATGATTGAAACTCCTCTCTGGTAAGAATTGTAGAGCCTCTACCTGAATCATTTTAACAGTGTGAAATACAGAGCTAGGCCTTTTTGTATCACCCTTAACTAGAATTTTCTGTATCCTAGCTATGCTATGCAAGTATTAAAATACTTGCATTAATGAATTTAGTTATGGTCACTATTTATTTGCCTGTTGTTCTGATTCTTTTTTTTTTTTTGTCTTGTGTCTTGTTTAAAGAGTATAATGCATTGCTACAAAATCGAGGCATTAAAGAAGCCCTCAAATAAGATACAAGGGATTAAAATTAGAATTATAAAAGAATGTTGCATCTTTCCTACAGAGACAGTTAAGCATCAGTGTCTGATTTTACTTCCTTTTTTCAAAGTTCAGGTATTTCAATTAGATAATCATCATTTTCCAATACATTTCTTCATACAACTAACAGATTGCCAGTGAAATATTATATATATATATATATATATATATATATATATATATACACACATATATATATATAGCCATAGCTACATGGACCTTGAATCACATCAAGAGAAGGCTGTATTGTAGAAGTGATGGCTCAGAACTCCCAAATAAGAAAACCTTCTCAAATAATTGTTGTAAGTCTTGTAGCAAAGATTTTTTAGTCCATAGTGCAGTGACAGCAGACAAAAGCAAACAAATGTTTTCTGCTTGCATTTTACAGATGGGAAATTAGGCAAATAAAGAAAGTTTGGGCTTAAATTTTTCCTCAGAGCTGTCTGATTACCAGTTGCGCCCCTGAATTTTTGGTTATTGATAAGGCACAAAAGAACATGATGAAGGAATGACCATGGAGATAGGAAATGAAACTGAGTATTGTATTACAATATATGCTTCAATTATTTCAATAATAAATCCCAATTATTTACTTTAAAATATAATTATTTGACCTCACTGGTTTCAGTATATTTTAAATTTTTCTTTAAATGAAACATATGCCAAGAGATATGCTAAGTAGTCAAGTTATTAAAGCTTTTAGTCAGGCTTTCATCCACATTTTACATGAATCCAAGGCTGTGCTTACCCAAGATATTTGGGCCATGGAGTGATGTAATAGGATTCATGAGTGGAAGTCCTGACCTGGCCTGGCATTTGACATTTTACCCAGGGATAACCCTCCATGAAGAGAGAGCAACTTTTACTGCTACTGTTTGATAAGTGTAAGCTTTTGACAACAGTTGAGTGACAGGGAAGGGAGAAACATAAGCCACTCTGGGTGGCAAGGGGAATTCAGGACAGTGAGGGTGAAGCTGATGGAAGTCCCAGAAAAAGACACCTTGAGGCTTTCCTGCAGGTGAGTTTCAGTGCTGAGCTCCTGCTGACAGTCAGAATTCCTGTGACTAAACATTGGGGAAAGTGAGATGTTTTGATCATACATTATTTCTGTACTAGGATGGGGAGATACAGTATTGGTGAGGGTTGTGTAGATGTGGAGTGAGACTATCTTGCAGGCTTTCTGAGTGGTGATATTCAACACTACCTTTTAAATACTCAAATAAGGAGGTAGAAATTCACAATTTTGAGTATTTGCTTTGACATAGCCTAGAGTTAATGAGCCCTTATATTTCTGATATTGTGCACACATCTGTCTTCAGCACATTTCTGCTCCCTCAGGTGGTAACAGGCAGATGTAGATATAGGACCATGGCAGACACCTGTGGTGACTGGGCTGAGCTTCACAGGTCACACACACTTGTTTTTCTCTTCACACATTGTGCTAACAAATACTTAATCCCTGTCATAAAGTTTATCCGATTAAAAAAACCAAAAACCAAAAAAAACCACCCAACAACAATACAGTTTTAGCTGTTAGAAATACCTTCATTTATATCATCAGGAAGATAAACATCTTTAAAATCTGATCTGTACTGTCTGCTCATCCATATTGTACTCTGTCTCATCCAAATTAGACAAATAAAGTCCCATGTTGAATTATTTCTCTAATGTGGGGGAGAAAATGGGGCACCTGGTTGTTTGTTTGGTTTTTTCCCACATGTATACCTGAACTACATACAGTTAGCACTGCATTCCAATTTGCAGAACACCAAATATTGTATAATAAAAGTGTAATGGGATTAGTTAATATTTTCCATGAAAATTTTCAGGTGTATGTTCATTCTAAAGAAAAATTGACAGAATTTCAGTTTTAAGATTAAACAATCTCAGAGTTGAAGAACTGGAATTTCATCCCACAAAAATAGATAACTGAATAGATAGCTCAAGTTCTTAGATAGATTTATGTATCTGAACAACTCAGAACCTCATTCTTCTCCTCAGTGTTTTTTCCCAAATCTCCCATCTCCATTTAGGGACTCCCTTCTGACTATGAAGTAGTACTGCAATATGAGAAATGGAGCCTAGCCAGAAATCCCAGGCCCATATTAATTCTGTTTATTTATTTTGTTTGCTATTTCATGTTTTGTTTTTCCAGTTTCCCGTGAGGCATACGCTGTTTTTGTTATTTACCTATGGGTGGGAAAAAAAATTACCCTTTTCTGGAAATTCTCACCTTGTTTTAAGAAGGAATAAGAATCTTCCAATACAGAGAATTTTGTGAGACTCACTCTTTTAAAATCAAGAGGAGTACTCCATATAGCAGTATATTCTGAAAATGCAATTCAAAAAGTTATGAAAATCATATTTTTCACCAAGCTGATGAATTCTCACAATCTTTTTTTTTTATAGATGTTCTTATCAGTTCTGAATGCTTTTCCACTGTATTTGTAAACTAGTTCTACTTTTCAATAATTTCCCCAGTATTCCTACAGATCTTATGCCTCAAATCTGTAAAATAGTGATTCATTTATTTTTCAAGCATTTTGAAATACTTCTTTAAAATCAATTTAAAGCATGCAGCTTTTAATTTAAACTACTTTTGTGTAATGTATCTATTCTATATGTAGAATAACAGGTTATCCACACTGATTACATGCTCAGTAAATGAAGAATACTGAAGAAAATTCTGTTAGAATAATTTAAGATAACAGGAAAACAATAGCAGAATGTCAGGCATTTGCTGAGAGTTTTATCTTAAGGCATATTTTCTCACGTAGTTTAGTACAGTGGTGATACACAACATTCAATGTTGTTCTTTTGGGTTTTGATTTGATGGGTTTTTTGTGTGTTTGTTTTTTGTTTTTTGGTTTTTTTTTTTTTTTTTTTTTTTTTTGTTTGTTTGGTTTTTTTTTTGGCTAGAAGCCATAGGAAAAACTGATGACCTTTAAAGATACTTTCTTTTCCATACATGTTTTGGGTTCTTTTTTAAGAAGATGCTCACTGTGCCTTTCTTTTACGTTTGTACAATAAGAAATGTCATGTTACACCTTGGTAATGTACAATATATTTGCTTTTGCCACAGGTGTCTTTCATTAAGCAGATCTTTATCTTATGAGCAGAAATATAATTTTCTTTTCTTGTCCATTTTTCATCCGGGAAACCACACTGACATAGAATTTTTTATGTGTTGAAGTACATATGCTGTTGCCCTGGAGAATCATCAGGACCTTGTCTTATTGGAGAGTCAGAGATGTATGGAAAAATTATTTACTTTTCTTTTACTATTTGTTTTAATATTTATTTTTGTGACATGTAAATAAAGAGATTTGACATGCAAGTAATCTGTACAGGTAACTGCTTTTTTCTCAGTTTTCTGACCTGAAAGATTAGGACCACTTAAAAATATTATCTGTTTGGTAACCAAAGATTGAAATTTTGAAACTCAAATAATTTGACTTTTCTTACTATTATTTCAGAAATAATGGTGGTAAAAGTGTTCAGCACAAATATAGAAGTATCTTTGATTAAGATGAATCTCAGTTATTTGGTTATTTTTCTGCATCCAAAATTAAGCATTGTTTACGATTATGTTCCCAAGGGGAAAAAAAACCCAAAAAACAAACAAAAAAATATTTTTTAACATATGAAATGTTTATAACTAAAGTTTTCACTGAAGATCAATTAATTTTTGCAACATGGGTATTGCAAACTTCTGTGTGGACTCAGCTGGGCACTAACAAATGGATCCAAGATAAACTTAGGGACTGCATGACACTCTTGTGCTTACCAAGATTATTTTAACAGTAGAATTCCCACCATGTCAGTATGCAAGAGGAATGTAATTACAGATCTTTCAACATAGCTAAAATTTAGAAAATATTAAATGTTTCCAGATTTTTGAGGGTTTTGCATATAAATCTCCCAGTATTTTTATCTTCTCTCATGTGACAAGTATCAGCATAGGGTTTATTTTCTTCTAAAAGAGGTATAACACTACATCCTTTATTCCACACACCTTGAGTATTTCAAAAGAATAAGGAGAACTAGGTCATGTTCAGGTCACTTACTGTTTCATCTCTCCACCTCCAATCCCAGCTGGCTTAATCCATTGTTGTGCTTGCCTTTAGACCATTGAACTCTGATCACACTGGTGACATTGGATGGGTGCACTGCACAGTCAAAGCTGGGGTTACTGATCTCTAATTGTCCTCAAATTTACTACAGCAGCTTTCACTAATGCACATTTTATTAAGCTACCAGGAAGAAATTGATAAATCTTCTTTCTATGCTTGAAAGCCCCACTGAACCTTTAAAAAACAGGTGATAACACTGAGAAGCTGCATTAAATTATAATAGGAATTATAATAGAAGAAGGAATATATTTTTGTGCCTAAGATTATAATTTATATTGCCATTATTGTAGGTGAAATCATCATTAATGTTTGCAGTCCCATATGGATTTTTTTACACTACTCATATCACCTCTGGGAAAATGATAATCATGGAATGAAAAAGATTTAAGTAAGATCAAGTGAGTGATTTTTCTGACCAACGAAATGGGAACTGCCTATTTATAGAGTACCTTATTCATCTGTTTGCATCCGGGTCCAGGCACAAGACAAGTGGAGGCCAAAGATCAGGAGTGTTTGAGAGCCAGGCTGCAAAGGGTCTCATAGTCTGGTAGTTCTGAAGCTGTTGCTCTTGCTGCTGTGTAAAGAGGAGGTGATCTGGAGGGAGGATTCTGAGACAAGCAAGTTAGTCTGAAAGACACAAGAAAGGACAGGTGTTTTGTAAGCAACATAACTGAAATGGCTCATGGAGAGGGTATAGCCTTTATGATATATTATACCTGTTATGGTTTGTGTTTTTAAAAGCACAGCCTTATTTTAAGGTGACAGAGCTGATGGTGGCTCTTCTGAGGGAAGTGCAGAAGGACACTAGAGACTGTAGCTGGCACTGTGCCCTAAGCCATGAGCCAAATTATAGCAGGTACATGGTGTTAAGTGAGGCTCCACCAGAACTCAGATCTTTCTTCTCAGTTACAAGGTCTACACAATGAAGCTCTAGGATCAGTATCAATATCCAAAGGTAAAAAAGAATCAAGCTTTCTGACAAAATGCAGTTGTACATAAATGCATCCCTGGTAGGGAAGTTACTTCAGTTCTCTAAAGTTATCTTAAGGTATCTAAGGTACTGAGTTTGTGTTCAAGTCTGCAGAAAGCGCTAAGTACTATGCTAGGCAAGTGCAACAGTTTTGCCAAAAGAAAAAAAAAAGGGGGGAAATAACTTTGTTTACTGCAATTTGGTCTTTTTGGCTAGAGTGTGGGAAATTAAACAGAGGAGATATGTGTTTAATTTCAGCTGAATATGATTTGAAATTGAGGTGATATTGAAACCTGAAAAAAAAGAGTTTAAAAAACTGGAGGGAAAAAATGCTGCTTAAAGAAACAGGAAAAAAAAAAAAAAAAAAAAAAAAAAAAAAGGAAAAAGAAAAAGAGAAGAGAAGCAAAAAATCCATATCACATCAGTCTAAACTGTGGTGCATCAGAAGTAGCAGTATGGGATGGCATGCACTTACTACATCTCAGTGTGCTGTTCCAATGTCTTTGCACTTGCTGCTCTGTGTAATCATCACTCCCTGTTGGATTCCATGTAAATTCCAAGTGCAAGCAATACTTATTTCTTCTGGAAGCATTTCAGTCTACAAAACTACTACACAAGGTGAGACAATATTCCCATTGCTCAGTGGTCCCCTTTTCCTGGCAGTCTTATCTTTCAGCCCTTAGGGACTGAAGCTGCATCTGCTGCAGAGCTGTTTCTGTAATAGCTCTCTGAGAGCCTATTCCAGGTAGTCTCTAATTAGACACACCCAGATGGTGGGCACAGAGCAGATGTCCTGCCAGCTTGGGGTGGATATGGAAGAAACTTTTCTCTTGGCTCCCTGTAGTTTGTCTTTCTAATGGTTTTTCCCCCCCATTTTTCTTCACAGTGAGCATTTTAAAATGTTTGCTCACCATTTCTAACATATGAAGCAAGTGTAGGCACTGTAATCTAAGATACTAAACATTCACATTGTTTGGTGTAGTCTGAAGTCGAGACATATTGAACTTATGTTACCCAAATGCTGTCACAAACAAAACTGCTCACTTGTGCTTGGATACACAATCTTTATCAGCAATTAAGATTTTATTCTTGGAAACTAATTAACAATTGTGTTCATACTGCCAGAGACATAAGTGAGCACGCTCAAGCATGTTGCGTAGCCAGCCTTGCAGATGAAATAAATGCAGATTGCTGGAATAGAGTCTGATGTTTTCAGTCATATGATAAACACAAGAAGCAGATCTCCAAAGTACAAAGCAGTTATTTTTGACAGCTTCTTTTCACAGTAGAACTGCACTTTAAATGTTTAGCCACATCTGACATTGAAAAGGTTTTGATGCAGAATATTTACTTACCCAGCAATTTGACCATCATTTTCATAGTGCTGTGTTTCATGCTCCATTTGTCATAGATGTTGACGTGTTTTTCACAGCATTTGGGGCAATGACAATTTTAATTAAAAAGTTCCCTTGTTATTCCTCCACCTTTCTAAATGTGATCACGTACAGAACAACTAAAAAAAAAAAAAAAAAAAAAAAGAATAAAAGCACAAGTAGATTTGCAATAAAGTGTCTGTAATCACTTGTGTTTCAAGAGATTTAACAAAGTCAATCCTCAGATATCATCTTTCTATTGTATTGTGTTTTTTGTTTTTTTTTTTTAATACAATGCTTTTAATTTATTTAAAATCAATTATCAAAGAATGGCTGTGTACCAGACAATACTTTATGATGGAAAGATTTGTAAAATATGTTATTTAGGAACTTGTGCTGGTTTTGCCTTGGGTAAAATTAATTTTATTCACAGAGGCCAGTATGGGGCTGTGTTTTAGATTTGTGCTGAACATAGGTTTGATAATAGTTTCTGAGTGGTTTTGGTTTTTTTATTGCTGCACAATAGCAAAATATGTTTTTGTTATTGCTGAGCAGGGCCAAGTCTTTTTCTGCTTCTCACACTTCCAGACTAGTGAGGGAGTTGGGGGTGCTTGGGAAGTTGGGAGGAGGCACAGCCGGGACTGGTGACCCAAACTGACCAAAGGAATATTCTAGATCATATTAAATCATTCTCAGTATATAAATTTCAGGAAAAAAGGAGGAAGTGGATAGAGGTTTGCAGCAATAATGTTTGTCTTTCAAAGTCACCATTCTGTGTCATGGGCTCATCTGTGTAATTTCCCTTCTCTCCTGGAGTTGGCTGAACACCTGCCTCTCCTTGGAAAGCAGAGAGTTAATTCCTTGTTTCTCTTTGCTTGTGTGCATGGCTTTTGCTTTCCCTATTAAACAGTCTTTATCTCAACCCACAAATTTTCTACCTTTTTTCCTTCTGATTCTCCCATCCATTCTACTGGTGGGGGAGAGAGCGAGTGGCTGTGTAGAATTTGGTGGCTGGCTGGGGTTAAACTACAACAGTACTTCTTGGACAATAAAATAAATTCTTCTCTCCATTATCAACCCTGTGTTTAGCACAAATCCAAAATGTAGTTTCACAAAAGCCACTGTGAAGAAAATCAAACACAGAACTGAAGATAAATTTGAAGGATGGAGGGCTGCCTTTGTGAGTCAAAATGCTTTCCTTGAGGAAGATTTGAACACAGCTTTACAAACCTCCCTGTTAGGAAGCACAACTAAAATATGTTTACATCATTATTTTGAGGATATTTGCATAATAATAGATTTTCACAATCCATGTTCTTCTGGTACACTATTTTCTGATTTCGCATTTCTTGAAAGGAAGTATTTCAGACTGTTGTCTTGAAATATCTTGTTATCTTTGAATATTTTGTATGAGGAAGAATGACACTGGTTTTTTTTTTTTTTTAGTTAATGAATATGTAGATTCTCCACTAACAACTTCTTAGTCATGCTACAGTAAGCCAAAAGGCAAGAAAATAACAGAGGTATGTGGAAGGGAAGTACTGTTCATATCTCATCCTTTAAAGAAAATAGAGAGATAGAGATAAAGAGAGAGAGGGGAAGGAAGGAAGGGAGGAAGGGAGGAAGGGAGGAAGGGAGGAAGGGAGGAAGGGAGGAAGGGAGGAAGGGAGGAAGGGAGGAAGGGAGGAAGGGAGGAAGGGAGGAAGGGAGGGAGGGAGGAAGGGAGGGAGGGAGGAAGGGAGGGAGGGAGGAAGGGAGGGAGGGAGGAAGGGAGGGAGGCAGGAAGGGAGGGAGGGAGGAAGGGAGGGAGGAAGGAAGGAAGGGAGGAAGGAAGGAAGGGAGGAAGGAAGGAAGGAAGGAAGGAAGGAAGGAAGGAAGGAAGGAAGGAAGGAAGGAAGGAAGGAAGGAAGGAAGGAAGGAGGAAGGGAAGGAAGGAAGGAAGGAAGGAAGGAAGGAAGGAAGGAGGAAGGAAGGAAGGAAGGAAGGAAGGAAGGAGGGAAGGAGGAAGGAGGGAAGGAGGGAAGGAGGGAAGGAGGGAAGGAGGGAAGGAGGGAGGAGGGAAGGAGGGAAGGAGGGAAGGAGGGAAGGAGGGAAGGAGGGAAGGAGGGAAGGAGGGAAGGAGGGAAGGAGGGAAGGAGGGAAGGAGGGAAGGAGGGAAGGAGGGAAGGAGGGAAGGAGGGAAGGAGGGAAGGAGGGAAGGAGGGAAGGAGGGAAGGAAGGAAGGAAGGAAGGAAGGAAGGAAGGAAGGAAGGAAGGAAGAAGGAAGGAAGAAGGAAGGAAGGAAGGAAGGAAGGAAGGAAGAAGGAAGGAAGGAAGGAAGGAAGGAAGGAAGGAAGGAAGGAAGGAAGGAAGGAAGGAAGGAAGGAAGGAAGGAAGGAAGGAATCAGAACCCAAACCAATAACATAATCTCTAATCTCCAAGAACTATATTTTGTAAGACAAAAATGGAAAAGTGTCTCAATTTGTTTTTCTGGACTTTATGGAGATTTGAGGCTGTCTGAAAATTTTCACATTTCAAAGATGTTCTGCAATAATTCTTTATTTTCCATTATATAATATTTTTAATTTATCTTTAACTTATTTTTAACTGAAAGGATTGTCAAAATTTCTCAGAAATCATAACTAGAAGTGTTTTGCACATTGTCCTGGCCAAATGCAGACTCTTAGAAGCCTACATGAGAGTCTTCCCTATGAGGCTTTCAAATTCAATTTTACCGACTCAACATGTCTAGGAAAGAAAATATAGGAATAACTTTCAGACTCTCAAGCCTTTACCCAACTGAAATTAGAACTCTGAAATTCTTGAAATGCTATGACTACTGAAAATGTATTATTGTACACAGTTACAATGTGTACAGCAAAAAGCTTTTAATCTTGACATCCACTGAGGCCAGGCCAATGGTGCTACCGACTGAAAATACAGTTTAGTGAAATTAATAAACATGGATAACTGGCAGTGGTTCAATACTCTGGACAGTCAGTGCAGTTTTGCTTCTGATAGCATTTTTTAAAATTTGTGTTAAAAACCATAATCAGGCAATTGCTAAAAAAAAAAAAAAAAAAAAAAAAAAAAAAAAAAAAAAAAAAAAAAAAGTTAATTTTAAATGTTGCTGTGTCTCAAAAGTGCCATCCCCACATTTGAGTAAGCAGAAATAATAGCATATTAAGTCCTTATCTGTTTAAGGGTCAAAGCACCTCTCTCAGTTTGAACATTTACTGCAGGCTTCTCAAGCCAGGCTGGAGAGCATTGCACTGGGTTCAGTGGAGAGAACTCACAGACAAAGTTCTGGCAACCTGGCTGCAGGAAATCCAACCTAGAGAAGATGACAAATGCAGGTATGGCAGTAAATGTCAGTGAGCACATAAGGATGCCACATCTCCTAATTACAGGGCACAAGAGAAGACACAGAGCTCTACAACCCATACCATTCATGTTGTACCTGCTGTTAACCTTGCCAGCACGTGGCAGCAGCATGGTGCAGTGGTTGCTTGCCTGTGGTATAAGAAAATCTTATGAAACTACATGGACATTAAAAGTAATTGAATGAAAACAGTGTGTTCTCTTCCTGGGTTGGTTTATGTTGGCATTGGAACATTTTTGCTTTTTCAACCTAACCAATCTCTTGTCCATCTCAAGACAGCAAGACATTAAATAAGACCTAACTAGGTAATTTTAGATAGCTTAGTTCAGGGGTAGAGGAGGTTATGGTGCACTGCATGTAATCTCTCTGCATCACTGCTTCTACTGTTATTTCTACTGTTGGTGTGATTATACTCCTTTTTGTGTTTTAACTAACCTTCTCTCTCTCTGCTCTGTGAGTATTTAGTACCTTCCAAAAATGGAAATAGCAAAAACTTTAAAACCAGCATGGTCCTCATAAATCTAATTATAACTGAACATAATTTTCCTTTTGTCTTTTAAATTAAATTGATGAAACGTACATAGTCATTGATCTTAAATGACTGTTAACTTTCAAAATCAGAGGAAGAAGAGAATATTCACAATAAGTATTAGTTATGTCTATGTTATAAAATTATCTTTGCTAGTCAGCCTATTATTTTGTGCTCTGAGTCCTTTCTCTTCCTGCATTTCCTTTCATTCTTATCTGCTTTCCCAGAGAGTAAGTTATATATCTGATTAAATGGTAATTAGTGACTTCAGTGGGGCTGCGTGTGTGTAACTGAGAATAGAATTTTGCCTAAAGAATTTTTAAAATCAAATATGCAATAATTAACGGAAACTGAAGTGGTGTATAATTTTTAATATGATGACCTAAAAATCCTAGTAATTGTCAGCAAGCTTTCTGAAGGAAAAAAAGCCAAACTTTTCTAAGCATGTGAAGTAAGAGAAGGAAAGGGCACAGCATACATCATGTTTGGTAGGTTGTCATTTCATATTTAATTTGATAACAATCAGATATGTGGATATTAAAGAGTAAGAAAAAGTAAAGTCAAGTACAGGAGTCATCTTTAAATTTAATATAAAATTAAACTCAGAGTCCTCTAATTGCTTCTCTCTTTTTCAATTAAACCTTAGAGCATATTCATCATACAATTGTTTTTACTGCAATATTTAAGTAGCATGATTCTTATCATTTTAAGTGACTGCAGAGGGCTGGAAAAATAGACATAACCTGCCTGTGTTCTGAAAAGTCATCTGAAAAGACATCTTTATTTAGTTAGCTGTTTCACAGGTAGGCAGATGCCTTCAAGTTGAATTCTTGAGTTGCCTGGGAGGCCACTGCAGGTGTCATCTGATAAAGCCCCCAGATAAAGAGCAGAGGACAGAAATTGGAGTGGGCAGAGGTTGCATCAGGCTACAGCCACAGCTGCAGCACCCCTCATGCTGTGTGGCCCTGACCAGCTGCCTGTTTTCTGTCCCAGAGTGGCTCTGTAGTAAGATGCTGATAACCACCTGCCAGCAGTCCCAGAGTTTTATCCCTGGTAAGTGAATGAGAGTAATGGGGAATTGCATCTGGGTAGACACATATTGAAAAGGAGGGATAAGGTTCTTCCCAGCCTTTCTGTGGTCTAAAGATCTAAGTCTTATAGAGGGTCATCTTTTTTTTAGGGTAAAAAAGGATGGAAGTTTGTAATTAAATATTCTTGCATGAAGGTGTGTTTTGGTAAGTCTTTCTCATATGCCATATGGTGACACAACAGTAACTAGCCAAAGATAAATCAGTAGCTTTCTCTGCTTTACACCAATAAAAATACAGCAAACGTGCCAGCAGTCAGTTTTAGAGATAAATGCATGAGCTTTGGCTTTACCAAACCATGAGTGCAGGGAAACTACAATAAATTCTGACTTCATATTTGGAGAAGAGGTATTGCTTCTGCAGAAAACCCCAAAATTTTATCAAAAGGAAAAAAGTCTTTAAATTGCTTATTGTATTGTCAGTCAATTAAATTAGCTTTGTGTAAGTATGTACAAAGTGCTCTGCATTCACAAAGGTGGGAGTATACTTTACAAAAATTCATTGGAGCAAGAGCTGATATCTAGTTCTGTGGCCTCTAAGCAGTGGTATTTGTAATTTTTATCTTGCAAAAACTCCTGGTTAAAGGCCCTATGTGGTTTAATAAAGTATGTTCAATTCCTGTGTTTCATATATAAGGGACAAAGGATTTGAAAGCTCATCATTTTCATGCTTCTGTTTTCTAGCTAAGGCTCAGTTCTGATCAGAAAAGTTTTTCCATAATATTGCATGAGTTACACATTAATTATGACAACACACCTGCTTGCACATAACCTAGAAATGTGCACTCCCAGCCCACAAACCAAACATGTCCTGGGCTGCAGCCAGAGCAGAGTGAGCAGCAGGGTGAGGGAGGGGATTCTGCCCCTTTGCTCTTCTCTGCTCTGCTGAGACCCCACTGCAGGGCTGCGTCCAGCTCCGGGTTCCCAGCACAGGACATGGACCTGCTGGAGCATGTCAAGAGGGGGCCATGAAGATGATCAGAGGGCTGGAACACCTCTCCTATAAAGACAGACTGAGAGAGCTGGGGCTATTCAGCCCAGAGAAGAGGGGGCTCTGGGGAGACCACAGAGCACCTTCCTGTACCCAAAAGGACCTGCAAGAAAGCTGGAGAGGGACTTTCCACAAGGGCATTAAGTCAAAGGACAAGGGGTGATGGCTTCAGACTGAAAGAGGGTAGACTTGGATTGGATATTATGAAATTCAGAAGAAATTCCTTACTGTGAGGATGGTGAGACACTGGAAGGGATTGCCCAGAGTAGTTGTGGATGCCTCATCCCTGGAAGTTTCAGGGTTTGTTGGGGCTTTGGACAATCTGGTTTAGTGAAAGGTCCTTGCTCCCAACAGGATTGTTGGACCTAAATGATCTTTAAGGTCATTTTCAACTAAAACCATTCTATCATTCTATAAGGTAATCTGTTGTACTGTAATACAGCTTAAAGAAAAAGGGTGATATTATTGAATACATAGTTTCTTATACAAATTTCTTACTGCCAGGGAATGAAAGAAGAAAAAAAAAGGATAAATTCTTGTGCTTGTTTCAATATTTCCATGTAATGATAGGAAAAAATGTGTCTTTTAGTGTATCATAATCAGGAAATTAAAGGGATGAAAAAAGAGATACCATTAGGATGGTGTCTTTCTAATGGTCACATATTGTTAAATCCAGTTAAGAACATAAAGTATATGAATACTGGAGAGAAAAGAGTTTAAATAAACATATAATTTCAGATATTTACTTGCAATGACATTGAATGATTTATCTGTTAAAGTGAGTCCTGCCCCACATCATCAGTAAAGGGTATATGGAGTCCTTAGTCTGTGTGGTTTGCTGTCAGAAAAATTCCTTGGTGATTTGTGCATCAGTCTCTATAAACATCACTCATAAGAATCATTCAACAAACATCAATGACAGTCATGAAGTCCAAAAAGGGCAGAAATTGTTAGCTTTAATTGTTTTATTTTGTCTTAAACCATGGAATTTTTGTGCATTTAAGGAACTGTGGATGCATGCCAGCTTATCTTGACACAAGAGCACCAGTGTACCTGAAGCAAAGTATGTCCCAAAGTTACAGAGCTGGCTCAGAATACCACACTGAAGTTAATGTTTTGAGTCAAGCTATCTGACACCTTTCTTTTTTTCTTTGTTGCCAAAGGACTTACTGCAAGGGTGCTTCTGCTTAACCTTTCTTGCACTGCCACTGTTTTTTAGTGAGATGCATTCCCCCAGTGAAAAAGAGGAGTAATGAATGTATAAATCAGCCTTTGCTACAAGGTCTAGGGGCAGCAACTAATGAAGGTAAATGAAAATAATTTTTTTTACAAAAATATTTGAATGCATTTTTATACTCTGAGATATGGAAAAGAACCACAGTAAATAAGAACAAGCGTGATGGAGGTAAAAGTCAGAATCTGTCAAATTTTGGACTGGTGACATATCACCAGTATCAATTTTTTAACACTGTTGTGGCTCCTGTCATTTTACTCCCATTTCAGGAGATGAGTTGTTCTCGAAATGTACTAATGCAATCCATTGTAGAAAACAGCACTGGGTTTAAAAAAAGATTAATCAGGTTCAGCAGATTTGTTTGGATCCCCAGATACCTAGAAACTAGCATGACTTAGCTTTCTCATTTAATAAATTTTTTTTAGAAATAAAATTCGAAGTGATTATTAATCTTCCTTTTATCTGACTAGGGAATTATTACCGTAAAAAAGCTAAGAAACTTTACAGAATGCTTTTCTAACAATTGTGTGTTTCACCATTAACAGTCTTGAAACTGTGTAGTTTTTTTATATGCAAGCCTGCCTGTTATTACCACCATCAGTTTAAGAAAACCAAGCAAACCCAAACCCTAAGAAAGGGAGGCTTGCTAGAGTATGAAATCCTACTAATTATAAGTGTGAAAAGTTTTGACTGTCTCAGGGGAGTAACAAATACATATATATATATATATGTATTTACATACACACAAGCAAATATATATGCTATATTCAGGCCACAGATCCAATTTGTAAGCATTTATATATGTAAAATTAAAATGCCAAAGTCTGGAGACAACTTTAACTACATTTTGTTTAAGGAAAAATACATAGAAAAATAAATAAATGGAGATCCAGTCGAAAGAAAGGTAAAGCTAAGGTGTTCTGTAAATGCATCAGGCAGAGAGCATGCTTATAAAGGTAAGAATTCTGCCAAAATCCATTATCATTGTCCTGAGTAAAGTTTGAGAGACTCCAAGTTTAAATGTAAAAGTAATCCTGAGAAAGGAAGCATTTTGATTCCTCAGAGGAGTCTGCTTTCAGGGCTTTCCAGAACTGTGATTAAAATGAAATCAGACATTATAGATACTCTTTTTCTGGCTCAATGTATGAATTTGTTGCAATTAATAGAGAAACATTTGTGTTGGATTCACTTAGAATTTGTATGCATTGGTGCAAAATCCCTGGGCATGCATTGTGAGAAGCAGCTTTGCTCCCAGGGCTGCCTGTGCTCATTAGCACTTGTCTGTGCAGAGACTGACATGTCCTGTGTCTCAAGTGAATGGATGAACATTGTTATGCCTGTGTGGCTTTTAGCCCTGTGTTGGCACACAGACACATAGGAAAGTGTCCAAAATTAGTACCAAACCATTTAGTCTGCATCTAATCTGTTTTTAGTCAGTGCTTTATCAGTAAGTACAGTGTTTGCATCTAGAAAAGTGCTTTGTTTCTCAGGCACCTCAAACTTTCTTGCTGATTACTTCAGATAAATTTGGTCTGTTCTCATTTCTGTGCTGGAAACAGCAATGACAGGCAGCCTGGAATGGGTTTTGGGAGTCTCTTCTGGGCAGCGGAGACAGACAAAGACTCCCTCTCTGACAAATATTACATAAAGCCTGATTAAAAAAAATAATATATTTTCATTACAGCTAGACCAGGTAAGGATTTAGGACTCTATGCAATGGTCTTCTATTGTATTCAAACAAGGGATCAGGCAAAACTACTACTTGATACTACTTAAGATATGGTATGAAGATATAAAGGTTCTTGCTAAAATGAGAATTTGACTTGTATTTGCTATTTAAGGCCTAGGATTGATAAAAGAACAATAGAAGTAAAAACATCTCTTCTCTGAGAAAAAACATCAATAATTTGAAATGGCCATTTAAAGTAAATCAGAAAAACCTGTGCATTTATTAAATGGATAGACTCAGCTCCAGCTTGTGTCAAATCTAGAGATCAAAATTTAAAAAAATACATTAAATATGTTAGCCAATGGTAAAACATTTTGAGCAGTTTTGGAAGACAGACATAGATTGCTCCCTACTGAGGGAAAAAGTAGGGGACTGAGGTGGAAGGTTTTGCTCTTCTTTTTACCTTCTTTATTTTCTGTGATCTCATGCAAGTTTTTCATCAGCCACAAGACCATGAGAGTCGATAAAGTTGGAAAAGACCACAGTGCATCAGCTGGTCCAGCTTCCCTGCTCAAACAGGGCCATCCTGGAGCACATTGCACAGGATTGGGTTCAGACAGCTCTGAAATATCTCCAGTGAGGGAGACTCCACAATCCCTCTTGGCAATCTGCTCTAGTGCTTGGTCACCTCATTGTGGGGTGGAACTTTCTGTGCATCTGCTTCTTCCTGACTCCTCTTGTCCTATGGAGTCTGGCTTCATCCTGTAGACGCCCTTCTTCTAAATACTTATACATATTAATTAGGTCCTCTCTTAGTTGTCTTTCTCCAGAATAAACAGATTCAGCTCTCTCAGCCTTTCCTGAGGTGCCCCAGTCCTTGAGTCACTTTTGTCACCCTCCGCTGTACTGATTCTAGAAGCTCCACGTCTCTCTTGTACTGAGGAGCCCAGAACTGGGCACAGCACTCCAGATATGACTCACCGGGGCTGAGCAGAGGGTCAGGTCATCTCCCTCAATCTGCTGGCAATGGTCTTCCTTGTGTACCCCAGGATACCATCCATTGGCCTTCTTGGCCATAAGGACATGCTGCTACCTCATGGACACCTTGTTGTTCACCAGGATCCCCAGGTCATTCTCCACAGAGCTGCTTTCCAGCCCCCAGCCTGTTCTGGTCCGTGGGCACCCTTGCCAGGTGCCTTTCTTGAATTTCAGAAGGTTCTTATCTGCCCATCTCTCCAACCTGTTGAGGTCCTTCTGAAGGCTGCACAACCGTTTGGGGTGCTGGTCACTCCTCCCAGCTTTGTGTTTTATTCTTCTCAGTAAAAAAACAAAAAACCCAAACCAAAACTGATCACTCTGCTACTGAACAGCATGGTGGATCATCTCTGCCCACCTACCCTTCCTTGAGAAACAGAGGCTATGACAAGTTTAGGTCTTTAAATAAAAATCACGATAACATTTATTAATGCATAGGACAGTGATAAAATACTGATCAAGGATATATTGATTATTAAATATTATCTATGAATAAGAAATTGAAAGCTTTAATGGACCAAATTCCTCATCTGGCTAGGTGAATGGCACCATCTGGTGGATCTGTCCTTTGGAAAATTTTTCCTGGAAATTGAAGTCATAACTTAGAGTCTGTTCCTTTACCATAAAACTGAATATTTTGCAAGAAGTGCTAAAAGTTAAATAAGATACAAAGAAACATAACAGTTATTAACAGCATAATTTTCATCATTGTTCATTTTGGAAAATTACCATTATTTTTGCACAATAAATGCCATATGAATAATAAAGACATCAAAGGAAATTAGCAAGAAGCAATTTATTAAGTGTTTACCTGAACTCTCTGTTCATAGCTATGAGTATCTATTAAAGAACCTACTCTATAATTCTGTGAAATAGTTTTCTGAACATGCTAATGGAATACAGGAAATTCAAATAATATAAAGATTCAGGGAGTTTTGGGGGGGATAGAAATGCTTTAATTTACTCTTTCATTGCATTGCAACTCAGTTGATTTGAGGACTTCTGTAGTAGTAGTATTTGCTTTTCACACACGATGGCAGTCATTGGCAAATGTGTGCTGTTGGTTACCAGCAGCATTGGAAATCTCAGTTATCCAGTCAGTTATTCCCATGCAGGTAAAACAGGTGACCTTTATCCATAGGAATCTTTGACAACAGTGTACCCTGGCACCTTCTGTCCATTGTATTTTCCTGCTACATTGCACCAGGTAACTGGATGAACAGGATACACACCCAGATCTAATTTCTGCCAAACAGCACACAATCTATAGGATTCCTTTCGACTGTATGGTCATCCATAAGAAGAATATTTCAGAAACACATAATCTTCATTTATAGTGAAGAGGAAAATATTGTAGGTGAGTTTAAAAAAAAAATAAAAAATAAAAAGTGTTTATCCTAAATAAACAAATATCTAAGAACATATAAAATAAGAAGTATAACCAAGCAGAGTCAGTCTTTGTGTGGCCGCAACCAGCATCTGATGTGTTCTTAAGAGTTTTCAGTGAGAAATTCTTAGAATTACTTAAGGACAGTAATTTTATGCTGCAAAATTCAGTTACCATTGGGAACCCCAGTAGTCCCAAGCATGCAATAGAAACATATTGAAAGTGACAAAGGGAAATTAACTAGACATTTTTACAAAATAGTCAAAGAGCGCACTCCTTTATTCAGTGTGGTCTTCACATGCCTACTGAATTTTAAGAAAATCAGACTGTATTCTGCATTATATTTAGCTGCAATAACAATGAAATGAACAAGCCTCTTTTCTCCACTGTATTCCTTTAAATTTCTCCTCAACTACTCCACATTAACACGAATTACTATTAATTTTCTTTTTTTTAACTATTGATGGTCAAAAAGAAAAATCATAGAGCCTTCAGAGTAAGAAAATAAAAAAATCTTAAAACAGAAAATTGTAAGTGGCCTGACACTGCTTAGATGTGTCCATACTGTTTTAGTTAGTACATTTTTGTCAGTATCTTGACATGAAACCTTTTGTTGGCACTAGATGCAATGGATCTAGGAAAAAACCTTGTTGTGATGCAGTCTGAAATGTTTCATTTGCAATACATTTCCAGAAAATAGAATCTCACATATATGGAAAAGAATGTGAAAACCAGAGAAGTAGGCTGGAGTTGAAGCTAATGTTGAAGAACCAAAAATGACTGAATATGCTGCATTTGGAAACATTGTTTTGTGGGAAGGAGGCAGCATAAAACAGCTTTTTTTTTTTTTTTTTTTTTTTTTTTTTTTTCTGTAGAGAGAAATCTAGGGAAAACAGAAGTTACTTCAGGAACATTTAATCAAACTAGACCTGGGCAAGGTTCAAAAGTGGAAAGCCCAGAGAAAGAAAGAGGGGCACAAGGGAGATGGTTGCATAACAGGCACAGTAGGGTATGTGTCAAGAGAAACAGGGAGGGTAAGCAAATGCAGTAAGTAGCTATGGGAACTGCAGTTTAAACTGGATGGATTTCCTTTGTGTGGCTCTCTAGTGGATGCTATGGGAATGGGAATAGGTATATGGCTGAAAATTGCAAAAGGTATGAGTCTTCTCAGCAGACAAGAGCTGCAGTGAGTCAAGGTAAAGTATAACCATTCTGTAAAGAAAGATTACTTGAGCAGCTCAGTAAATGACTTGGCATTTTTATTGTTTTGGATTGATTTTGGTTCTATGTGGTAATTTGTCCAATGACTAGAAGCCTTAATATATTTTAGAGTAAAATGGAGAACTTTCAGATGCTGGAAGCCTGAGCACCTCCATGTGGCTTTGCAGATACACGTTCCACTTCATCTAAAGGGTGCCAGAGTTGTAGAAAGATTAAAGAACAAAACCGACCAACCAACCAAACTAAACAAAGCAAAAAAAAACCAAAAAAAACCCCAACAAAACCAAACTAAACCCAACCATAAAAAAACCAAAACAAACAAAGAAAAAAAAACCACATCAAAAACAACAAACAAATAAGCAAACAAAAAGTTAATCTGCTGCAGGAATAAAAGATTATTCAACTGGACTCCAGTATCATTGTATAATCTCATTTGCTGTAGATCTTTAGCAGTTAATAAACCAAAAATTAATGTTAAAGACAACTGCTGTCTTATGCCGCAGGCTTGCTACTAATTTTATCCCTGTAGAATAATTTGGATTTCATTTCAGGGATCAGTTAAGTTGACAAATGTGATTGTGGCTCTTGGGGAAGAAAATTATGTCAAAAATGTTTAGATTTGGGAAATAAATGATAATTTATTAAAGGTTGGAGGTTTTTGTCTCCTCTAGCCTCTGTGACACATAGGTTGAAGTACATTTCTATTAACTTTTGAAAATTTTCTGAGCCAGTTTCAAGTGAATTAGGTAAAAGAGCCTTGGCTACCATGTTTTTGTAAGTGCTAAAATCTTAAAAGTGGTCTAGCAAGTTAGAGAAATGTAATAAGAAACATAAGAACTTAAATTATAACCCCTTTTTTTGAAGGGGTTAAAAGTCTCTTTGCAAGGGGGAGTGAAATATTTTGGATTTCTTCTAGGTGGCACAAGGTTTTGTATTTTAAGAGTTTCAACAGAATTCAATTATATATTGTGAATTCAGAAAGCATTATCTATGGTTTTTAAGAAACGAATGCTTGAAGAATCATGCAGGCAGTGCTTCAAGTCAATAATTTCAACAGAAAGGCAGCTCAGAACCAATTGATAACTCACAAAGTCAAATATGAAAATTTAATTTCTATCCATTTTCTTTGGATAATTATCAATCTGACGGAAAACATCTGCTATTATCTAGAGTGATAGAGCTAAATAGATTTTGAATTTCAAAACAACAGGAGCATCTAAATATACAGTCTTGTGCTACCCAAGGTAATGACAAGTTTGTTGTTAATTTTAGCATGAACAATATCTCACCCTTCCCAAGCAGGACTTCAAAATGGGAAGAGCAGCATAAAATTAGCTGAAATACTCTTAACTGACTAAAATATAAGGATAACGATTACGATTTGCCAAAACATACACATTTTGACTAGCTATGAGAACATTTTCTTTTGTCAGCCATGGCTAAACAAGAACTGTCGGAGGTGGAGGTCTAAACTTAGTTCTGGCATACAGGGAAGAGAGTCACTTTCTCTTTACACACACACCTTTAATACAGCCTTTCATATCACCTGGAATAACCCCAGGATCACTGGCTGGCTCTTCATCTGCTCTGGCATCATTCTAGTTAGAAGCTTTGCAGCCACAACCCTCACAGTCAGTATAACACAGATTACCCCATCAGAGTTCAGGCTTATTTTTAGACAATAGATGAATGAAAATTTAATTGATAAATGAACACATTTTGGAATGGGCAGGTACATTAACCTTTTAACAGTTGAGACTGAAGTCTCAAATTCCTGAAGTTAAACAGTAAAACTTCAGTACCTACAATTAAGACACACTCATGAAAACAATTTAATTTTAAAATAGAGCAATCTTAGAGGTTTAGTCTTCTCTAAACAGAGGAGAAGGGGGTTTTACCCCATACTTCAAATCTCTTTCTTCTCCATATTCTCCATTATATTTCTTGCTGTAATGTTGTCTTGAATCTCTCATAAGATGTTAAAACTGGGTCACAAAAGGCAAGAATGCTACTGAAGTTAATTTTGTGTCAGTGAAGACTTTATTCACTTAAAAGCTCAATTCAAGATGTCTTGAATCTATTTGCCAGTTAGCCAATTATATATGCATAAAAATGTGTCAGGGAATATTTTTAATGTAATAGTCCAATTTATGTAGAAGATTCAATTTATTTTTTGTTTCTCTACCAGCAATGGTTTTGTTCCACCTATCATAGATAAAGGTATGTTATTCAGGCTCACTTCACAATATTGTTTCATGTTTCTGAAAACACAGTTTTCCATTGATCAGGAGTGCTCATACATAAGAAACTGAGATGGAACAAAATAAAAGATACAGTAACATGGCATGAGTCAGGAAGCAGTTTTAGAAAACAGGAATATACCCTTGTGAATGATTAAACGAAATATAAAGCATATAAGCAGTCACATATATAAAATTTTCCAGAAAGATGGGCAGTACAAACTTGAACTTCCTCAGGCAAAAAGAACCTGACAACTCACACAGCATATCTGAGTGTCTTCCACTCCTAATGCAACTGTGGAAACAAGAACTTTCTTGCTCTTGCCTATTTACCATGCTCAAAACTGAAATGCTTTTCATCTGTTGATAAGCATTATGTTAACTTAAAATCATATTTTTCTTCAGGTTTTTTGTTTGTTCCAAAGGCCGCACTGTCTTTCAGTTTTTAACAAGTCAACCAAAAAAGAATACTGGGGATTTACACAGCCACAGGATGCAAGATGTTTTCTTCTATCATTAAATATCTTCTCTCATAAAATTTTGTTCAAAATAAGCAATTACTTGCAATTTTGTCAGCTCCTGAGATTCTTATTTGACTGCTTCTTGACTGCAGTCCATAACTCTTTCACAGACATGAATTTGAGAAATTTTAGAAATAGGATGTGCTGCTTTATGTCTTACTTTTGGGTGGTGTGGTATTCTGCCTAATACTACATCTCCAAATTATGTATATTACGTCATGATCAATGTTGTAACAGATGACATTTCTGTTACCACCACACTACAGAGCACCAAAAGTCACTACATATTAAATTGTCTTAGAGCAGTATCTACCACTGAGGGTGTGAAGGTTCCTTTTTTCATTTTATCATGGAGAACCTAAGAAATAGTAAAATATTTTGTTGAGCAGCAGTCTGGTGTTGAATTAAGAACAGGACCAGATCTCTCTATTACCATCTTCTGCTTCAGTCTTTCTTCATGCTGAGAAAAACTCTGCACACAGTATCTTGAAATTGAGTTGTGCTTAGTAAGGCAGAAAGAAATGAAAAGCATGTTTCTGTGACCTTTTGGCAAAGAACATCCTCCCAGTTATGCCTGGGAAGTGCATTCCTCCAGTGAAACACTGACATTTCCTTTGACTCACTTGACTTTTTCTAACAAAACTGGATGCAAGTCCCTACTCTGACAACACAGAGTCCAGAAATCTGCCTGCTGAGAAGGATGCTAGAGATTTTATTTGCTATGACTATATTATCAAAGCATTGTATTGATCCAAATTATGAAGTAAACAGAATTGGATTTACCATTCAAATCAACAAAAAATCAGACTGGAACATTAGAAGGTTTTTATATGATTTTATGAAAAAAAAAAAATCAAAAAGTAATGCAAGCATATAAAAAGGAGTGAGTTGCCACACTAATAGAAAATATTTGATATAAACACCATGATCAGTTTTAAGTGTGTACTTAAAACTTCCATATATGTAATATGACCTTGTGGTTTGAATTTCTTTTCTCTCCTAATCACTAAAATATTCTCTTTTCAGTATCATGAAATTGGCCAAATATGTGTAGTTGTACTATGATAGCATTTTCTATCTTCAGCTAAAACTTTATAGATTTTTCTTAAGTTGCAGCTGTTCCTGATGTGAAGTAATAATGATATTTATGTAATGCTATAGCATCTAAAGGCTCTGAAAATAATGTGATGTCATACTAGCATGACACAACAGAAGCAGAGCTGTGTGATGAAACAGTGTGTCATGAAAACTTGGCATTCAGAGTATTTGAAACCCTCATGGTTTCAAATAATATCTTACAAAATACCTATTAACAGTAGTCCTGCATCATGTGCACACCTACCTTCTTGCTTAGTTTTAACCCAAAATAATCCAGTTTACACGCTGAAAGAGTATACTGAGGGCAAGGGAAAGATCTGCTTCAATAGTGCACTCCTGAACCAAATAAAGCTCTTCAATGATAGCCATAAGAGCAAGGATGCAGTAGTTCTCTGAAGGAAGTCTTCATGTAGTACATGACATCACAAAGCTAAGGCGGAAGGAATCTCATTCACTTAATTTCCATGAGGATCATCACATATATGTTGCTCCTAATGGATATCTAATCTGTTCTCAAGAACTTCCAAAGACAGTGATGCTACAATCCCTTTAATAAAAGAACAAAATGGAATCAATTATGTGTTAACCATTAATGTGAGGGCTCTATTTAAAGTCTATCCACTTGTAACCTTAATGCCTGCATGGTTTTCTGTTGTGAGTTGTTTGTTCCCACTCTCTCTCAAGAGTTTCTGCTGCAAGGATGATTCAGCTGCATGTTCAAAGTCCATCAACTGCTGTGAATTACTAAGGGAATCTGAAGCTGACCTCAGTCTGTACCTTTATAAGTCACTGGGTCATTCCTACAAAAGGGATGTCATTTCTGAGAGGGAACACTAAGCTCAGATGAGAAGAGTCACCACACTCAGCTTTGTTCAAGCTGTCCCTGTTCATCCATCACAAACTTCTGACTCCCTTCAGTTTCTTGTACAGTTCTTGTAGCAAGGGAAATTAGTTCATTAGCTTTGTTTTAGGAAAAATTTGTCTGATTATTGTGGTGAAAGGTACGAGGTATTTGGAAATTGAATGTTTGTATGGTGCAAATCGGTCATGGGTAAGAATCAGAGCAGAACTTACACAGGGACGTGTCATCCTGAGTGTTTTCAGATGTTGGATTTTTTCCCCTCTTTTTTTTTTTTTAAATACCACTTGTGATGGAGGATGTGCCTGATGCCACTTAAAGTAACAATCTGTCTTCTGCCATTTCTCTTATTCCTACAAATAAGTTTGCATGAGGAGAACATCTTGTCAAGCCTGAGGATATCCATGTTGTTCCATGTTCTGAATCCCCTATAGTGATACTCCTCTGGTGGGTACGTGGGGTTACTGTCTCCTCTCACTACAGCAGGTTGTTGTAGTTGGGTATTGATATAGAGAGCTGTGTGGAATAGTATTAACATTATGAATTGAATCACTGAATGGATCAGATTACATTTTAAATTTTAATGCAAATGTATAGAGTAAAATTCTATGGATTCTTCAGTACTTTGATCTTCAAGTAGCAGGAAAGTCTTCAAAGCAATATTTTGATTAAATAATTAAAGTCAGCAGCTTTCACAGAGAATCTCATTGCATACTTGGTTGTGTAGAAGTCACTGATGCATTCTATAGTTCAATTTGCATGTTTCCATGACTCTGCCTAATCCAAGATTGCCCAAAGGATATTTGTAGATTTTGAGTAGGAAAAGAGTGGTAAAAAAAAAAAAAAAAAAAAAAAAGAGGGGAAAAAAGGAAAAATATTTCATGAAGACTGCTCTGCATCCTTCTTGAGAGATTTAACTTCAACATTTTAAATAGGTAGGAAGAACTGTGATACAGGCAATATAAACTTCAGAAGTGCTCAGTTATCAAAAGCTCCAAATGTCTTTTCCTGAAATGTTACCACATAAGTATGTCATTCAGTTACCAATTCTTGAGCCTGATTGCATGACTCTAAATATAACTCGAGAAAAGGCCTTGATAAACTTCTTTATTTCTTTCAAAATTTAAAATATTTTTTCATCAAATACTGGTGTAGAAACTAACTTTGCTTAGCTAAAGATACTGGGTAAACATAGAATTAAACAATTTCTAAACAGACCCAATATCTGGTAAAAAACAGTGGAACAACTCGGCCGTCATACAACATTAGAACATCTACTGAGATTCAAAACCAGGTCTCTTTAGCTGACATACATTATGAATAACATTTATTTCACGGCAATTTTTTTTCTTCTATCCTCTGTAAAGCTCAAGTTTTCTTATTACTACATTCTGAATAAATCATTTGACATTTGAAGAATTGATGTGTGAAACTCCAGCTCATGAAAAATTCAAACCATAAAATAGTGGAAGTAACACTGTGACTTGCTTTCTCCTGAGTTCTTTATGTGATGGCCACCACTTTTGGCACACTTTATTTTGGGTGGAAGAAAGCTTGGAGGTTGTCAGGAGTAGCATCACAATTTCAAGTTCTTTGCCGCAATTAAAAATCTCCAGGAGGTCTTCCATAAGAAAGGTGAATGCTTAAAAATTCTTTATCTAGTACTCTTTTGTCTGGCATGAGAAGAATCAGTGTTGTTGAAAGGCCATGCAGCTGATACTAACAAATCCTGTCCCAGTAAATATCATGACAATCATTAGGTTGCACCACCTTGGAATTGGTTCCAATGTTTCCTTGCTCAAATTGAACTTAATACTTCGTAATTTCTTTGAGCATTAGAGTCTGATTGCACTGAAGCAACTTTACAGATTAATAAATGAATAGCAACTCTTTGTGCTGTTATTCTGGGGTTGACTCATTTTTCTTCAATCCTTAAAGATTTCAGTGCATTGAATAGGGCTAAAATTTATTATTTTGCAATTCCATTGCAGAAGGTATTTCCCAAGACACATCTGATTTCCTACAGTGCTTTGAAAAAGTTGTCTGGTTGAGACATAGCATTTGATATCATAAAGGTTCTTCTAATACAACTTAAACTACCTCTCTGTAAAACATAAACTAAGACAGTAAAAGCATGTTTTTATCAGCACAGAGACATCTACAGTGGGAGATTTGCCAGCAGAGCTATCGTGATTAGAGTGCACTGGTTATTTTTATCTCACCTATCCTAGTCATGAAGGTTTACTGGCAGACTTAAGTCCCTACAGAGTCATGGCCTGAAAAGTAATCAGGTAGTCAAGATGATAAAAGGAGAAATCAAAGCTAAATTTTTCTATTTGCTAAATTTCATATATGAAAGAAGAACTTCTGTCATATTGGAAAGAGGAAAACAATTTTGAAAACAGAAAGAAAAAATCATTCTCCAGAGACGTATTTTTCAAACAGAGAGATATTAAGCTCAGTATTTGCTAATTTGTTCCTCTGCCATTCTCCTTATGCTTAATTTCCAGCAGTTACTTTACCAGACCACTCTTTTATGTGCATATTGGGTATAGACTATTAGCTGCTATTTCAAGCTCCTAATTTTCTTCAGAAGTGTAACCTCTGTAAACATTATCACAGCCTTGAGATGGTGTAAACAGCAAATGTCTTTATAATAAAATGAATAGTCTAAATTAATAAAAATATATAAATTAAATAAATATTCAGTGAGTAACAGGCATTATTAGCTTAGCCAGATTGAGTTTCTTAACTCTGGCTGACCCCAACAGATGATGGTAAAAAAAAAAAAAAAAAAAAAAAAAAAAAAAAAATTGTTTTGTTGATTTCTAAGCTAAATAATCAGCTAAAGCCCCCACAGCAGGTTTCCCCTGTTTATGCTCATCATCCATAAGGGAGACAGGGATGACCAGTAGGAAAAAAAAGCCAGCTTCCATACTCCCTAGATTGTTGCCAGTATAAGTTAAATGTTTTTCTAGACATACTAAAATATGCTTAATTATGCTCTAAATGCTGAGATTTGCAACAGCTGCTTTTAGCTACCAGCACAGCAAAACTATTAGCAAAAGGCTCCTGTTCTTCATCAATTACAAAAGGGAATGGCAGTATTGCTTTTGTGGCCACGGCTGCTTCTGACAGCTGAGAGAAATATATATGTTCAGGGTGATGTCTGGAATGCAAAACAGAAATAAAGTGTTCTTCCCTGATTGTGTCTAGTGTTCAAGATATTGATGGAGCCAGCAAGCTTGTATTATTATCAGGGCTGAACAGCCATGAATACATAAACTGGAAACTGACTTTTCCAAGTAAAATATGTCTTTCTCACATTACTTTTGTGGGAGTCAGCGTCCAGAGTATATATTCAAAACTTATTATTGGTAATTTTTCTATAAAAGATAAGCCCCAAAAGGGCAATGTCAGCATCTCTCTTTACAAATGCACATGTCTTCCGAGCACTGGAGTTTTGCTGAAACTACTAGTGGCAGGTCAGGGGAATATTTATTGAGACATGGAATCTCCTGATCTGAATTGCAATGTACTGCTGCAGTGCCATAAATTCACTTCTTTTTTTTTCTTAAACTTAAAAAAAACCCCAAACCCACAACTATGAAATGTGTTGATTAGATTTTTACTTGAATTCTGATAAGAAGATGGATGCTGTTTGGGTTGCCATAGTGTTATTTTTGGAATTGCTTAGAAAGAATATTGCACAAACTGGTTAGTTTCTATGCCAGCAGCTGTGCTCTTCTTTCCCCCTGCCCATAAAAAATAAAAAAAAAATAAAAAAAAAATCACAATCTTCTAATTTTTTTTCAAAAGTACTAAATCACACATGTGGAAGGGGAGAGGTTGTGCAGCAGGATGATGACAGTTCTTCTGACTCTACAAGGTAATCATGTCTTTACTCACCATGAAGTAAGTGACACTACCTTCTTTAGTCCATTATAAAAAGTAATTCTATGAAAATTCACATACTATGTCACATAATCATTTCCTGCTAACCAAAGACAAAAAGGAAAAAAAAAGTGAACAAGAAAAAATGGAAAAATTAGAGCCCTGAATTTCAAAGAAGAGTTGAGGTGGGAATATGCTTCACAAGATCATTAAATAAGTGATACCTTTGTTATTGGAGAATTTAAAAAATTTGGCAGGATGAGGGCCTGAGTCACCTGCTTTCTGAACCTCTGATCTCTGCGGAGTGGGGAGAAACTCTATCCAGAGACCATGGAACACCTCAAGTCCTGCTATAATTTCAACATCCCTTTCTTTATCAATTAACCTTGAAAACTTAGCTCCCACCCAGCCTTCTCTTACCTCTTCAAAGCCTCAAAGCAGGTCACCCTCACTGCCTGTGTAAAACAATGCACTGCTACCACTTAACTGAATTTTGGCATTTGTAACCAAACTTAATGGGATTTGCTGGCAGTGCAAGCTGTTCTTAATGAGAAAAGGCATAACTTATCCCCATCTCCTTTCTAGTTTGTCTTTGCAATTCTATTGACTGCACATTATTTTTTTTCAGGAATTGTCTAAATAATTCTGCACCATTATTCTCATAGCATTAAATCATCTCATTTTCCTTTACAATGAAATAACCATTTTATCTAGACTCAGTCAAGTTTTGTGTATTATTTGTAATGCTCTTCAGGTCAACAAACTAAAAATAAAAAAACCTCATATTTCATGCTTGATTACTTTGAAAGAAAGCACTAGCTCCACAGAGAGCAAGATATCCTACCCCATCTACACTTTGGTGAAGGTAAAATTCTTTTCCGAGTTGAAATAGTACAAAGGGTCAGTATTTTATTCTTTTATAAAAAAACAAAACAAAAGAAAACAAAACATTTATTATAAAGATAATTAATGAATTAAATATTCTGTTTCAGAGCTTGGGAGGGTCTAAACTTTAAAGTAATCTTTAAAAAAAAATTTGATATTCATAAGCAATTTGAAAATCTCAAACTGGATTCTAGAATATTTTGAAACTTCCTTCTAGTACTCTTTGCATGGGAAGAGATTTCATCAATAATTCTCTTCATTCAAAAATTCTTTCTATTTTGACATGATAGCATTTTTACCAATAAGGCATTCTCAGAAAAAAATGGTAATTGTTCTAGAAGTAAAATCAATATTTCATAAACCTTTCTGTTATGGTATAAGCTCAGATATCTTACGTTTCCTTCTGGTTATTCTGATAAAAACAACAAGGTTTTTATTAGTGCTCTTTCTGTCAGTTTTGCCAGCAAGTTATAGATTGTAGGCTCCATCCTATTTGTACATATTGATGAATCTCCTTTAGTTTTAGCTAGAGTACAATTCAGGTAAGTATGCTTGCTGTGATTTACAGTACGTTAGTTCTCAATACCAATTGCACTTCTTCAAAGAAAACACAATCTTTAAAATTCCGTACCATTTCTTGAGTTGTGTGAATGGTTTAGGATTTTTTTTTCCTCTTTCTAAAAGATAAATAACTAAAGCACAAAAGTCATTTTTTCTGCATTTTATAATGCCTTACACTAAATGTGTGTTGCCTGCACATAAAAAGCTTGAAATATATTTAAATGTTGATTACCATATAAAGTATTTTAAAAAGAATTACATCTTTTTTGTTAATTTCATTACTCCAAGTAGTAATGTAAATATATATTTTAATTAAAATGTTATGAACTATAGTTAATGTGATCCTTCTTCACTACCTTCATGCATTAAAGATTTGCCACTGTAGTGCCCTGCATTATTGCCTGGAAAAATATAATTTGATTTTATAGTCTACTTTTAAAAATATATTGATTTCATGCTTTGCAATAAAATAGAAAGCTTGTTAGATACAAAGAGCAATGCTTGATAATACTGAAAGGGTGAGAAACCAATTTCAGAAAACCCATTTAATACATTAAGTATGCATTTAAATAAGTAAATGACTGAAAGTATTTTAAAAAAATACAAACCAACATGCCAGATCTCTCCTAACAATATAAGCTTTACATATTATCTGTTAGTTGAAAAATATCTGACAGATGAGTTAATACATGAGTTGAAAATGCTGTCAATGTGAAATGGATTATTTTTTCATATTCAGTGCCAACTGTTTATCAGACTTTGTGTGTCTCCCTTAATAAAACTTAGTTTGTGAATCAACATTTCTTCTTCCTTTTGTGTAATAAAATTGGGCAATTGGAGCATGTACTTAGGAATATTTACACTAATAATCAGTATGTGCAGGGATCATCAAGCACCTTGGACAGTGATAGAATTTTCAGGTAGTTTGATGGCCACTGTTTGCTTCCTTCATGTCACATTTTTGAGTGAGGAGTTATAGATATCGATACACCTATGGCATTTATTTTCATTCGTTTTCATTTAATATTTGCTAATATTTTCTTTCTTTTAGAAGTTGATTTTAATGGAGCTTGCTATTAGCTTAAGAGTGTGATGTGCCCATTAAATGTAAAAAGTGATTACTGATCAAATAACACTTATATTTTTGTGCTTTCCTCAGGAGATAGAATATTTCTTGGAATAGCTTTTCATTTTCTATTGCCCAATAAACCGCAACTGGAGAAATCTGATGCTGCCATCACACAGCAAGTGTTTTTACAATGCTAGTACAAAACCTTTCAGCACCACTGTCAGTTCTCATCTGACAAGATTACATGGGCTGGGCACTGAAAAAATTGTCCTCCAAGCAATTAACCTTTGCTGTTGCTTTGCTGTCTAAGTCTTAGGGCCTTTCACATGGAACATCTTTCAGTGAGGTACTCCCAGAACTAAACTTTGACAAGCCCATTAAGCTTGAATATTTTTTTAAAACTTGTCGATTTTCTGTGCAGAAAAGTAGCAGTCTTAAAGCTCTTGCATTATTCCATGGATATTCTTGAAAAAATGCCAAATGGCCTCCAAATACACTAATCTGCTTAAAACAGGAATGGTGGAGATAACACATCACTGTTATGCTTCTTGTGTAGTCAACCTTCAATCCAAATCAGCACTGCAAATTCCAACATTGAATTGCACACAAGATCGTAGGAAACAATTCATCAAAGCTGATGGGAAAGACTAACAATGTGATGGTTACTTTTGCTTATAGTTTGAAACCTATTTTAGTTATGGGGCAGTTTAAAGTAAATAGATCAGCAACCAGCAGGAGGAACAAGACTTTGCAGATTGTTGCCATTTACAGTGAGTCTTCTACTTTCATGTGCATTTCTTTTGCTCCATTGGTCTGTTTTTTGTTGTAATGTAAAGGAAACTGCACTAGGTCTGGTCTATATCAATGGCTGAAAACAAAGTGACAAGGACTACTTCCTCCACAGTACTTCTGTTTCTTACTGAGCTGTATCGGAATGGCAAGGGCACTCAAGTCTGGATTTTGAAAACAATTACCTGAACTAAACACCTCTTTTCATTCCACAGTAGGAATATGAATTCCAACTTTAGGAGACTGCAGTGCAGTTCTCTAATGTACTTAGAGCTCGGTTCACTTGATTTTACTGAAGATTCAGGAGCTGATTGACAAACACTTGCTTTAAAGGCAACTCCCATGTTTTGCTTTCATAGTTGTCTACTTTTTCACAAAGTTGTGGGATATAATTCTTTTTAAAAATTTAGTATTGAGTTTTCCCAAGCCTCCATCCTTTATGTGCTATATAAAAAGATTTTTGCAAATAATGCATGCATCATAAACTATTCGTAAGTATCTTCCGACAGTGGATACCTTTCCCTTCCTTCCCCTTTATGCCTCGGCTATTGCCTAGATGGTTGCTAGCAGGCAGTTGAAGAACTAACAGTTTTATTCTCACCTTTATTCCAGGAACAAGAATTGCAGCAGAATCCACTAACAACTGGACTAGTGTGTCTGTATTATCCCTGGTCACTTCCCTATGACAAAAATGTGATTGCTTGTGTTTCCTTGCAGGAGCATATGTGCTTCAAGTAAAGGCGACAGATGCTGATGATCCCACTTATGGAAACAGTGCTAGAGTGGTTTACAGCATTCTTCAGGGGCAACCATATTTCTCCATTGATCCCAAGACAGGTAAATAGCTTATTAGCAACAGTGGAAGAGTTAAAGTTCGGTTTTTAGATTCATGTAGTCAGTTACAAAGAATAAATATGGACCTGGTTGATATGGCCAAAATCCAGGAGAGCAATTTCCCACGATTCAGTTCTGAGTATTGACTAGCTTTTTATGAATTGTAGTGTTTTGTAGAAACAAAAGAATCATGTTCTTCCAATCAGTCATGGAAATCTAAAATATGTCTGCATTGAATGATTATTTTCTCAATGTTTTACTATTTCCCTATAGATAAAACTTTATCTTCTACATGTATACTTTTTTTTTTTTTTTTCTGATGTCTGAGTTTTTTTAACTTGGGTCTTCTCAGCATTTTTACTTGCTGAACACACAGAAATTCTCCAGCAATTATTGCTTTGTTATATTTAATTAATTTGAGACTGTGGAACAACTAATTGTCTCCTTCCCTTTTCTTTTCCTGGGGCACATTATTTTTGTATGGGATTACTGGATGTGTGAGCAGAAAAAGATCCGATGTTTAAAGAGACTGAAGTATTTGAGAGGTTGGTAGACATGTCCTATATTTCTAAATGCCATTCTTGATTCTATATTTAGCAATTCAATAGAGGAAGTGATAACACACAGTGAATGCCACACATTATGGCATCCTGAGTGTGCTACAGGGAAAGCTATGCATAATCGTTCTTTCAGCAACTAGTTTCACCTTCCAATGTTGATGTACTTGAATGTCAGATTCAGGCTCTTTAGCTCTGATGGTGGAGTGTTGTAAGGCTGTGAATGCACCATCTCCATTCCTTTGTTCCATGCTACATTTAGCAGGAGATCTTTCTGTAATTTGCAGTGAGCAATTCTACTTTTAAACTGAAATAGAACTTCTTCAGGTGTCTGGGAAAAAAATTAGTTGCCTTTTTGTACGTAATTTTTTCATTTCAGTTTTGTAAAGAATGAGTATAAATTTAATGGAGCCAAAATTGGAGTTTTAGTACAAGTTTTGCAAGAAAAAAAGAGTAGTTAGTGGTACCTGGAAGTGAAACTATTTTTCCCATTGCACTTTGAATGTTTCTGTCATATATTCTCATCTGTTACTCAGTAGTGAGTCAACCATAGGTGATGACCTGCACCCTGCTAGCCCTGGAACATCATACAAACCTGGCTATTATCTTGAACGAGTTACTCATGTGCTAAAAGAATGGACACAGCTGTAGAGGAAGATTGGTGAAACAGTAGCCCAGAGTAGTTTAAAATCCTATACCATAAAAAAAAAAAGCATATAGATTCATGCTTCTACAAGTACCAATAACATACTGTAATGTGTCTTACATTACAAAGTTCACATTATGAGAATTACTCATGGGTCTAACAATGACTCTAGAAGTATGTGAATAAAACTGCACAAGATGGTGATTAATGATTTGTTCTTAAATCCACAAGTCTGGGGCAGTACTGCAGATCTGGTCTTCCCAATTCTTTATTTTATAACTGAGGAGTTTATACAGTAGTTTTTCACTGCAGAGTTTTACTGACAGAAATATGTCCTGAGCGCTTTTGACAGAAAAGGGGAAGAAAGCCATTTCGGTACAATGACAAACTCAGCAGATGAATAAGTTTTATTTTTGTGTGTTGTTGTTGGGTTGTTTTACCATCTCTTGCATTCCAGAAATAATTTTCAGACATAATCTTGCAGTTATTCAAAGAACCCAAAAACATATGTACTAAGTTTTTGCCCTGTATGGTGTTTCCAAAAGTGATGGCTTGCTTAGCTCTAGTGAGGGATGAAGAGCAAGTGTTTAGTGATGCACTCCTGGAAAATTCTTCTCGTTTTCAAAGAACTTAACTTTACAAAGTTTTATGTGACTAGCAGGGTCAAAGTAACTAAAATTCTGAAAGTATTTCTCCTCCACAGCTTTTCCACTTCCCAGTAGATTTGACTTGTCCAGGAGTACAGTAGCTTCATATCGATGACTAGAAATCCCACATCAAAAGTTTATTTGGTTAAGAACCAGCTCCTCTTACTCTTTTTTTTTTTTTTATGAAAGAGTGGCATATCAAATTCTTCATACCTCACACATTGCATAAGACAGTGAACAGTTAATTTCTATTTATATTCTCTCTGGATTTACTTTTTTCTAGATTTAAGACTTGCTTAAACAGAACCCACCCATAACAATAATCATCCTTGTCCTCCTCAGGGTGAGAAAGTGAGCCCAGGATTCAGGAAGACAGCTGATATGGATGTATACAGCTGTTTAATAGCACTTCTATTCTCTGTTCCTTCCCAAACAGTTCCAAACATTGTTTGTTTCTTTTGCTTCTACTGCACAGATGTTAATACATTTGTGGAAATTTGTTACCAGTTCAAGATCCCATTGCAAAGTCATAACTATAAAACCATTGACCAAAACTTTATGTATGAAATAAAGACTGTGCTTGCTAAGCACATGACTTTACACATAGTCCTTCCTCGAATCACTCCTAATAGGTGTTACAGATTTACTCTGATATGAAACTTGTACACTTAAATAGTTTTTAACTTCTATGGGTCTGAATGTGATGGCATTCCTTTTACTTCTCATCTTTACAGACCTCCTGATCTTTTTCCATCTTTTTGTTGGAGACAAGAAAACCATGTAGAAGTGGGAGAGTTCACTTTAATTGCTATTTCAAGGTAGTTAAATACAATATAGTACTTTCTGGAGAGCAATTGTTTGAATAGCACATTCTAACGCCTCAAATCTTATATATGGGGAGTATTTTTAAATGCTATAAGATTGCTCTTCTGATTTTAATGTAAAGGGTTTTTTTAACACAAGAACTTCTCTTAAAAACAGCTTAGCTCTCTTCTCTTTATTCTGTATATTCTCTTTTCTTATGAAAATGTCCATTTCCACCATTAAAATGTCCTTTCCCCCCAATTTTCTGATATGTTTATGAGGTTAGTATTCTTATTTATGACTAGATGTCACCAGGTTTTGTTAGACTTGATATTCTAGTCCATCTTCAGATGACTTCAGTTACATTATTGAAATCCAAATTGGTATCAGCAGGAGTATTGGTGTTAATATTCATGCAGTAGGTTTTTCTTGGAACTTGTGTTTTCTCTTCCACAAAAGTGAGTGATCTCCGGCTCAATTATGGGTCAATAACTTTGGAAAGCAAATCTTCTGGCCCAAGTCCCATGCATACTATTTTCAGTTTTCAGTGATCTCATGGAGACCATATTTTACTACACAATTGATATTGATGACATCTGAAAAGAAAAAAAGAAAATCAAAGTTATTCAGTTCTGCAGTTGAACAATATTGTAAAATCTTAAGGTAAAAGAATTTACAAAAACTCAGAATACCATTACATGCACATAAGGCCTCTATATTTTAATAACCCTTTGATTTAAATTTAGATATTCTCTGTGATGCTGAAGTTGAAATACCAATATTTATAGGCTCTAACTTCCCATGGATTCTTCTACTTTATTCTTCTGTTTTGCTGGTAAGATAACTCTAATTCACATTTGTCCTCTCCATATGAACTGATTTTGGAAGAAATAATATTTCTCAGTATTTTGTCTAAGCCTTTGAAATAGAGTAGGCAGAAAAAGGAAAATTGTCCATGAATTACTACACATAAAAATTATTTTCATTGATTTTTTTTTTCCTGAAGATAAAGTTTTTTTTTCAGAAAAAATATATAGAATGACCTTACACTTCCAGACAGGAAGGAACAGTGGGTGATTTGAAACTTTACTACTGGAGTGATAGCCCATTCTTCATTTCCTGAAAACTCCTGGAACGTTTCTGAGGAAGCCACTTAGTTGTACCCAGAACACCTATATCAACCAGATAAACTGCATTTTCTCTTCCCAACCCACTGTGTGCCCATGCTCTGTTTTTTGGGTTTGGTTGGTTTTTTTTCTGTCATCTTTTTCTGTAATCTTTTTGAACTTCAGCAAAGCTTTTGATACCACCTCTCACAGGATCCTTCTGGACAAAATGTCTGTCCAGCACACAGCTGAGTAAACACAACATCATGAGATGGGTGAGCAACTAACTGGCTCACAGGTCAGGCACGAAGGTTGTAGTGAAAGAGGTGACATCAGACTGGTGACTAGTGGGGTTCTCCAGGGGTCCATCCTCAACACAGTGTTCTTCAACGTCTTCAACTTGGACACAGGACTGCAAGGAATGCTATGCAAGTTTGCTGATGACACTAAACTGGGAGGGGCTGTTGGCTACCTTGGGTGCAGGGAGGTCCTGCAGATTTTTGACAAAATAGAAAGCTGGGCAATCATCAAACATATAAAGCTTAAAAAAGGCAAGTACCAGATTCTGCGATTTGAATGGTACATCTCTGGATGTACAGACAGACTGTGGAATGAGGGGATGGAAAGCAGCACCGTGGAAAGAAATCTGGATGTTCTGGTCCATGGCCAATTGAATCTGAGCCAGCAGTGCCCTGGCAGCCAGGAGAGCCAACCCCGTCCTGGGGGACATCAGGCACAGCATCACAGCCAGGCAAGGGAGGGGATTGTCCTGCTCTGCTCTGAGCTGGGGCAGCCTCACCTCCAGTGCTGGGGGGCTGCTTTGGGTGCCACGAAGCTTCATGAAGCTGTTAGAGAGCATCCAAAGGATGGTCACAAAGATGGTGAAGGGCCTTGAGGAGAAGCTGTATGAGGAGCAGGTGAGATCACTTGGTCTGTTCAGCCTGGAGGAGACTGAGGAGAGACCTCACTGTGGTCTTCAACACCCTCATGAGGGGAAGAGGCAGGGCAGGTACTGATCTGTTCTCTCTCATAACCAGTGACAGGACTGGAGGAAATGTCATGAAACTGAGTCAGGGAGGTTTAGGTTTGGTATCAGAGAAAGGTTTTTCAACCAGAGGGGAATTGGGTACTGGAACAGGCTCCCCAGTTCCAGCCTGACAGAGTTCAGAAAACATTTGGACAAACACTCTCAGGCACGTGGTATGACTCTTGGGGTATCCTGTGCAGAGACAGGAGTTGCACTCAATGATCCTGATGGGTAGCTTCCAACTTAGCATATTCTGAATCTATAATTCTATGTTATATCATTTTGTTATGAATGAAATTTTGTTTATGAATGTTATTTCATCTTGATAGTATAACATGAGTGGTCTTTCCTTCACACAGGTCTTTTCTCCTTGGAATGAACATACCAAGGGTATTGTAAAATATTGAAGAACATATAGTCTCTACAGTGCCAAATTAAACATTAATTAAGAGATTCAAGAGGAAATCTAGCAAAGTTCATCCTATTTGTAAAAATATTCTTTTTCTGAATCCCATTAATATGATTTTTTTTTTATCAGTTTTATAATTCGAGATTTCATTTTGGAACAAACTACGTGCAGTATAGTACATGCCATCCTGTGGCAGGAAAATAGTGATTCCTAATAAGGTTGTCATTATCATCTTGTTACAGGTGGCAAGAAAGGAAATTGCTATAGAGTTTAATTCAATGGGAATTTTTAATAGGCTCCAGAAATAGCAGCTTTAGGTCAAAGTTATTTCTAGACTCTGAAAAATTATTGTAAGTATTAATGGTTCTTATTCTGGTTTGTTAAGACAGCAGTGGTTAGTTGTTATAAAGATAAGAATGGTCCTTAAAGTTTGCTTGTTGCCATTCCAGACCCATTTTAACAACAGGTAAAAAAATTACTTTTAACATCAAATTGTTTAACACTCAAAAATAAGCCAATAATAACCAGGAAAATCATATGCCCAGTTGGCTTATTTTTCAGTTTTGCATGTTATCTGCACCAATGTGCACCTCGACATTTTCTGATATCTGTTGTTGAATAAATAGCATTGTGCAATGCTATAAATATTTGTAAAATTTTGACAATTTCTCTCCTACATATTTGATTTCAAGGAAAAGCCTTTAGTACCCCAAGCCTTTTAGGTTTAGATAACCTCATCAGCTAATTTGTGTATTCAGTAGTACCTCTCCCTTTCTCTCCCCGTCTTTCTCTTTCCAAGTCTTCCTTATATTCTGTATATTCCTAGCATACCAGAAGGGAGATTTTGGTATATCTGCTTAGATAGCAGCCGTCAAAAAAGACTAAAAGTCATATCTTACTGTGATATTTAAATTAATTCTTTTTAAAGGAAACTCCTCAAATTTTCACTGCATGTTTGTGGTATATCAAGGAAACTTTCTCTAAGAAAGGAAGAGTCTTCAAATAAAGACCTCTTTTTGTACAAAGGAACATTATCTTGGCCTACAGTAACTCGAATTAATTGTCAAGTGGATGGTTGGAAACAACTGAAGACTCTACAATGCAATGTCACCACTTGCTACATTGCCTTTATCTGTACCAGGCAGTGTTCCTCATCCCTGATGTGGCAAACCTAGGGTCACAACATTCACATCCCTAGTGAAAATACAACATTCTCTTTCATCCATTCATGTCCTGATTGAAAAGACAAAACAGCCATTTTGAGTGGTTGAATAGCTGACAAACACACTTTTGAAAAGCCTGAGTGATTTGCATGTTTTTGTGTGACCTCTCATCAACCCATTCACAAGAATTCTATTCCTGATTCAAGATATCCAGCATTAATTGGTAAGAGTAGACAATTGCAGCCCTTTGTTTATTTGTTCCTTTTCTTTCTCATTTCTTCTCATAGGTGTAATAAGAACAGCTTTACCAAATATGGACAGAGAAGTGAAAGAACAATATCAAGTTCTAATCCAAGCCAAGGACATGGGAGGACAGCTGGGAGGACTAGCTGGTACTACCACTGTAAACATTACTCTCACGGATGTCAACGACAACCCACCCAGATTTCCTAAGAGTATGTAGCATTCCAAGCACTGATTTTCAAATAAGCATGACTAAGAGTATAAAAGTATTAATATGGAAAAGTTCTGTAGATAAGAAACTGAGATCCTGGAAAAAGAACATTATATGAGATATTCTGGCTTTTTTTTTTTTTTTTTTTTTTTTTTTTTTTTTTTTTTTTTTTTTTTTTTTTAGTTTAAAGCTCAGTTTGAAAGTATGAGTTGAATATTTAAGAGGATATATACCATCATTCCACGAAACCATCCTGAGCCTAAGAATTAATTTCATTTACATTATAAAAATTATTTGGGAAATACTATTTTGTCAAGGGAAACTACATGAACCACTTCAAATCACAAAAGGTTAAAACCTGAGATTTTCAGCTACCACAGGCAAAGCAAGTTCATGCTAGACATTACTGTTATGATATTTAGGAACAGATTTTTATATGTCTTAGCCCAGAAGATTATATCTGTTCCTTAAAACACTTACAGCCTCAAAACAGTGATCATTCACTGATAATTTATTATGTTTCACATCAGTTAGTTTAAATGAAGCTTTTCAGAATTATGCTAATTTAAAGAGTTCCATAGTCTATGTGTGATTAAAAGGATTGTCACTTACTTGTCTCCATAAATTTACTGAAGTTTTGTATATTCCATACATTAAAAATGCAGAAACTAATCAAGCATAAACCTTGATAACTATGCCAAAATAATAGCTGCTAAAATTTGTTAGTAAGGCAAATTCGTATTAGAATATATTGCATGAATCTGCAGTAAGATCACAGCAGCTTTTTACTTTGCATCTCTTCCTTGCCCATGAATTGAAATCCCACCATATGTATTATGAATGCTCTGTAGGTACAAAACCTCATCTGCAACTGTGAAGTTTTCTCTCATATGAAAATTCTTCTTCTTTTACTCAGTCTGAAAATGTATCGTGTTTTTGCAGCCACATAAGAAAGATCATGTTATGAGAAGGATCCATCTGATCCTTCTGTCCCTTACACTCATGTCTAGATGGTATCCATGAAACAGGCCAAGCTATTCTTCATAAAACTTCCTTACTTTCTAATTATATTTAGTACCAATGGTGTCTTTGTACTTAACAACCCTCAATGTATTTTCTTTGCAGCAAGTTGCCCCATTGCTTTGAAACTTATCAGAATCCACATCCTCTGGCAGATTTACACACACTAATCATATATCATACAACAGTTCCTCCTCACTTGTTTTGAATCCATCTTCACATAATTTCCTGCATGTTAGTCTCTTCAAAGAATTCAGAAAGCACTGCAAATATCAGCTTTATTTAGAGAAGCTGTGCTGATTTCTCTTTTTTCAGTATGGGAAATTCTCTATGAGTTGAGCAAATCTGCACCTACTGTTTTGCCTGTATGTCAGTCATATCCATCCTTAGCTCCCCTGGACTCCTTGGAGAACTTTTGGGGAAGAAAAACATCAGTGTTATATTATACCTCCAAGCCTTCTTGTGCCACAGTGGTTTGAAGCAAAATATTGCACATCATAATAGTTCCCTTATTTCATTCTTCAGGCTGTTGGGCATGTAACAGCTAATCCAAATGATTTGTTACTGTTGTGTCTGTTTGTTCCACAACTGCTTCTGTAGCTAATTTAACCTTCTCCTGAGTCCCCTATAAAGTTCTAGGATAGAAAAAAATCTCCAGTTTTTCTATGCTAACAATAAAGAAAAAAAAAAGGAATAAGTTTTACATTTGTCATCTTATCTTCTCTGAGAACTTCTGTATCTCAGTTTTGGGCTGGCTTTGCACAGTTCCTCTCAGGCTTTTGCTTCCAGATGTCTTAAAAGACAATTATTATTAGCTTGTTTGCAGAGATTTATTCAAACTCATTGTCTTTTTTATTGTGGTTTTATAGATAAAGCAGGTTTTATGTTTCTGTCTATTGTCCTCTCTGAGACACAACTTCATTTTTTTGAAATATGTGCTCTTGCTTTTATTAGCTATGTTGTTTGCCCTTACAGATTTGCCTTTTAATGGATATGTGCATTTGCTGTGGGTCTTCTAAATGATATCCCTAGATAGCATCCACACCACCCATAGTGATTTAACAGTCTCAGCTATCCCATTCAGATTTTCTATAGTAATATGCCTCAGTTTTGTGTATTTCCACTTTCTTCTTATTATTTATTTAACTGAATACAACCATCTTGTAATTCTGGTTTCTATTGCTCCTGCACAAATATTACATTTATACTAATTATATTGTTGCAAAATGTAAAATAACTAGGGAACTTTTCCAGAATAGCTAATGTTAATACTGTCCTCTTTTATATGTCTTAGTTAACAACAATGCCTCTCGCAAACATCATTATCCCTCCACTGATAGTCTTCTATGACGTTCCTGTATATTTTGTTCCTTGATACCATGCTGCCTGAATGATTTTCTTCTTTCCCACAGATATTGAACACAGGTATAACTCTGATAAATTTTTTTTAGCATTAGGCATTAAAGTTACCTATACTAGTTCCCATTTTAATCCTTAGCTTTATATTATGGCTTTCTTTCTCCTCTTTACTGGTCCCTAGTTTGATCCAGCATGAACTAACACTTCTGCATTTCCTACTGGGCTATCATCTCCTTCTGTAGCATTCTCCAGTGAAGAATGCAGAATTCTCATCACTGCACACTTTGTCTGAACTGCATACCTTTTTTTTTCTAATTTTGTGCTTTCCAACACCTGAAAATTCAGAACCTTTCACTAGATATCACAATGGTCATAGAAAAGCTTTTAAACTTTGATAAGCTTATTTTTCTCATGGGCAAAATGAATTTTGCAATTTTTCCTATTCTTTAAAGGTGTCCAACATTCCAATATTGTGACTTGCTTCTCCTCACCACTTTTTCTCAGCTAGGCCTTTAAAGCATTGCCTTTCAATCTTTTTCTCCTGATTGTACATGGTGAGACTAGTCCAAAATATGCTACTATTAATGTCCTTATCTTCAGGTTTCATTTGCTGGCCTAAATTTCAATCCTGAGACTTATTTTTCAGACCTTATATGTTATCTCTTTTAGTTTCATGCCATGCTATGAAAGCACTTGTGGGATGCTCCAAACCTGATCAATAAGAGAATCCTCCCAGAGGGCCTCTTTGTACCATCTTTCCTACTGTCTTCATCCTCAGTGCTTGTTAAACTGCCCACAATTACAGTCTGCTCCTTCCTTTCAGCTGGAACATTGCTGTTGGAAGGGTACCATGGATACAACAGAAAATAATGTAACTGTCTGGAGACTGAAAACTCAGTACATTGGCAAGCATCATGTGCCCAGTGCTTCTGGTTTTCAATTGTATATTTCACTTCTTTTTTTTGTTAGGGCCCTTAGTATTTTACATCTTATGGAATGCTTTCATCTACTGTGGTGATGAAAAAATGCACAAGTTTCACACAATGTCAGATTGTTTTCATGACACAGAGAAATCACGGAATATATCATCATCTTTGAGAAATATAGCCTACAGGTCTCATTTAATGTATGAATTGCAGTTATGACATCTTTGCCCAATGGCTGCTATGAAGAGGAAAAGAAAAAATCACACCCAAGAGACCAAGGTTGTCTAGTAGTTTGCATGCTAGTAAGGTTGAAAACCTTTTCTTTCTATTATATCAAATGTCACAAAAGACAAATTACAGCAGTGACTCTCAAGAAAACAGAAGAGAATAAGATTTAAGATTTGTGTTGATATTAAAAATAACAAACACTTAACAAGTCTCACAAGCTAAAATGTTGGTGTGGGGACTCCAGTGTATTGGTCAAGCCTTTCATTTTTTTTTTTTGTTTTGCATTTGTTACAGGCAACAGTCTCAATCAATGGGGATTTACTTAGCCAGCCCTGTTTGTTTAAGCACTATGTGAGATGATGTGTAGCATGCCTGAAATTCACAGAGACACCAGGCCAATTGCAACTAAACAAAATAACTATGTGAGAAAAAGTGCTGTATGAATTATGCTTAGAACGTAGCAACTGTATTTTTTTTTTAAGCATTGCAATGATTCAGAGTAATTACCTGCCAGTAAGTGGAATTTGCCATTTGCTTGACTACCATAGTTAAAACAATGTAGAATTGTAGTTTGTATAAAAAATAAGTCTTTAAAATATGGTTCATGTAGGTGCCAAATTCAGGCCTGGCAAGAGGTCAGGACCCCTAGGTGCTGCTGGTGTTGAGTCCTCCAGTATCCCATTGCTCATCATTGGCCAACAAAGCCAGGAAGTGCAGACTGAGAAAAAGGACTAAAGGTCCTTTAACACAAACTGTTTCAGGGTTAAAGTTTTTATGTCACATAATCAGGACTACAGTTTTGCAAAGGACTTATGCCAAAGAAGCTATGCTATAGATCACCTAATCAAATAAGACAATATTCAATTTTCCAGGATAGATTTTCTGGACTTAGTAAAGCTGGAGAAAAAAACCACAGGTTTTCACAGCAGAAGTAGGAGAACATATATTATTAATATTTGGAAGGAGCTACATTGATAAATAATACATTACAAACTTGCAAAAAAAGGCATCATGAAACACCTTCATCTCATTGAGGGTCCTTTAAGGAGACAGGCAAGTTTGTATGGGTTATCAGCATCCAGTGATGAAAAACGCTGACTATCCTGCTGAATATGGAATTTTTTATTTAGAACCTGTGCTTTTGAACGTATTCAGTGGGGAACTCCCACCTTGCATGTCTCCTAGTAATGAGGAGTGTAACAGAGAGGAAACCTCTAAACACGTATTTCTGTCAGAGTGGTTTGACCTGTAGGTATCTATTGGCCCACATTTCAGAAGACTGACACTTCAGTAAATGGATATTTTCTTTTCAAACTAGTAGGAAAAAAATAATCTAAATAATTTTATTAGCAAAAATTTATTTCCAGAAGTGCTTTCTCTCTTCCCTGACTCTTCATTAGTATAGCAACTTTCTGGACTGCTGTGCATGTTTCATTGTTAAAGGCAGATCTTTTTTGTAAATATTAAAATTAATATTTCATACCAAAATTTGATTTTTACCAAAACAAGAGGGAAAAATAGTAAGGCAAAGACTGTAAAAGTAAGTACTATTCCTATCATAACAACAATGTTCAAGCAATTGAATAAAAAATTGGTACAACATAACAGTGCCTTTGAGCAGAGAGGAGTGGACAAAAGCTGTCTACATGTAGGCATGAATCCTGGTCCAGAAGGGGACCAATGGCCTTTCTCTCTCAGCTACTTATGTGCATGATCTCTGGCTAAGTAAGAAGATATTTCAGCACATCATTCCTGAAAGCTAATGGGCTAACCCTGAACTCATCAAGCAGCAGACCAGTCTGAGCAAGCTGCCAGGACAGCAGTGGCTTGTTTCCAATTCTTAAAATAAACTTCAAGAACAAATGCATGGGTTATATTTACTTCAACATTTAAATGACAAAAAACTATATAATTAGTTGGGATAAATTATGCTTTATGGAATCAAACCAATTAAGTGAAGAGGTGGATTCATATTTTGTAAGTTTATTATGCTTCAGTTTTCCAGTCTCTTTCTTTTGTTCACTGCTGACAGAGTGAGTTTGAAAGCAATTTAGAAATAAACTCTTATATGTTGAGCAATAAAAGCACATGTGGATCATTTTAGTCAAAGGGATAGTATGATATTTTATTTTAATACGACATAAATATGCTTTTAGAAAATAAGACCCGGACATAGAAGAAATGCAATTGAATTTTAAAATTTATACCCTTTTTAAAATTCTGATATTAGCAAATAAAAGACCATTTCAAGTGTCTTATGAAGTCAGAAATAATTTTGGTTTCTTTTTAAGGTATGTATTTTTTAAGGTGACACATTTTGAATTTGCTTTTTTGAACTCAAAAGGACTATTTGAAAAAAGATGTATTTTATCACATCATTTCCAGCTAACTGAAGTCAATTTTGTGAGAGCATGATTAAAAGATTTTTCTAATAGAAGAAAAATTAATTAAGGTTTGAACCTGATACTGGAATTTTGTTTACTTGTGAATGTCTTAACTTTAAAAAAAATGCATCTCTGATGGTCAGAAACCATTATCTCAGAGCTGCTTTGCAACCAGATTTAAAATAGTCAGACAGCTTTAGAACAAGACCTAGACATCACAAGGGCCATTTTTTTTTTTTTTTTTTTTTTTTTTTTTGCTGTCATTGGTCTTTCCAAAAGCATTTCAGTGAAATCCATCAAGATAGTTTGCATAAAAGAGCATGGCAAATTTCCAGGAATGCCAAGATATTTGAAACAGAAACAACTATTCATCTTTCTGGTAGTAATGCCTTAAATAAAGTGAGGTTGAAGGATTATTCTTACAACCTTGCACATCAGCCCATACTGTAGGAGCTTGCAGGTATTTGGATTTGAATTTTGCCAGAGGCCAGTACAGTGCATTCCACAGAATATGTTAAATTCTCTGTTGGAGACAGCAGAGGAAACAATAATCTTAGAGAGAAAAGTTCACAAAATAGACAATTCAGAAACAAACAGAATAATATTTTTTATTTATGCAATTTCAGGAATTCCCATGCAAGTGAAAAAAACCTATGCAAACATAGACTTGTCCTTTATTCACTTAGTTATATAACCCTGGCATGGCACTTGAATGACCTATTAACTGGATAATATGATAAAGACATATTATGTATTATATATTAGGAATAGGCTTTGCATATTATTGCCCTTTATATTGCATCTATTTTCTGCCATTATTTATTGGTTTGCAGCTGATTTTAATAGGTGTGCTGTTAAGTACTATGATCTGTAGAAATACTTAAAAAGAAAGAACAACAAATGCTGAACCAGGAATAACCTGTCTATATATATAATTGTGTATGTAGATTGAAAACTATTATCACAGTTACTTATTTATATATTATCTGAAGCTTAGTACATCACAGAAATTGCACATGCATTAAGTATCCTAAGTTTTACTATATTAAAGCTGGTCAGTTTTTAACTCAGCAAACTAAATGTGGCTGATTCCATTCAAGTGGCTTTGAAGTCTAGCTCAGATTATATTGAAAAACTGGTTCAGAAACAGAGTGCAAACAAGAGGTCTTCTGATCCACAAGAGACAGAAAGGAAAATATTTTAATCCACTGCTCTGGATGAGTGGGTTATGAGAGACAATGGTACCTACTTTTAAAGATTCCAGAAGAATGCAACACAAATCCCACCCAGTAGTGCACTAGAAATATATATAGAAAAAGATTGTGTGAATAATAAATTATTCTTCTCACTAATCTAAAAAATTTAAATAATGAAAGCAAAGATTTTATTTAAAAATAAGAGAGGAAGATTTATTCCCTCCTTACTTGGACAATTTAGAACCAGACAACTTACCTGCTTTCCTTTACCTAGAAAACTGACTCAGGACTAAGTTTCAAATCTGCCTAATTAAGCATTTTAACAAGTCTTCATGACTTTCTGGGAAGTTGTTCTACTCCCTGTAATTTAGATGTGGAAGTATGGTTTCTCTCAGTATTTCTGTTAAAAGTTGTGCTTTATATACCGCACTTGCATCTTTGTTGGCTCTCAGAATGCAAATGAGTCCATCTTTCATTGATTAAAGAATTTGCCTGGCAGACAAGATGCCCTAATTCAGTTCCAGCAACTAATTACTTATGTTATACCAATTGGGAGATACCTGCACAGGACAGGTGGACAGATTCATTGCAGAATAGCCTGCAGGCAGAGATTAGTTGTGAGACTGAGACAACACTTGCTTTGAATCAGAAAAGGAGGGAAGGTCAAATCCTGATTTTCTCCATCTTTAATTTTCTAATTTCTATGCCATAAAACATAAAAAGAAAACAGCACCAGCTTGGTCTTGTTAACCAAGCTTATATTGTTTAATGTCAGAAAATCTTATGCAAGTCTGATTTTCATTTACCTGTGAGTTTTGAGTAAATTAAAACTTCATTTTAGAATTAAACATATACTTTAAACAACCATTTCAAAGAGTGATGGAAGACAGGAGTGCAAAGGCTCCAGAAATGAGATCATGCAATTGCCAACCAGTCATGAAAACAGCACTCATTTTGGATTGTGACACCTTTGACTCACTACTGCTTTGCCATCAGTAAAACTGCAGTCAAATCAGTACAATGATAAATACCAGCTGACCAGTATTTGCACATGGCATTACAGGAATCAGAGGAGAGCCAAAGGTAGCTCCTCTTTACTCCACGTTCTTTCCAAGTCTCACACCTCTGTACTATTGCATTTGTTTCTCACCTTTCTTATCATCCTTTGGCCTCCCTTTCTTCTTCATCCTGTATATCCTTATTTTCAACAAGCACTCTTGTCTCCACCTTCCTATGAGAAACACATACTTATCCTTGATCTCATTTCCATCATAAAATTAGATTGTGGCCACCTCCTCCTTCAACTCCACAAGTAATTTTCTTTCTTTCCCAATGGTGGTAGCACTGCAAAAAGAATTTATACTTTGGTGAGTCACTTCCAGCTCTTAGTTTCTCCATATTTGCTATACTGAAATCATGAGTCTTCACCATCCCAGATAAATTCTTTACCTCTTCATCTTACTTGCTGAGGCTACCACCCTGTCACACAGCTCAGTGACCTTGTCTGATGTTTCTATTTCACTCACTTGAGTTGCACATTTGACAGGTAGCCATAAAAAGCTTCTGTATTTTGATTTTCCCTGCATCACCATTTAATCAGTTAAATTCTGGACTTATTTTCATAGACTAAAAGATATACAATGGCATGTTACATTTTGTTTTTCAAAGCAAAATAAGGACATGAGAGTATCTGAAGATTTACATAGATTGTACTGTTAGTCTTAGAACAGTCCAGGGTACAGTTTTGACCAAAACCAAGTAAAGCTTTCTCTGAGAAATTCAGGGCATTTGGAGAAATTAGTAAAGATCAGGAATTATTTTCTGCAGTCACTTTCCATGAAATTGACCATGAAATTTTGGTGTGGGTAACAGAATTTAGTAACATGGAATTAGGCCATTTATATTGGCTGGCTTCTGGGCCACAGAAACTGAAATTTCTTTGTACATTTGTAGCTTTTTTGAACCTCTTCTTTGCAATCCAGGCCTCTTTGGGTCACAATACCCCACAGTTAAGTAGCTTTCTATCATTATTTGTGTGTGTTCAACATAAAGGAGTTAAATTTTAACCTCTATAAAATTTTTATTTATACTTGTACCAACTTTCTCTTATTTTTTTCTTATTCCTTTCCATATCAGAATTCTTCACTTTTAGTGAGAACTGATTTTTCCCCCAAGGTGCATGTAACCTTAGTAAAAACTCTCTGGAAATGTGTCTTTTTTGTAGCTGTCACTGTTGCATGTTCATAATCATAAAGCCTCTTGAAGGGTGAATCATGTTATTCAGACTGAGTAACTAAACTCCCAACCAAAGCATACTAATTGGAAGAAAACTAAGAAATAAACTGGAGGGGGAGATATTCAATTACCACAGACTAAATGTTTAGTAAATTGTTTGTCTGCTGCACTTCTATTGTTTTCTAACTCTCAAGAATGCATAAGTAGCAAAGGTTATCTGAGGACTGTTTGGAGTAAGTATTGAATGAAACAAAAAACCTGTTTAAAGGTCTAAACTGAGAGACTGAACCCTCAGCTGCAAAGCAGAGCATAAGCCCAAATATAACTATTTCTTTATACTACTCCATAGCCAATGAAAAATGTAGGTAATTTCTCACAGGCTAAAATGCAATGATTGCACTGTAAACAATAGTTCAAGAAATACAAATGAGCACAAGAGTGGTTAGAAGTAAAGTATTGTCTATTTGTCTTAGCATTCTGTTGTTAATTCATTTCCCTCCTATCATCATCTCTAAGCGGTAATTTATCATTAATGGAAAGATTAGGTAAATTGTTTTTAAACACTAAAATTATCATCATAGTAGATTATTATCATTAATAATGGTATTTTACATCTGCTACCTTCTGTGGAGAAGGTGCAAATAAATACAGTTCATAGAAATTCAACAACCTTTGGCAGGAATCATGTCATTCACTCTACTACAATATGTTTTCTGTGGGGAGTGACAAAGAAATTATTCATTCAAAACACAGAGAGTATTTAGATTGGATGCATGAAATTACTCTCAGTAACCTTGGTATGTCTTGAAAGCCCCATGCATCTCCGCCTACTCTGATATTGAAAGTAGCTAAGGCTACAGATTTAACAGCATGGGGTTGCCTTGCAATGCTTTGAGAATTGATTCCAAAGTGACTCACTGACAACAGTGTCACTTGCTGTGTCACTATCAGTTCTGGCAGCATCTGCCTTTTTCCCTGAGGTCTTCCATGCAAGTAAGAAATCAACATATCCTTTGTGCTTCTAACCATAGTGAGCTTGCTTTCTGAAAATTTAGAGACTACAGGGCAGCATAAAGTGAAACAGACCATATGTAATTATCTAATTATAATCAAAATAGTTTAGGCTCATGATTTTCAAAACTATCTAAGAACCGCAGTTGTATTCAGATTGTCAGCAATGCTCCACTCCTGGTAAAAGTATTGAATGGGATGCCCTAGTGCTTGCAACAATCCACATATTCCTAATGACAGCAGTAGGAACTGAGTTGAAGATACCAAGCAGTTTGTAACTGTCTTCTGTGAGTCCAAAATATGTTTTTGGTATACTTGTATAGAGAAAGCTATAAAAATAAAAATAAAATAACAGGAATATTTTAGAGTATATATTTTAAGGTTTTTCTTGAATTCATGACAATTATTTTATTTTTGGTGACTTCTATGGAAAATTTGTTGAATTTGTAAATGTGATTGCCTAGTGCTCACAAGAGAAGGACCTGCAATTAAGAACTCACTACTTTTGCATTTCACTGCAAAATGAGCAATATTTATAGAGGAAGCTTACTTTAAACACCTTAATTGGAAAACATAAATATCACTTGTGATAAGTTGAGCATACTTGCTATAAATGAGAGAATATAAATGCAAAATATGCAATTTCTATCATATTGTATTGTTATTTTCGTATCTATATCACACACTAAATCATAAGCATTTAAGAAAACTGCATAGAATAAACCAAAACTTGAAACTAAGTGTAATAAACTATTATGGACTTGTACTTGTTGATTTCACAATTTCATATTTAAAAGCAATAATTTTTGGTCACTTCAGCCTGTGCCTGTATGGGGAAGAAAAGTAATATGAAGATTAGGGGAAAAAATTTCCTGGAAAGTACCCAATGAGTATGTAAAAAAAAAATCTTCACAAGGAGTTTTTTGAGTAATACAGATGTTAAGCATGCTTTGTTTAGGTGGTTTTAGGGATACAATTGAGGTGTGACTTGGAGGACTTAAGAAAGGAACCTAATTTCCTTAGTTGATGGAGAGAAAAATTATTCTTCCAATACAGATGATTTAGAACACCTGGCTTAGATCCTAAAGTAAATGGTTTGGCCACATTCTTAAGAGTGAATGAATTGTAGTAAATGTTGTGTTATTACATCTTGTGCCAGAGTGATAAAGAATATATGAAAAGGCTCCAGCAAGATATTAAAGAAGCAGGGATGTTAAGCAGAGCATTACAAACACTGTGTCCCATCCTTGAAAATGTTCTTTTTATCATGTTAATGTCTTGCATGTACCTTTCAATTTAAATTTTATAGAGGGGATATGTGTATTGATTTACTTCATGGTGAAAGTGTGATCACCAGAATATTACCAACTTACCTACCTGATAAGTGCCAATTACATGCTGCCTGAGATTCTGAGAAAGGAAAGACATCTTCTCCTGAAAACTTTTTCCTATCTATAAGTCATGCTACACATTGATAATTCTTTATAACTACTATGTAATTTACATACAAAACAATTGATTCAAGCTTTTGGACTATACTCTCCCAAAATTACTTCTCTCATTGGATTACGTTTTTTTGGTAGTAATTTCTAATTAGTAGACTGAATATTAGCAGAAAAATTCTTCATTGGTTTTGATACATAATGAAGCTGATCATGTGAAACTGGTTTTCCACATAAGCCCTCAGAGTTACAGAAAGTTACACTATGAATGCATTGGCAAAGTCATATTTTTCTCAACAACAACAAAAAAGTGATAAATGTGGGATCTTTGGTATACAACAATAGTAACAGGATGAAAGCAGGTACTCAGGAATTTGATTAGTTCTCCTCAGTCTGTGGAATATGGAAACTCCATATTGTCTAGAAGAAACTATTCTTTATAAACTCTAGAACTGATCATTTTCTTCCCCTCTTGGTAAAACTATGCTACCATACAAAGATGATTTAACATTTTCAAAGAAGATTAAGTAGTATCCTTGCCTCAGTATTAGGACACACATCTGAGTGTGCGTGGTTCCAAACAACTACTTCTATAATTATTTCTATAATTGTGTTGTTAAATAGAGTATATTCTCTGTTACAACAAGTATTCTCTATGCAACAACCAGCACACTTTGGAGACAAAAGCTGTGGGCTTGAGTGCCTTGAGAAATTAAGTCAACTGGCATTTCCCATTTCCTGAACCTTTGCTCCCACAAGGGGGATATTAATGTCTGTGGAATTATTATCTGACATGCAATGGGGAGGTTTATTTTTAGAAAGCTATATGACAACACCACCACATCAGTAGGGACAAAAAAATCCTAGCAAATGATTATATTGAATATTTCAGTATGCAAAAATTATACCAGTATAATTAACATAGTTTTCCCTTTAGAGAAGGGAAGTAGAATGGCTTCAAAAACACAGTCTGCTAGCTCACCTCAGGGGGTGATAGAGCTCTGGCTCAGGAACTGCCAGCTCTGGGGAAGCTCCATCATGTGGATTATCCTTGACTAGTGTAGGATCCAACTCAAAATGTTTTTTTGTCTCTGCTCATTTACCCTTAAAGTACTGGTGATCCTTGGACATTCACAATCTCTGCAGCACTGGGAAATGCATCTTTCTAGGTGTGGACTTTGGAATCCACAGAAGAGAACCAGACATTCTTAAGCATGGTTATATCTAATAGCGTGATGTATCTAATGAGGCCATAAACTCTCACTCAGAGCAGTGGGTCAAAGACTGGAAGGAGACTTTCCACAACTGAAGTTTTGCAAGCCCATCCCAGATCATGCCTGACCTGCCTCAGGCACATGGTGACAAAGCCTGGCTTTTTCTCCCCACACAATGTCCCAGCCCCTCTGCAGGGCACCGAGCTACATTCAGGAAAGGCATGAATATATCTTACTGCTATGCTAAATCACATTTACCTACTTTTAGGAGAATATGCATCAGATGCTGCTATTTATTTGGCTGATTAGTTGTAGCTGATGCAGCATGTTTAATATATTGTGTATATGCTTATATATTTACATTATACTTTCCTTTGGCTATTACACTGTAGTTAAAACACCAGTGAGAAAATAGGAACTGTTGTCTTATGATTCTCCCTAAACAGACATGAATCAGTGTCTTTACAGCCTGGGTCAGGATAAAAATTAAAATGCCTTGGTAATTTAATTTAATTTAACAAGAATATTACAATACACTGTCTCTTGGGTTTGAGTTTTGTTGTTTGGGTTTTTGCCTTTAAGATTCACTGCAATGCAATACTTTGGTAACTGCCAGAAAGCTGAAAAAAGTACAGACAAAGAAAATTCAGAAGAGGAGAATCTTGCACAGTGCAAGTATGATGACAGATTAGAAAAAAATGTTCGAATAACATTTACACCTTTTTGATTGAATGTCATTATGCATTTAGCTGAAGTCCTTTGATGCTAACCTGGGTTGTTCTTTAATGGTTGTTTTGCTGATAAGAAGTAATGATGGTGCTGTTCCTATCAGACCTGAAAAGCTTCTGGTAAATGATGGTGTAATCTTCAAGTATGGAGAAACAACAACAAAAAACACTCTTTTTAAGTAGAAAACAAACAAAAAAAGCACCTAACCTCTTTGTAAGTAAAAATCAAACCCCAGAACAGCTTTTGAGCCTTAAAAACTAAAACTAATCTAATCATGTCAGAAGAACTGTAAATGTGTGCTGTATTTCAGTCAATATGACTGATTATCTGTCACTTACTCAGCTCTGATTTCTTCCTGCTGTGCGCTCTGGAACCATCTTTGTTGTAGAAACTCAGAAGCAGCATGTATGAATTTCTAGCTCACCTCTGTCTCATTTTCCTGAATGATTTTGGGGCCAAGTAATTAGCCCTGTCAGTTATTTCAGCTTAAAAGCTTCAACAGCATCATCACTCATTTATTTTTATCATTTTCTCTGATGCTGCTCAACATGAAACAAAAAGACCTGACCAAGAAATATTTATTGCTACCAGCTTTCCTATACATGAAAATATCCCGACTGGCATGCAATACATGTGACTAAAATCAGCAAAGGAGAGAGCTAGTTGCAGTCCAGTTTTGAAAGGCAGTTTGAGAAAAGTGGGGGCTTTCTCCTTTGGCACATCCTGAAAGGCAGGAGCAAGTTTAAAAAGCATGTTTATAAGAGATTTATGCAAGTGGAAGAAAGATTTTTTTTTTGGCAGAGAAGTCCCACAAACAACATTTGACAGAATTATTCGTGCAGCATAACCAGCTGCTGCATAAGCTTGTCTGAGGTTCTTGTTCCATCATTCCAGGAACCTGAAGACAACAAGGTTTTCAGGACCTTTGGGAGTAAAAGATTATTACTCAGGCCTGTTTCAATATAGCTCTATAGCACATGGAGGTAGTAGTGTACACAGGCAAACTGGACAATAAAAAATGAATAATGCTAAACTGTCACAGCAAGTCCACAGCAAGAAGTAATGTCTGCTAGAAACAGAAAAATAAAATCTAGAAAACTGTCCTGCTATTTCATTTGATGTATGGTTTATATTGATCATTCCAAATGTCTTCCCAACAAAGACTGAGCCTGTCTGAGTTCAAGAAACATTTAGACAACACTCTGAGGCACATGCTGTAGTTTTCAAGGTGTCCTGTGCTGGGTCAGGAGCTGCAGTCAGTGCTCCTGATTGCTTCCAGCTCAACATATTCTGTGATTCCAGCATTCTATTATTTGAGGGAGGGAAGGAAAGAAATTAGGGTGGTTTCATGCTATATGTTATATTCTCTTGAAGTTTCTCTATGAGCTGGAAGCAATACACATTAATTGTTTTCATTTGTTTTATTCTGAAAGCAAGTTGTCACAGTAGAACAGCTTCCATGTGCTGTGCAGATAATGTTACAGGAGGACAATGGCACTGTAATTACATACTACATCTTCAGAAATCTGACTCTTGCAGAGTTTAAGACTGCTTCAGAGTTTCAAATTAATCTGGATGACCCCATCTTTATTGCTGTTGAATTTCTGGAAATGATAAAATGCCAAGTCATTGAGAATAACTAATAAGAGCATAAACAATGAAAAATGAGCAATTCAGACTTCTTTTTTTTTTTTACTTCATTTAAGTCCTATATGCTTTTCAGCCAGGTTCAATATTTTATAGGGAAATTTTTGTTTTAATGAATCTGAGTGATCTTCAGATCACTAAAAATATACCAGTTTGTTAATGATGGAAAAAAAAATTATGATCCTAAGCTCTTACATTTCATTTTCTTTAAAACTGTGAATGTAAACACATGTTATCTGATTCTGCTGACTCATATAAGTGCCTGTAAAAGACCTGGACATGCTGTCCAGGGCTAAGTTCTAGAAGTTTAATATAATATTCAAATGTAGATAAAGGCCTTTTCAGTCTCTTTTTTTGCATAACTGGCACAGCAGAGACCTAGTAATACCCGTGTTTGTAAATGACACTAAATATAGGAGGATTTGTAATTGCATCATAAATACCATGTTAAAATTTTATTCTATACTCAGAATCATCAAAGTACAGCTAAGAAATAGCTGAGACTATCTTGTCATGACACCATTTTGTGTCATAATAATCCTTTCCTGCTGTTAGAAGAACACTGAGAAATACAGCTTCCTTTAGTATGTTCCCTTGGAAAGAAAAGTAGTGAAATGATAATTACTCAGTGTTTAGTAGCTCAGTCAATGGGTAATACAAACCTGCACGCTGTGATGTCCAGAAGTGAATGCTGGCACAAGATGACTTTACTTATGGGGATTTTCTCGAACAAAAAGGGCAAATTTTGCTTTGTGGTATACTTTGCATACTGACTGGCAGAGAGGGAAAGCAAACAAAGGACATTTTTTCAGAGGCAATCAAACAGACAATTTTATAGGTTCCATAGCCCAAATGACTACTCACAAAAGACTGAGCTTTTTCCTAATCCAGCAGTGCTAATGTCATTTCTTCATCACCTGAAAAGACTGTAAAGCTGAAAAAGCTGACACAGCATGCATTGTAAGGAGATAACGACAGGGAGCAGCATCTGCTGTTTAATTCAGCAGCTGAATGTGAAAGTCATCTACCCTGCTGTTACATAATATACAGCTTCTCAGAGCCTCATTTTGTGATGTGTGGCTGAACCACTGCCTGGTGGAAATCTCTGAGACATCCCCCTAATGTTCCTCTCAACAGTCACAGTTTCCTGTCCTATGCTGTTGATAAAGAGGTGCAAATTTCCTCCTACACGTCGAATGCAGCAGAACTGAGCAGGATGTCTTCTGAGAGCTGTGGAACATTGACCCAGGAAAACAAAATGAACCAAGGGAAATAAAATGATGGAGCTAGCTTTGTTGAGGGACAGTGGTTCAAACATCCTGGGCTCAAAAGCAGCTCCAAAAGTTGCTGGCAGTTTTGACAGCAGAGACTGCTACGTGAAGAAAGGTGAGCTCTGCCTGCCCACAGCACACACTGCTCATGGGGTGTTCACAGGCAGCTGAGCCAGTGACAGCTCTGGAGAGAGGTGTAGCTGAACAGGGAATGCAGGCACTTCAGGAACAGTGAAATAAGTCAGGGCACCATCTTACAAGCCCAGACCTGCTGCTACTGCTGTTGCTAAAATCAAGGCTGCCTCCAAGTACTTTGGACTTTTTCATTTAGCTCTATTATGTCTAGCATTTTCCAACATAGCTGTTCCCCTGAATGAAACTATTTTCTCCTCACATGTCAGTAGCAATACTTATTTTAAAATTGTTCAATTTTTTTTGTGGTTTGTTTTTATTTTTATTTTTTTTTTTATTTTTTATTATAATTTGCAGTAGATAATCTGAAAGTAAAGATGTTCTAAGTTAAAAATTGTTTAGCTCTGAAATTTTAATAAGAGCACCCTCTGGTGGCTCATGTATGAACAATATCTCTTCCAAAAGGAACTGCATATTTACATATAATACTGAATTTTGAACAAATGAATGGAAACTTTTCTCACTGAATTCTTCCTTTCAGCCAATGTGAAAGCCATAAATACATTTTCTACAAAACCAAACCAAACCAAACCAAACCAAACAAACAAACCAAATCAAACCAAAATAAAACAAAACAAAAACAAATGACCAAACCTGCCACCCAAAAAACAGGAGGAAAGTGCTTGTAAACATGTACTATCTATAAGTACAATTTAATTCTAGAAGGAGTCAATCGCATGTGAAAAATTAAAGATAGAAATATAGATAGATATCTCAAGAGATACAGATGCTAAAGCCTTTACAGTCACAATGGAAAAAAATCTAGAATCTAGAGGAAGTCAATAGATAAGAATGGAATATATTTTTTGCAACCTTCATTGTTTTAATCTCCTAATTTTAATTAGATTATTTAAGTCTTTTTATTTTGCACAGCCTTAATGATTTTAATGAGAAATACCTGTGTTAATTACCAAGAAATCCCAAGAATGACTGTCTACCACTTTGTCACAGGTATCTTCCATTTGAAAGTACCTGAGACCTCTCACGTTGGTTCTGCTATTGGACGGATCAGAGCTGTGGATCCTGATTTTGGGAAAAACGCAGAAATTGAGTACAACATAGTTCCAGGAGATGGAGGAAATTTGTTTGACATCACGACAGATGAGTACACCCAGGAAGGAGTCATTAAACTGAAAAAGGTATGTGGCACCAATGGGTGGATGTTCCTGTGACTCAGGTGGTAAACTAGGTAAGGGAATGAAAAAATTTGCAATTTTATGTCATAAGTAATTCCCAGTTGTAGTGCTACATAAGTAGTTTATGTCTCTATTTGAATCCACAGTTGTGATCTTCATTTTAAAAGGCATTGCAGTTTAGTTTTTCATTTCACATACAATCAGGTATGATGCTTCATGGTGAAGAAGTAATTCTAATCTCTATCTAGAAAGTACAATTTCTCTTTTATGGGAAGTTTTCTACCTAAAACCATGCAAAAACCATTTTAGTTCGGAGCATGGAATGAAAGTGTTATATTTTATATTAGATAAAATGTCGTAAATTTTCACCTATAAACATTTTATTTAGAAAATTTTGACTTTTTGTTTGTTATTTTAATAATTAATATTATAAAGTACTATGGTGAATACCATTTTTATTCAAGGTAAGAGAGTCCTCAACAGTTGCAAATAGCCATGACCTACTTCCAGTCTCATAATAGTGTACCAAGTAGCTGGTTATTAGATACTAATGCAGGGAAACACACTACATCTCAGTCATTTATGTTGCTTTAATGCAGTAGAATAAGCTCAAAATTACTGAATTTATGAATTTCAAAGATGGAAAAGGTGCATTTCATTTATAATTTAGTGATTAAAGCACTCAGTAGGAGAAATCCAAAACAGGGATTTTGGACACATTTTAACCAGTTATTTTAACAACACAATTTAACCACTTATTATTTTCTGGACCCAATGATCACAATGATCACACCAATGATCAGCTTGTTTAGTAGAAAGAAATCTGAACCACAAGTCATTTTGAGAGAAACAATTATGTTTTATAGACAGCTCAGGCTAGTAGGGGTAAATTCTGCAAAAAAAACCAAACTATTGGCTAAACTTCACAAGGGTCTGGGAAGAAAAGAGTTCTGGCCATGTATATTAAGATAAGCTTTAGGAAAAGTGAAGCTTTAATTCTAAGAAAATTTAGAATGTAGGTGCTTAACTTCCCTTGGCTCTGACCATAGATCTATATTTGCATTATATTCATTCTAATAATGGAAGTGTTGGCTTCAACCTCCTGACCTGGGAAATAGTAAATTATCCATGGGTGCATTAAAGAAGGAGATGCTGTCAAGTCACTGACTCTTTTGCTAGCTTTAATGACATAAAATGGAAGCCACCATACTCACAGGAAGTAATTTGTCAATGAGACAGAAACTCTTTGACCTCTTCATACCCTCCTTCTTTTCTGACTAAAGGTTTGAGTGTTCTGTTTCCTCCTAATGGGAATATGTAGACTTTGTTTCATTTTTAAAACCCTTCTGGTCACCTTATCCCCTCCATGCAGATGACTCAAAAATGGGTGCATCTGGAGCTTTCAGACTGAGCAGCTGCATACCCCTCTATATGCACAGCCAGTAAGAAATTGAAGTAAGTAGAAACTATTAACAAATTAATATTTGCTCATTAAGAGCAGATTTCTGATAGAATTCAGTTCTTTTTGAAAGTCCTAAGCCTCCTCTGTGCTTCTTGCTTTTAGATACAAAAATAGAGTTTTCCATACTTGTGGTTAAGTGTATGTATTACCCATTGGTTTTCCGGGTTGACAGTATTAATGTTGATAAGAAGGGTTTCAGGATAATTAAAAGGGACTGGGTCTATTGGTTGATGGGACAGGAGTGCAGGCAGTGTTCTGCTCAGTTCTTTCAGTAGCAGAAATGAATAATGAAAGGAACAGGAAAAGCTGTGTTATCAATAAGCCATGAGCACAATTTTGAGTCTTTTGATCACAAGGCAACTTTTATAGCACCAGGCCTGATGTAGTCAGATGGGCTCCATCTATCTAACAAGGGCAAAAGGACTGTAGCCCATGAGTTGGCAGGGCTAATTGAGAGGCCTTTAAACTAGGTTTGAAGGGAGAAGGGGATGCAACCAGTCACTCCAGAGGTGAGCCTAAGGGTGGTAAGCCAGAGTCTGAGGTTAAATCAGTCCAGCTGAAGTGCATGTACACTAATGCACCCAGCATGGGCAACAAACAAGAGGAGCTGGAAGCCATGGCACAGGAGGAAAGCTATGACACAGTAGGCATGGTACAGAAACATGGTGGGATGCCTCCCATGACTGGAGTGCTGCAATGGATAGTCAAGGCTTTTCAAAGAGATGGGTGAGGAAGGACAGGCAGTGGGGTGGCTCTGTGCATTGGAGAATCTCTTGACATGGCAGACTGTGAGGTTGATGGTGATGAGGTTGCATGACTATGGGTAAGGTAAGGATTGGGGGAAGGCCAACAAGGCAGACATCCTGGTGGGAGTCTGTTATAAACCACCTAAACAAGATGAAGAGGTGGATATATCATTCTATAAGCAGCTGGAGGACATTTCAAGATCACCAGCAAGGGGTGGGCTTCCGCTGACCCTTCTTTTACAGACAGAGAAGGGTTGGTGGGAGATATGGTGATCAGAGGCTGTTTGGGGTACAGTGATCGTAAAATAATAGTTTTCAATGTTTGATGAAACAAGAACAGAGATCAACAAAACTTCTACACTGGACTTCTGGAAGACAAACGTCAGCCTAATAAGAATGTTGATCAGAGAGTATCTTGGGAAACAACCCTTAAAAATAAAGGGGTGCAGGAAGAATAGATGTCAAGAAAGAAATCATACTTCAAGAAAGAAATTTTAAAAGTACAGGATCTAGGCTATCCCTATGTGTCAAAAGACAAGCTAGTAGGAAAAAAAAAAACAATTTACCTGTCTGGGCAGGGAGGTTTTGAAAAAACTAATGATTAAAAAGAGGGTATATCATCTGGAAAAGGGGGCAGACAGCTCAGGAAATATTTAAGGATGTCATTAGGGCATGCAGAAAGAAAATTAGAGCTATGAAAGAAAAAAGTTAAAAAAATTGACACAATCACTTCTATATTCAGATAGTTTAGAATTGGCCACTGTATTTAGTCTTTCTAGCAGCAAGATAGGGCATAAACTGAACTAGGGAACTTTGACAACAGGAACTTTGACCAATGTTGCCTAATGTAAATGATAGATCTCTGAATATGGAGGAAAAACTGTAATCCTAATCCCTTCCTAATCTTCAGAACAGTGAGAGGGGGGAGTGAATGAATGTGAAGATCAGGAAATACCAGCTTTGTTCTATGCAGGAGTGTGGATAGAAGATAAACCAAACACACAGGGCCTTCAGCAAAGTATGCCTTTGTACTGATCCTATACTTTGTTTTTTACAAGACTTTTATCAGGGAAAAGATTCCTTTCACAAAACTTTAAATCATCCAGGTATTTTATGAACATTTTGCAATCATCCAAAATCCATCCACTTAGGTTCTTTGTTGGACCCCAAGTTAAAAAAAAGCTATATGGATTCTTAAAGATATTGTTCACTCAGTTGTCTTTTAATATCTTCACACTTGTAGTAATATAAATGTATTTTCATGGGTTTCAGTTTTCAGATTACAGAAGTGCTGGACACTCAGAATTTAGTAGATACCTATTAAAATGCATACTAGTTGTACAGTACAAACCTACAACAGCATTGTTCATTTTACTTGAGAGAAGAAATTTTACATTGAAAGATGTTCAAAACACTGATTTGACCTTGTGGGGTTTTGCAAACATTTAGTATGTATTGAAGTCTTTTTTAAAATGAAAGTGGGTGAATGAATAAGGCTGACACATTCAATTAAGAATTACAAATAATAAACAATGAAAGCCACTAATAAAAAGTGGTATATGATTTAAAAACAGGTTTGTGCTTTCTTTTCCATTATAGCATATTCTGGTGCTGTAAGTGCTGCAGTAATTCAGTGCTGTGCCACTTCAAAACCATTTATAAAATTTGCTTTTATTTCCCCTGGAAAATTTCTTGCAGCCAGAAACTGTCCATCACAGTATAGACACTTTTTCTGGTCTGTTGTTATGCAGAAAAACATTGAGAGATTTCTATATCAAAACTGATAAAAATGAAGCCTTCCTGGACTACCTTTATTTTTGGTGGAAAATAGGTTTGATGAGAAAGAAATTGCACAGGCCAGACTGTTCCTTTCAGCACACTAAGTGTGCTGACAGATGCAGAAGTCTATTCTCTGCTTCAGAGATGCTAAATGGGTAAGAACAGCTACAGCTGGACAAGTTACAGATCTTAAATCATCTGTTTTGGTCGCTCATTTATTTTTGTGCTATGATCCTATGTAAGTCTGATTACTACTACTTTTGTGCTAATTACATGCATTAAAAATGAAACAGCTTTTCTTATATTCTGCTAAATAAATCATCCAAATGCCATCTAGCACCACTGTGTGGTTAGCACTGTAATACCTTTTTCTCTCAAAATAAAAAATAAAGGAAAATAGTATCCCTTAATAAAGGGAGGGGAGGGGACTTGGCTTAAGGGTAGTGCTGTCTACAGTTCTCTGTAAGAGCGAGAAAGAAAAGAAAAAAGAAAAGAAAAGAAAAGAAAAGAAAAGAAAAGAAAAGAAAAGAAAAGAAAAGAAAAGAAAAGAAAAGAAAAGAAAAGAAAAGAAAAGAAAAGAAAAGAAAGAAAAGAAAAGAAAGAAAGAAAAGAAAGAAAAGAAAGAAAAGAAAAGAAAAGAAAAGAAAAGAAAAGAAAAGAAAAGATAGGAGTTAGGCATAGAATTATAATTCCCTCCCTTGTCTAGTGCTGTTTAATACAGCGCTTATTGCATTTGGTATTTAGATAGAGTCTTTGATCATACCTGAATCTTCAGCAAACTATAGTGGGTGTAAGCTATAAGACAGAAGGGAGCATCTCCTTCATGCCAGAGAATAGGGGCCTCAGATGTGCCAGGAACAGGACTGGTTTTGAAACTTTTAATGACCAGGCACAACAGTAAAGGAAAATAGAAGGTTCCAACCTTCTCTGAAAAATTGTCACTAAATTTATTAAACAAAGGATGAGTTTATATGATAAGTACATTTTGTGAAGAAGCCTTTTAATTGGCTCAGCATTTGCTAATCTGGAAACTGAATAGGGTTCAGGCACTTGTACTGCTTGAAGACATCATTTTACTAATTGTGCAGTGTTTCATTAAAAACTTGGAACACAATTGTTTCTAGGCTTCACCTTCCTACCCTGCTCCATGATACTGGGTGAACGTCTTCACATGGTCCAGTGGAAGCTCAGGGGACAACCACATCTTGTTTTTTTGTAAGTTGTGCACCACTACTAAAACTAACTGATCAGATGACAAAGCCGTGACATGAAATCCCAGCATGTCACAGCACTGCGCAATGAGAAACAGCAACTTTAGTGATGATAAAATAAAAGAAGTTGGGGGACAATGAACAGAGCCAGAAGCTGCAGAAAAGTATTAGGAGTGTGTGCTTCCTTTCAACTTCAGGCACCACTTTTTAGAAGACTTTAATGCAGTCAGCAAGTAGTGCTTTGAGTCTGACTAAGCTCAGTTGTGTTGCCCATGGGACAGCCCATGTATATAGCTCTGGGATGTTGATGTAACATAAGAGCTGTCTGAAAACACCTGTATTACACAGGAGTGAGCATAAGGCAGACTCCTGTCGTCCTTCAGTGAGAACTGAGTTAAAACTACTCCTTGCTTTACTACCAAAACTGTTACAGACTGTGCACCACACCCCATCCCACCTCATCCATTCTTTCTCCAAGGGCAGGGAATTTCTTTTGCAAGTGAAAGCACAGGCACTACCTGTTAATCTGTAATTACAACTCATGAGTCTGTGGGAGTGAGAATAGTGCTTGTGCATTTTAAGCAGGTGATATTAAGTCCTTCAGTACAGGCAGAAAGTGGTGAGCTGTGTGCAGATACAATCACAAAGAGCAACAGGAAATGTAAGGAGGAGGAGATGTTCAGTCTTTGTAGTTTGTGGATAGAACTGTTTGGTTTGGTTTTCCCTAGAACAGAGAAAAACATCATCAGAAATGGGTGAGATGCTTGAGAGCAGCAAACAAGGGCCCCGCTGACACTGGTCAGCTTCTCCCTTTCTCCAGATATAGAACAGGCATGTATTTTGCACACTTCTCATCAAATCTTGAAATACTCACTACAGATCTTATCTTTATCTTATCTTTCACTGTGCATTCTCAGCTCTAACTAATGAATGCTTCTGGTTAATCTAAAGCTTACTTTACTAAACCTGCTCTGTAATACCAGTCATTTCCTATTTAGAATCCAATGCAGAAGTCCAGTTACTGAAACTTAACTGCTTATACAGAAACCGTGTCAATGCACAGCAAATTGTCTTATGCCAATATTTTACAAAATGTATAGATGCTTAACCCATTTGAAGGGGATAGTGTTTCTGGCTTTTGAGACCAGCACATGTGGCCCAGAGTTAGTCTGAAATTGCACAATGCTAGTATGAAGTCAAGCTTTAGTTATTATACCCTTCCTGCCAACCCAGTCCTACTATCCATAACTATCCATATGTCCTGGGGCTTGAAATCTCATCCCAAAATATAGCTTTTCTGTCATTGTAGGTGAAAGCCTCTATCAGAAACAATACTCTTGTATTTCTTATGTGTAGATAAAACCCAGGCATTTCTGGAGTTTCCAGTTCTGCTTCTTTGTGAAGCAGAACAAAGTGACAGCGTAATTATATCTTTCAGACCTTTTTTTTTTTTTTTTTTTTTCTTTCACTTCTTTAATTCTCTCTCTTTCTTTCACACTAGCTAATATAAAATTTTAGATAAAGATGCATCTATATAGCAGCATTTCTTAACTTCTGCCTTGAATCTGGAAAACAGAATATTTCAAAATAGATTTATTTCTGATACAGAGCTGGTTATATGCTGTCCTAGTCATATTAAATAAGTCCATTCAGGTACTTACATAGTTGCAAGGCAAAGTGATTTGTCAGTATGTGTCTGATTTGGGGATTTGTAGAATGGCTTTGCTGTGCACTAGGCAACAATATAGAACAGCTTGTAACCTCAACATAGGGAAAAGCTGATGAGGACAAGTTGAGGGGGCCAAAAACATCTGTTCTGTCACTGGTACTTAGAATATAAATTAGAAATACTCAGTTATTGAATAGTTCACAGTAAATAAGGTATCACCTTAGCATTAGCAAAATACTGTTTACTACACAGAGAACCCCCAAATTTCTATAAAATAAAAGCCTTATTCAAACATACCTTCTGCATGTAATTACTTTTATAGAAGGAATAAATATCTCTCTAGCTTAAGAAAAAAAATCTATGAAGTCATTTCATTAAAATATTTTTAATTGAAAGACATCTCAAAAACGTTAAAGGTCTGGTTTGGGGTTTTTTTGGTACGGTTCAAACATTCTACTGTTTATATCCTTAGCAGCATACCAGATTCAAAATGTAAATGGGATTGAGCACCCTCAGACAGTTATTATATAACAGCAAAACAGTAATTTTTTTTTATTATTATTATTTAGTTTGGGATTTTTTGTTTGTTTGTTATTGTTTTGTTTTGCTATAATACATGTAAAATATCATGTGCACCACTTTCTCCTTGACAGATTTTAGTGATATGTACTAAAAATTAAAAATACAATAAAGTGTTTTTTTAGCATGTTTGAAACAAAAAATCCAAAAATCCAGAAGAATTTGCCTGGAACCTATGTAGACATTCAACTCTAGTGTTTTTAGGCAGACTCTGGACAATTCAGACAAATGCCTAAATTTTAAACTGTCAATGCCATCTATATGACTCAACTGCTCAAACATGGGCAAAACAGAACTGAACAGGAGATTGCAGCATGCAATCCCCATACATACAAGACAATAAAGCCATACTCTTGTTACATGATATATGTTGACCAAAATCTTTTTTTATTTGAAATTAAGTCCTAGACTTACCACTTGCAACATTCCCCAACTCTGAATACATTTCAGTTGCAGTTTACCCTCACTTAGGCTAAAGGCTAATTTCTGCTGTTCTGTGGGAGTCTGTCACTGATGTCTTTCTCCATCATTTTCCACCTGTCTCTTCTTATTTTGACTGCCATCTGTGCTTTACACTGGCCACATAACCTCTAACTATATTTATCATCAGTCCCATTGAAGGACAGAAAGAGACAATGAGTTGCTCTGAGATTCAGTGGAAAAATGTTATCCCTTCTTGGGATCACACTGCCTTCTTAAAAATATACTTTATATTTCTGCATAATGCTGGAGGGTGGAGAAGTAATTCAGCCACTTTGTCTGCTTCCTGGGTTTCTGTGCAGTGAAATATGCTTGTCTGAACATACCAATAGACAGAACTGTTTGACATCTTACTGCTTTCTGTTCCCCTTGCATCATGAAATGTGACTGAGCACTGGCCATGCACCATGATCTGCTACAAGTACCTTCAAGAGTAATTTGATTAAAGACAGCCTGCAAAGTCTGCATGAATTATTGCTCTTTCCATTAATATGTCTCTTTGCAAATTTACTGATGTATTTCAGGAGCCAACCTGAAAAGTTTTAATGCAATTTTGGTGGTATGAAAGATGCATACAAGGTATTACTTAGAATTACCACCTATGTGGAGCTTAGATTTCTTGCTTTTTCTGTATTAATCAGTTTTCTGTAGCTCAGCTATTGACTTTTTCTTCACCAGACTAAGTCCTTAAACTTTAGATTTCTCCTCTTATTATATCTTTTGAAACAACTTATATAAATATCTGGAAGATACTTTTTTTTTTTTTTTCTTTTGGGTGAAATTGTTTTGGCAATGCATAACAAGTTTGCACTAATACAGTAGTATAGAAAAGGAAACCACAGTGTAGAAGCAATATGAATAATGAACCAACGTGTCTATTTTCAGTGAAGGCAACATCTTAGGGTTTCACCACTGGGGCATGAGATCTACCAGACCTAAGGACAGAAAACTGAAGAATTTAAATCTGTCCTGATTGTGACAACTGACTGAAAAAACTGGAGGAAAAAAAAAAAAAAAAACCCAACCAAACAAAAACAAAACAACAACCGAAAACCAGACATTTAAACATTCTTGTTCATATACATGTAAACCTGTTGTTTTTTCCAGGTAGCATATTCTGCAAGCAAATTTCAACCTTAACAATTATAGGCATAAACCACTAGGTGCCAGTGTTACCCAGACATCAGGAAAAGGTTTTGTTAGAAAGCTTAAAAACAACATGAAAGCCAATGCAGATAAACCCTTTAAATGAAAATAAAGCTTCTGCATCTTTTCAACTAAATAAGACTGCAGTAAGGGTTTTGAGGTGATTATTTTTCTAGGAGTCAAGGCACTAAATTGATATGTGTTGACAGAAACCCACATCAAAACAACCTGATTGCAGGACACATTCCATCAGAAACTCACATAAGTACACAAAAGCTGCTGTGTTATCTTCAAGACCTCATGAATTGCACCTAGCATCATAACACAGAGCCAAAGTCAGCATTTTGCAATGTACATGCAGCTCAAACCTATGGCATGGATAGCAGCCCACTGCTAAGGTTGACATTTTACAGGAAAAGCTTGTTTCAGATCAAGTTAGAATTCACATTCCAAGTCATACCTGAGGTTTGGTTTGACTCATTGATGTATATGAGAGTTTTCATTTGGACTTATGTTCATCACTGTCATGGTCTTCTGAAAGCTTTCTCTTCTTAAAAAGGAAAAAAAAAAAAAAAAAAAAAAAAAAAGAAGGGAAATCTATTTCAGGTTCTATTTAAGGAGCTGGATCAGCTAGAGACAGCTGATTGCCAGTGCATGGGAGTTGCAAATGCAAACTTCTGACTAACCTGCACTCAGCTCATTTGTAAGAGATGAATCTCACTCATTTAACTTCAGACATCTACAGTGTAACTGTTTACATCCATGCCAGTCATCCTGATTTTTTTGATGTAGAGAAGCAGTAATTTCCTGACTATGATTCATCTGGCCTATTTCAAAAACCACCTTAGCATAAGATGAACTGCAAAACCAACTTAAATGATTGATTAGCTCAGGAGATGAGATTTACACCTAAGGCATCTAAAGTTTTGGCAGATTAATCCAACCAAAGGGATTTTACAATGTCTAATTTTTAGATAAATCTAATGTTTTGCTTTTGTTTTTGCTTTTGTTCTTCCTACAGCCATTAGACTTTGAAACTAAGAAGGCATACACCTTTAAGGTGGAGGCCTCCAATCTCCATCTTGACCATCGGTTTCACTCAGTGGGTCCGTTCAAAGACACTGCCACTGTGAAGATAAATGTGTTGGACATGGATGAGCCTCCAGTGTTCAGCAAGCCCGTGTACACGATGGAAGTCTATGAGGATACACCTGTGGGGACCATTATAGGTGCAGTGACTGCACAAGATCTTGATGCTGGCAGCAGCTCAGTTAGGTAAGAGAGCTTTTCCTCCTTCAGTAACTCTCTGACAACCCAAAGTGCTTCTGACAGTTGGATGCACTGGCAAAGAACTTGGTGTGAAGATATAAAGTATACCTAGTCTGTCCCTGCAAGAGATAACTGAAGCTCTGAAAAAATATTGGAAGGAGATGCTCGTTTGGGTGAATTATCTGGAAAAAAACATTGAGTGCTCACAGCTTTTTATCATGCTGATCATGTAAGTTACCACACACTGCCATGACTTCAGAGATGGTGTGTTAAGTCTAAGGAAGGGAATGGTGTCTGGATGTCACAGCCCACTGGTAGAGGACATGGTATTTGCTATAAATTCTCCTCCAGGCTGAACAAAGACTCATGCCAGGGGACTTTCAGGCATTTTTTGTACAATCACCATAACTCTGACTCACAAGCCCTTAAATTCTTATAATGTACTTCCACAAGAGTGGTAGCCCTTAATTTTGTAGGCTACACTTCAATAAGTTCTCAACTCCCACAACAAGCACCTCAAAACATGCTGGCTCACAGCACACCTCCAGAGAGAGTGAGGGGGTCCAATCCATGACTTTTATAGTTAACCTGGTGCACACCTCTTATGTAAAGTCAATTTTTCACGCTGTTTTGTTAGCACATGCACAGCCAGCACTTCTCCAGGGAATGAGTTGGCAGGTGGAAGATGAAAATGAGTCTCAAGGTGGAGCAAGAAGGTGGCTGAGAACAGCCCAGCCCCACCTCTGCAGGATCCTCTCCTCTGATCACACCTTTCCTGTAGCAATGCTTAGAAAGTTTGAGACAAAATGTGCTTAGGTGTGGTCCTCTACACTGGGTCTTCCACAAAAATATCTCCTAACCATGGTAGTGAGAAAGAAGATTTTACATGCTGCATCTGTTTGTGTTAGACATCAGTGTGACAGAACTGACCTTTTCACAAGAACCACTTACTCCCTACATCTGTCAAAGAACAAATGATCTGATAAATAATCATCACACATTTCTTGTCTGAGGCTGTGAGACATGATTGCTGACCAATATGGTTGTGTTCAGCACAAGGAAACTTGCCAGGCAAGCCTCTCATTTATTGCTATAGCTTATTTTCATGAAATAAAAAGGGGTGAGCATCTGGTATACAAATGTAATGCATTGATTTTGACAACCTATTTGCAGTCACATTAGAAAGATTAAAGTGAACCAGAGTCATGTACCAAGAAGGAAGCTTCTTGAAGCTTAGATATCATCTAAGATATAGGCAGCTGTTAACACATGCTTCCAGTACCAATTTGTGCTGGGCCTACCTGACTTCAGGAAACATTTATCCCCAGATTTTCAAAAGAAATACTGAAAACATAATGCATGTCATAAATTTTAAATATTAATGTTTATCAAATGGGACTATAATAGAACAGAAAAATGACATGAGTGTCTACCAAGTGCATGCAAATTCATGCATATATGATTATAAATTGAATTTGGACTTTTAAAATCCATGTATAATAATTATGTGTATTTTGGCTCAATACTTATATTCTCAAAATATACAATAAACATGCTAGATGTAATCATATGCAAAAAATTAACATACACTGTTTAGCTCCTGCTTTATCAATTCATTGTTAGTTTTTGTTTAAAACTATTACTACTGCTATTTGTTTCACTTATTTAATAGAATCTTTATTTTTTAAAAATATAGATATTTATTTGTTCATAAGCCTGATACATTCCTTCTCTGAAAAAGGATCAAAGCATTCACTAACAAAGACTGAAGTTGGAATCTTTTTCCCTAGTGGTAGCCTATGAAAATAGCCCCAGTGAAGTTAATATTCTGTTGAAAACCATACAAACCATACTCTCTTGCAACCAGATAGAAAGCCTTTAATCACATTGCTGAGCAGTTTTTCATATGACAGTGGAATAATTTGGATGTATAAACAGTTTCAGTGAGAGTTTTTCATTTTACAAACACTCCTAGGAGACTCAAGTGCTTTTTACTGATTCTGTATTTGCAATTACTCAAGAAAAATAATTGTCTCTTGATGGTTTATCCACATGATGTGTTCACTGGAATATTGAATCCTAAGCCATTTTATAATGCCCATGTCTATGGTTTTTAACCCTGAAATCACTACTTGAATGTCCAAATGTCTATCTACAGTCAATACCCCTACATTTTAATCTCCCTGATCTTCTAGCTGACCCTTTACATCAGCAAACTGCCTAAGTCCTTCCAGAGTCACATTTATGAGTTGATTTGACTGGTTCATGCCCACAGAAAAAAAAAAGAACTATGTCCCAGAATGTTCTGGTGCTCTTCAGTGTTGTGACTTTGGGGCACATGTGCATCTCCATGTCTTATGTTCAGAGTCCTATTTTCTACCTGTGCAGCAATGTCCTGCCCCAATAAGCAGCCCAGGTGGATTTGCTCCTGTGTTGCCAGTTAGTCCTCTTCCATTGCTGCAGCCATCACCACAGGATACTAGCCACCATCCAGGAGTCAGTGCAGAGGTAGAATGCAGGCTACTTTTCATATTCAGAGATATCTAAGACTAGTTGTATGGCTTTCACTTCTGCAAATAGGTTTGACTCTTCTTTTTATTCAGCAGTTACTGTGTAGGACTCCACACAGCAGCTTTCTATCTTTAATGGTTTCCTACCATGCAGAAAGATCCATCAGAAAGTAGACCATGTTCTCTTTTGTTTTGGGACAACTTATTATATGATGGTGCTTCTATGGCCATTGTGCAAGGAGTAGCCTCTGAATCTTTAGGAGCTGTCTTGGGGTGATTTTATGATGATACTTTATTTTGTAATTATCTGCTTATGCCCAGAAACAGCCACTTTCTTCTTTTCTTCTTTACTTTCTATTTTTTTTTTTTTTTTTTTTTTTTTTTTTTTTTTTTTTTTGGCCCATCTGGGTATCTGGTGAGGAGAGGTTGCCCCAAACTCAAGACCTCAAAAAAGCTGAACCAGCATGAGAAAGGACATTAAAACCTACCAACTTCTGTGAGCTGCTGTGAGGAAGAGTTTAACATCAGAAAGATTCCCATTTATTCTGCCCAAGCAGCTACACTAACTCCTGTTCCTCACCTTCCTTGAGACAAAAAGGGGGAGCCTCCATCTTTCCCTCACAGCTGGGCTGTCTGGTGGGGGCTTTGGGTTAAGTTTTTGAAATTTCAATATCTAGCATTTTTTCAATCCTTCATTGTTCCTCGCGGGCACCCTTTTGTTTTTTTCTTTGTTAATAAACAGTTGGGGATTTTTTTCATTTTTACCCACTAAGATTCATTTCTCTCATTGGCAAACAGGGTTATCAAAGCCCTTCTCTTTAGAGGAAATGCTCATTCCAGGGCATTTTCTCCTAAAATTTGTCCCTAAACCTAGACAAGGACATTTTCCTTTTTTACTTTACTATAGACCATTTCCAGAACTTCTAATTCTCTCATGTACTGATACCTTCATCTGCTGGGATCCATTTTCCTGGGTAATTCACAAGATCTTCCTTAAATGGATATCATGCCCTCATGCTATAGAGAGGCCATCTCCAGAGACTGCAAATTGCTCCTTCTCTTCCAATTCCTCCTTCAATTTCCCCATCCCTATCAAGGGATTTTAGCTGTTGTGGCTTCATGACCTTTCAATTGTTGACTGTCAGCCCTGTTATCCCAGCATCACCTGGCTGATGACTGCAGTCTTTCCACATTTCTCAAAGTTCTGACGAGGTCAAGGAATGGGTAACTTCAGGTTCCTGTTTGATTTGTCCCACTCTTTCAAATTTCTTTGTCGAAGGACCAGCTTTAACATCTGACCTCTCCTCTCCTGATTGTCCTCCTTCTCCTCCTTCTTCTTCCTCTTCCTCCCTTTCTTATCAATGGTATGGATCTGAAGCTTGCCTTATCCATTATTTTGTTTTGACTACTGGTGCAAGTACTGTAGTTGCTGTGTTTTGGGTCGCTGTCTCAGTCAGAGTGTCCTCAAATGCAGTTTGGGTTCCTGCCTCAGCTACAGTCCTCTGCAAGGACTGAACAGTGGCTCAGCAGGCACAGGTCAGGCCCCAGCACAGGGCAAGAAGCTGCTGGCTTTCACTGGGGTGGGCAAGGCACCCTTCCATCATTGATGGGTCAGTTTTTCCAGGGCTGGTCACATGTTCAGGTGTAAAGTCAAAGGGAACTGGAGGTCCCACCCTAGGAACATGCCCAAATCCTTCCACACACCCTGCCACCCAGGAGCTGGATGCCTCAGGGCAGATTTCAGTATCCCCACACTTAAAGTTTGTTTTCTCTTGCACCAGGAAAACATCAGATTCTACAAATCCCACAAATAGTGTGCCAATAGTATTCATTAATACTATTAACAGTATTACGCAGCTTAAATAAGGATCAGCAATAAGCATGGGAGCCTGCATTATAAACCCATTTACATCAGTCTTGGGCAGGGAGAGGCAGATGTGTTCATCAGCATCCACAGAAGATAGCTCCCCACACAAAACAAGGCTGCAATGCAAAGGGCAGAGCACAGAGCTGTTGTTTGTGCCAATATGCTCAGCAAAACAAGGAGATAAGGAGTGCAGCTGACAAAGGAGCTTGCTACTCAATAACTGCTATTATTATATCATGCAATATAGATAGATAGATAAATGGATGAATGGATGGATAGATAGACAAATAGATAGATAGAGAGAGAGAGAGAGAGGGAACTGCCTTTGTTTCACTGCCTGGGCACCAAAAAGGACTCTGATCATTTTTAGATACCACGTGCCCACCAAGCCACTCTATTACTCCCCTTCCCAGCTGGATGGGGGAGAGAAAAGATGGAAACACTCGATAATACAGTTTACTAAAGCAAAAAATGAAATATTGTGTTTTCATAAGGGAGGAGGGAAAAAAAAAAGGTTTATCCTCTACTTGCCATCAGCAAGGGAAGTTCAGCCACTTCCCAGGAAGCAGGGCTTCAAAACACATAGTGGTTTCTCTGGAAGGCAAATCCTGTAAATGGAAAATTCCTCCCCTTCCTCTTCCATTCCTTAGCTTCTATATCTGGGCTGATATCATAAGCTATGGACTATCACTTTCGTTGATTTAATTGGCATAATTGTGTCCCCTCTCAGGGTCTTGGGAATTGTTGGAGACACAGAGTTGATGATGCGCCAGATTTGCTCAATAGTAGCCAAAACACTGGTGTGTTATCAATACCTTTCTGGATACCAATGCAAAGCACAGCACTGTGAAGTCTATTATTGGAAAATGAATTCCATCTCAGCCAGACCCAATACACCAATGTACTAATATTCAATATTCCATAAGTTTTATATCCTCCAAATAAAACAAACAAACAAACAAACAAACAAATGAAAACTAAGCAAGATTGTAAGTTAGGAAAGTGTAAATTAGTTTGAAGACATTTAATGTGTTTGCAAGTTTGTGGTATCTTTACCAATCATACTTTGTTAGCTGTTTAAAATCTCAAATCTCAATCTCAGATGATCTCATAGAGCTAAAGAATTACTTCATCAATTTTATCATATTGCAAAGAAGTCCAAGTTATTTCTGAGTAAATATGCTCTCAAAACAAATGGAGAAAAGTGAGTCATGCTCTTTGAAGACACAGCCAGTAGAAATTATTGAGTAGTACTGGTAGTTTCTGGTAGTGCTGTAGTTTCTTTGCAAATTCATTCATTTTCTGTAAAATATCTTCCTGGAATGGTTTGGCCATTAAGTCCCTAACAGCAAAAAGAATAATCTCCACTCTGCCAAAAAAAGATTTGAATAAAACCTGCACTGTATGCAAAAGAAGGCAAAACTCCAGAGAGCAAATCAAGCTAGAACAGCTCACATAAAAAGAAACAGTATTTGTTCCAGCAACTAAATTCATGTTATCAGACACAAATTTTCCGTCTGTTATGTTAGGTACATCAGGAAGGCAAAGATAATGACTAAGGATGAAAACTGGATTCAGCTTTTAAAGAAAAATATTTTGCTTGAGGACATTGAAAATGGCAAGGGTTATATTATTTTTCTCTTTTTTTCTATTACTCATATCAAATTTTTAGACAAGTCAGAAGCCTAAAAAGGTTTGTTTTGTAAGAAGGTATTTGCTAGAGATGCTGGAGTGAAAGGGCACAGAGCATACATTCAGTAATGAACAGGAAATTAAGCACAAGGAGAAAAAGAGCCACAGGTATACAGCACCTGCAAGGGTGACTGGCTTTGCAGCTGTTTGGGAACATTACCCCAGTGCACCTAATTTTCAAACTGTGTTAAATCTGGAGTTTATGTGTCTCTGGTGATCTGTTTTGTCTATTCCCATTTTATCCATAGTGCTTCAAGAAATGCTCAGCATGCACATTAAGGTGAAGTCCTATGTACTTTTTGGCCATTAAAAATCCCAAAGCACTTGCAAAAACAGCTCTGATCTCATTTTCTTCTCAGACTCCTCTAAGTTTATTACTGTTTGAAGATGACTGGGAGGAAAAAAAGCTGCTGTTTGTTAGTGTGTTACAAAATCTGTAATTTGTAACTATGCAAGTTTTTGGTAGAGATCCTTGTATTTCTGGAACAAGGGGTTTTAGCACTTCCTAATAATCACTGTTTTATGTGACCATACAGCATGAATGTTATAGACAAAGCTGTCTAAATGACAAGAAAGCAGAAATGGAGGGCAGGACTGAATTACCTGCAGTACCTCCTAGTGAGCTCCTTTTAACTGTGTGTGAGAAGTTCAACAACTTTGCACTGACATGTCTGAAGTTGTCAGATTTCCATGGAAATGATATTCTGGTATAAAGTATAAGAGGATAATTGTCCCTGATGTGAATCCCAGATGACTCTAATTAACAATGAGTTTCTTATTCTGTGCCAAAACACTGCCCTTCAGGTCTTCTCTGCTTGCCTCAGGAGTTTTGCCTTATGAACCAAAAGAGCCACTCTAAGAAGGAAAGCTGTGGGGACTGTGAATTTTCATGATGAAGTCCAGAGTCATGAAACTGATTTTAAAGTAAAAAGCCATTTGTACATAGATAACTCCTGTTCTCAGCATCTTAGGGATAAGACTGTATTACCTTCGTGTGCTTCGAAAGGAAAATATATTTTTTTCTTTCTGAACTAGTTTACAATAGTCCATACACTTATAAGAACGGGTTTTGTTTTCCCAGAAAAATACTTTGTCATTTTAAGATTAAGAAAATAAAGATTTCTTCCTGAGTCCTAGAACACCATATCTTAATGTACAAGCGCCAATAAGACAAATTGAAGTATGTAAGAGTTTCAGTCCCATAATTCTTCCAACTTTTTGTGCCTACATTTTTTAAATTTACTTATTCTTCAGAAAGAAAAGTCCCACCCTGTAACATTAAAATGTATCTTACAGATGCATACATATCTAGAAAATCTGAGACATCAAGTTCCAGCACCTTAAGTGCCTTCATTTAATAACAGATTAGGTGACAGCGATTTTTCTGTGTATTGTATCATGCTGGAGAGAAACAAGTCAGTTTTGTACAGATAAGAGAAGTTGAGACTCATTAATTTTTGTTCCTTTTCAGCTGCTCTGGTGGTTTTGCACACTTGTTGCCCTGTTGCCTCCTGTTGGTTTCTGCTGCAATTTTAGCTATACTCCATCCTTTGTATTTTATGAAATGCCTGTCACACACCCCACTTCTAAAACCTCTAGTCCATAAGAGGATTCTATTCTATGAATTCTAATTTATCCAAACTATCTAATTCAAATCCCTACAGAACTACTTCTCAGTTTCTGCTGCAGATGCCTTGGTATAATTTTCTGTGCTCCTACCAGCCCACTATTTTCTTATATCTCTTATGCTCTGTCTGATGGTAGTCTCTTATTCTACAGTCTTTCTTTCTCCCATGGCTGGTTTCTGTATTTTTACTTCTGAATCATCTCCCATTAGCTTCATTGGTCTCCTGCTCTACCCTCTTCTTTTCTTCTGCTGAGGACAGAATTTTTTTGATCTGTGTCTTCATGTATTTGTTTCACTTTGTTCTAGCTACTTTATCTTCTTTGGAAAACTATAGAAACTCCAACATTTTCTCTGAACCCCAAGGTGTATATTTGGCAGGCACATCTGCTCTTTCCTCACCATCCTCTCCTTTCCATTCTCATTTGGCTCATTGAGCACCAAGCAACCATATACTCAAGAAGATTCCCATCTACCTACCTTTCAGCAATGTTGGATATGATACGGGGCAATGAACTCCTGCTTCCAGCTCCCACTTCTCCCCACTTTCTGACTCTTCCTCTGTTCTCTATTTTCTACCTCCTAAACTTCATCTTCATGACCTCAAGCAATCACATCCTCTACTCCACCACCCTTTTCCTGTAAGTTTATCTCCTGTGGTCCCATATACTGCTCTGCCATTGTCTAGGTTTGACTGACCTATCTTCTTCCTCAGCAACTGAGTGGTTTTAAGGAACTGAACAGAGAAGTGACTTCTCTTCAAACAGAAGGCAAAAAAATCTTTCTCTTCTGTGTATAAATGTCCATCAAAAGTTTTTTTCAGGCAGCAATTTCTGCCTTACTTTTACCATAAAATAAGGTGTAAATAACAAATTATTTTGGCAATCCCCTTCATGGTAGTCTAAATTACCACATTTTATTTTGCACTTGCAATGGATTAGATGCATGCAGACAGTTATCAGAGCTCAGCTAGTTAGTGGCTCAGTTGTATCAGTTCAGGTTGTGTGGTACCTTGATTTGGTGATAGGCTTGGAGCTACTACAAGGAGAAACTACAAATAAGGTGTGAATTTGTCTTACCCTTAGTCTTAAATCTATACACTTAAGGCTGAAGCAATCAGGCATGATCAGTGGGGAAGGTAAATGTAGTCACTCATTAGCCCTCTGTGATGCTGCAGCAGGTTCACTGGAAACAGATGGAGTCGTGCGTTAAAAATCCTTCCTTGCAATTTTGGGACACATGCAGACTGACATTTTGATCTGTGTGGGTTTTCTCGAGGCTGGCAGGAACATGGAGCAAAGGTAAGTACTTTCTGGCACAAGTCAGAAAGACTGTGAAAGTGAAAAATTAGACCTTCCCAAGTAAAAGACTGGTGGGAATAATTTGACATGTATAAATTTTCCTAGATCAAATCCTGGATGCACTTGAAGCGTGAAATATTTTTTTCCTAAGTCCAGCAAGTCAAAAGCAACTGAAAACAAAGTCTAAAACTGAGAGAGGCCAGTAACCTTTATTTACAGTCAGTAATTCATCAAGTTACTGAAGCTTGTAAAAAACAGCAAGTGATCTTCTGTTGGCATATGCAGTCATATTACGCTATAAAATGTCAGGAGATTGAACTGAAATAGATGTGCAGTCCCAAGAAGTTTATGGACTACGGCTCTAAGTAAATGGCCTGTTTGTGAAGGAAATGGATACTGAAAATCAAGAAGTATGCATTCAAATCCAAGGCAAAGAACAACCTGGCAAGGAAAGCTTTTAAATTAATTGAGAACAGCAAAGTAGCCCAAGTGAGGGGAAAGGAACAATATGATCATAATAGTTCATTATAGTTTCTGGTTTATTTCACAGCACTTGTACCACCTGGTGATGTGATTTTACAAAGCCAGTTCTCATCCCTGAGGCACAAACTGTAATTCTACCTCAAATAATAGTCTTCCTGATTTTACATCAAGAACTGTTATTCCAAATTTCTTCAGGAATGGTTTTCTCAAGGATTCTAGAAAGAAATTGTGAGATTAAAATAGAGTTTTAATGGCTACAGCTATTATCACATCACCTCAATTGGTGAACCTCTCAGGGCTTGACAGAGAATTAAGAGGACTCAGGATTTAAAGCTATGTCTAAGAAAAACCTATGTGCTACAGGGAAGTGTGATAGGTGGTAATCTGCACTTTGGTGCACCAAGTTGACCCTGAAGCTATCTCACTAGTATAGAATAATAAAAAAGCTTCCCAATATTTTTTATTTAAGGTTTTTCATCCCTTTCCATAAGGATAACTACCATTTGAACATAGTCAAATTCCAAGTCCTTTCTTTCTGAATTTGTCCTTCGGGTCTGTTTGCAAGCATACTTCCCTGACCTAAAATATTCAAATTTATTATCAAGATTAAATAGTTATTGCATACAGAGTTTCTTATATATTTTGCACTTTGTTTGTTCTTTTTTTTTTTTTTTTTTTGTTTTCAGGCTTTTAAATAGAGTTTAAACAATTGGGATTTTGAGAGTTTCACACTTTTTAGGATCTCTGTGTTTGGAAGTTTCAGTCATATTCTGACTCCAGATGCAAACAGATCTCAGATGTTTCTACTTTTACTGTGTCCTAATTCTGGGATTCTTAGTACAGGAAAGACATGGACATACTAAAGGGAGTCCAGCCAAGGGCCTTGAAGATGATGAAGGAACTGGAGTATTCTTTCTGTGAGGAAAGCCTGAGAGAGTTGGGAATGTTCAACCCAGGGAAGAGGAGCCTCAAGAAGCTCTTTACAGTTATAGATGTACTTAGTGCACATAGGAGCACCTCAAGGGAGGGTGCAAAGAGAATGGAGACAGATTCTTCTCAGTGTCCAGGGGCAGGACAAGAGGCAGTGGCACAAACTGAAACACAGGTTTCCTCTGAATATCAGGAACAGGAAACACTTCTTGCTGTGAGGTTGACCAAGCACTGGCACAGATTTCTCAGGGAGGTGGTGAAGTGTCTCTCTATAGAGATATTAAAAAAAAAAAACATTTAGAGTTAGTCCAGGGGAAGTGGCTCTAGGTGTCCCTACTTGAACAGTAGGTTTGGACCCGATGACTTCCAGAGGTCCCTGCCATTCTCTACCCTTTTCTATTTCTGTGACATCCATCTTTAATAAGCTGGAACAGAATCTGCAGAAAATAAAGGAAGGGAATCTATGATGGCTAAAAAGATTGGTGTCAGCATTGAAATAGTAAGTATACAGGTCTATAATTACAGATTATTTTAGAAAGAAATCTGAAAATAGTGTTTAGGAAACACAGCAAAGACATTCAGCTCAGATAGGAGGATAGAGGAACCCATTTTAGAAATAAGTGATGGGACCTGATGTTGCTCAGGTCAGACCATCAGCATGCAAATGGGAGCAAGGAGATGCTTATCCAGCAACTTTTGCCTGGTGCCCTCATGAAATTCATAAAACCTTTGAAAAGGTGACTTCATACTTATACTGACCTCTGCAGATTCTGCATTCCTTGATACATCAGAGGCTTGGGGAGGAGAAATGAAAGAGGAAAATGCAGCAGCTCTGCAGCATCAGAGCTGTTTTGAATAATCTCTTATTTTATAAGCACATCACCAAACCAGCTTCAAACCAGCACAAAGAAGCCTCCAATTCTTGACTTCACTGTTTCCCCTTGCAGATCCAGCTGCAATCCAACAGAGCCCCAAATGATGATCTAAGCAAGCAATAAATCTTTTACTCCGTGCTGCGGTTTTCTCTAGACTCAGCATGGCTATTTTATTTGCTTTTCCTTTGATTGTCTCAGCATCAGCATTTTACTTCAGCTCTTTAAATGGAAAAAAAAAAAATATGATGTTTGTTCAGATTTTGGTTCCAAAAGTATAGAACAGAGCTAATATTTATGTATTTATATGATGCAAAAGAAAACAATCAAAGATTATTTATATTGGATATATGCCAGTAAGCCAGCTCACCTTTATAGTATTTATGATATTTAATGCCTTAGCACTTTATCAGAAGACAAAGCATTCCAGGCCAGAGACATGGGAATAGCAGCCCAGGAAGCACCTTTATCCTGTCCTTTGGGGTTTATGTCAGATGCACCCAAGTGCAAAGTAAATTTTAGGCTTCTACTGAGGCTGACTATCTGATGGAGTCATAGCATTTGCTTTCCCTTTTTTGGCTTTCTTTAGGGTTGAGGTATCCATTCAGGTTTACTTACTCCATCTTTCTATACTCACTCTGCCCTTTAGTAGACACTCCAGACACTCATCCCAGCATTCTCTTTCCCCACCTAAAACTATCAAAGCAAGATCCCTTCTCTTCTTCACCAACCATGAAGTGTGCCCTCTGGTGTCCATGTGCCTTGGAGAATGCAGGTGATGGGTTCCTCCTGCTGTGGGCTGGATGAAAGGGGAAAGAACAGACCATGGGCAGCAGGGCAAGGGCAAATGCACACCTTTCAAAATCAGGGTGAAAGGGTGTTCATGGCCTGTAATGTGTGGTGCTGATATAGAAAGCACTCTACTGCTTTCCCAGCATAGCAGGATTGACTGCTAAACTGGGAGAGAGGGTGTTAAGTCCAACATGCCTTCTACTGCTGCTCACAGTCCAAAAACTGAGACTTAATTAAACTGCAGGACAAAGCTTTCCCTCTGCCTGGCTGTCTTGCAGTTCTGCCTGCTCAATGAAGCAGGAAAAATGATGTTGAGACTGAATAAAAACAATGCATTTTCCAAATGACAACAGCCTTTGATAAGATACTCAACTGGTAATGAGAAATCCAGAGCAGACAGTGGAGCTGACTGGAGAGTCAGATAAGCAAATGAACAAAACCTTTAAAGGCAGAGGGAAGAGACATCACAGGAAGTTGTAGACAGGCAGAATTGGCAGTTTGGAAGGGCTGATAACTGAACTGCAGCACACTTTAATTCTTATATTACCTAGCATGTTTTACTAAAATTCCTATGTAAGATTTATAAGGTTTATGAAAAGTTTAACAGCTTCCCTCGCTTGACTCTGACCCATCATTAGTTTGGCTGCCTGCAGCCACTGCTTTCCTGTCAATTAATTTGGCATAATCTTCTCCAAGGAGCAAAGTACAATTTATTTGCACAGATACACTGCTCATTCCAGACCAAGTAAGATACTGACTGCTAATATCACTAAACCTTCAACCTCCTGATTAAAGTCACAGAAGTAGGGAGCCACATATGAAGTGAACCACATCAAGTAGCATGCCAAAGACTCAAACTGTTTTTTTCTTGTGGGAGATCAAGTGTTATATGAAAGACATGAAAATTATAGGCATGGAACAATGACAAGAAGCATTCATACCTTCTCTCAAAGTGTAGCAATTCCTTTGTGCTTCTCTTAAGCATCACCACTGACAGGCAGTAGAGAAAACACTCGTTGTGGGAAGGCTCAAGTACAGATCTCAGGATAGCAGTCTGAGAAATTCTATTTTCTCCTTTGGAAGAGTGTACAGAGACAGCAACTTATTTGGGCTTCTGTCAAACTAATCCCAGAGTTCTCTGCTTTTTAATCCAAAATACTTTAACTAATGCAAAACTATCCCTCCTAAAAGACTAAATGCATTACCTCACTGGGATCTTCAAAAGCAGTGAGCCTGGACTATCACAAAAGCTTTACCTCAGTGTTTTGTGCATTTGAAAATCTCTGCAAAATCACGTAGGAATATGGCTTTTTGTGGGAAATGATGGAAGAAAAATCATAGTTAAACTGACAGAAATATTTTAGCATGTCAGTAAACTTGGGAGTGCATTTTTTAGGTGTGTTAAGTGTGATGTGGTATAAAGAAAATGCTACCAATTTATAACATCACCCACATGGGCATCTCTAATTTTTGATACCTTGGAACAAAGCAATGACTTTAAAAACTTTTAATGTATGCTCCCCTTGTTGGTTGTATGTTATTATATGACAGTAAAGCCACTTAGAGCAAGTTAGATCAACTACATTGGCTGCTCACGTTTGGTTGCATTTTATTATGCCAATTTAGCTTCATACTTGAGGTGGTTTCTGAGATCAGTTCTGCAAGCACAACTGAGCAATGACCCATTTGTGACACTGGTTAGGTCATAAAGCAGCTGAAACCAATTCATTTGAAAAGGAAATTTTCGTTTGGGAGAACTATAGGATAATGCTGATTCAAAGCAGGAAGGGAGCTCAGAATAGGACATAGCTACTTAACCTGAAACAACACCAGCAGCCCTTCCATAACTATATCTGCTTGTGCACTTTGGCGAGATCTCATGTTTAAATTTTATGGCAATAGTCAGTAGTGAATAGCAGTGCTGATTCCTTTTCAGACTTCAGATAGAACTGGGTTTTCTCCGTTGAGGGGTTTTTGTTTGTTTGTAGGTTATTGTTTATTCTCTGTTTCTAATATTCCTCCTAAAAAAAAAAAAAAAAAAAAAAAAAAAGAAAAAAAAAAAAAAAGAATAACAAAATCAACTTATTTGAGACAATTATGTATTTCCATGGGTAGGGTTCTTCTGGGATCTACTTTGAATCCATAGGATTACTGAAGGGATATGATCTGACAGACTAGTCCAAGTTTCCTTTGCTTTGACCTCTAATGCTTCAGCAGTGTTCCGAAGATATTCAGCAAAGGTACAGAAAATTTCTGCTGCAATTAAGGGAGATTGCTTGATAAATTATTTAAAACATATAAAAAAAACACCCTGCAACCTAGTGGATCTAGCATCTGCTATGTAAAAACATCCTTTTTTTGATTAATGACAGGCAAATTTTACAACAAATCTTCAAATGTTATTTTGCTTATTAGTGTAAAGTTTTTCTAATAGCTCTTGATATTTATATAGCAGATGATACTTTTATGGGAAAATAAGTAAGTCGATTGCATTTACTTTTTTAAATAAGAATATCACACTATTAAACACTGGGTATTTTCAAAATATCTAATATTTAATGTACATGATAGTGTGCATGGATACAGCGCAATAGCTTCTGGGTTGTACAGTGTAAGGGGCACTTAAAAATTATTGAAATTGTATTAGCACAGGACGACAAGAATTATATGCAGAACTTTCCTGCTACTGCTGAACAAGTAGTACATGACACTTAATTTCATATTAACATGCTGCACAGAGGAGAAAAATATTAGCATTTCTGCTCCTATAAAACTGTGGGAAACAACATTTTTAAGTTAATAGAAAGCCACAAAAACAGTCAAGAGTAATCTTTAAGTCGAAAGGAGGCATAGAAAAGGAGCTAAATTAATATAATATTGCTTCAAGTGCTGTAGCCCTGAGAAAGACTAGAAATTTAACAATCCTATTCAGTTGTAAATACTCAGATGACTGTATTATTTAGAACAAAAATTAAAGTGTTTTGCTAAATTTATTTATTCCTGTTTGAACTTAATGACTTTTTTAGGCATGCATGGGTTACAGTGACAGCAGAAATCTGTCATTGTTGAGAAACTTGCAAAGCAGACAAGTGCCTGGCAGACTGTGCTGACGAATTCTTGTAGCTGATGAGTCCCTGTGCCCTTGTGGTGCAGCTCGCACAAAGCACCTGATTCCTCCAGCAAGTCTTTGGGCCATGGGTGCCTGGGACTCTGAGAGCAGGGACCTATGCACTCTGGTACCGTTTTTTGCAAGGAAAAGACCTGGTCAATAATTGGAAAAGCTTATGCCGGATTATTTGATTCAATATTTTTTTACACTGGGGACTCATTTAAAAAATTCTTGATTGCACCTTTAGCAAAATCATGGAAATGACTCCTCTATGTTAACTGGAATTGAAGACACTTCCAGTAATCAACAGAAGAGTTTAACACTTACTTTTGAGAAGATTGATAAAGTTCTGACTTAAAGTTTCTCATATTTGTGCACGTAAATATGGTGATAAGATTTGTTTGAGTTTTGCACAATGATAACTCAGTGAATGGATTTAGAGTTGCAGGAAGGAAATTTTAGTGGCAGGATGGGATTTTAGAAGACATGTAGGTTGTATGCTTCAATATATTTTCAGTCTCTAACTTCTTAATTGCTTTCAAGCTTAACTTGAAGTCTGTCATTATTAAAACATGGAAACAGAAAAATCACTTCGCCAATGAGAAACAAGTAATTCAATCTCAAAAGGACCCAAAAATCATTGTTATATTTTAAAGTATTTTTAACTGTGCATTAAGATGAGTATGATTGGTATGATTATACTGTTTTCTATTTAGCAGAGCTTATGATTACAGAGACTATAAGGATTGTCATTCCACCTATCTAGACCTATCTAGAAATTTCCTTTACAGTTTCTATTACATTACCCAGCTTTCTATTTTAGTATCAAGTGACAGCACTTCTGTCATTCCTCTGGTGTGCAGCATAATGTACATCACTGACAGAAAGATTTACTACCGCACATAAATTTTCCCTTCTGAGTTTTGTCCCTTCACTCCTCTGTGTTGAAATAATCCTACCCTCCTCTTTTTGCTGTTGAAGCTACTCAGTTATTTGTAGGCTGTTATCCTGCCTCTCCTTTTTCATCTCTTATCCAAGCTAAGCATATGTTAGTTCTTTTAATCTTTTCTCCTAACTTGGAAGTTCCTAGACCCAAAACAGTTTTTCTTGCTTTTCTGTAAGCTTCCTCTAACTTTTTTATATTTATCTATTGATATAATGCCCAGGAAAAAATTGTGTTGTAGAGGTGTCATATTCTTAACATCCAGTTATTTGCAGAGATCTAATAATTTTAAGCCACAGCATATGATTATTCTGCTAATGAAAATTTCTTTGGGCTTTCAGGTAGTCTCATCACAGCTTGAATTACATTTGTATTTTTCCAGTCCCTCACCTCTTTTGCCATTCCTCCTTTAATGTTTCTTTCATCTATTTAATTATATATGTATTGGAATTACAAAAAAAATAGTAACTGATCACAATTCCCAAAAGAATTCTCTTAGCTTTAATTTATGTTCCAAATGTTTTTAGGCTACTGCTTATTATTTCTGCTATGATGGATGGTATTTATATATCCCAAATTATCATGGACCCTGAATTTCATTTAGTTGCAGTTTAATATTTAAATAAAACTGAAAGTGAAAGCAGTTTAAATAATTTAAGTTTATACACACAAATAGTGACCTAACACATTACAGATAATTGTTATTTCTTCCCTTTCCTTTCTTTGCAATCTTTTTCCTTAAAAAGCCAGTGTTCTAAGTCGCTAGCTACTAGAGTAAGCAATGTGCTTTACATCAGCAAAGTGTGAGTTGAGATAAATGAAGGTATTTTTATAAAGTTCCTCTATGACCTGGTTATTTGCCCCTCTCAAACTAAAAAAAATCCATAGGATTTTTTTTTTAGGAAATGTTTATTGAGCAAAAAGGCACTATGATCAGAACTCATTAATCTTCAAATGCCTAATTTTGGTTGTGCTGATCTTACACTGCCACTGCCTTTTTATCTTGCACCTTATCTATTGTCTGTGCTTTAGCACTCTTTAAGGTCAATCCTTGACTTTTACCTCTTTGGTATTTAGCCTTAATTCTCCCAATGTAGCTTTAAAGCAGTCTTCTCTTCCTCTATAACATACACACTTTTAGATATCTTACCTTGTTCATTTCCTGGTTTAAATTACATGACCATAACATCAAGAACAAGCATTTCCCATGAGAGGCAGGAGAAATCTTCCCCTCCACATGTTTAAGACCAAAAATTACATCCCGAGTTCTAAGTTTCACAGTCTCCTTAACATCCTGCCACCTCCCATCCCTTCAGAGCACAGGTTTCTCCAGCAGCACAGGACAGCTGTCCAACTCTTTTACTCATGGCATAACAGTCTGAAGCAACTGCACTTGTCTGCCCAATGGCTCAGTTCCTGCTGTCCTCCCAAGGATGACCTGCTGTCACTCACGTGTTCAACAGCACTCCATCAAGCACTGACATCTTGTGTGCTGCAGCAAGAGCCAGCTCAGTCTCTGCTGTTCTCCTCTATCAGCCAGATGAGTCCTCTTCCATGGGACTGATCTGTGAGAGCTTGTGAGGGACATGCAACCTCACTGGGTGCCAGGGTGAGTGCCATAGCTCTTGGAGCTCCTAAGAAGTCCGTGTGGACTATAGGTGAATCTTGCAGGCTTGAATCTTATAATTTTATAAACTTAATACTTCCATTCTGTCTCCTCTATCCTCCATGATGCAGCTATTCTTGAGAAAACTCAGACAGTGTTAGCAAAGATATATCCTTCCATACATTTCCTGCCTTCAACAACATAACCTGGAATACGCTTCTCTGCTGGAAAGGATATTCAGGGAGACATGTAAGTCAGATTGTACTCCCTGACAGTGAATATGAATGATATCAATGTCTGGTACTAAGAAATGCCAGGCAGACCTATTCAGGTCTTCTGAAAAATAATTCTGCTTTGTCCTATATTAACAAGTAAGTTCTCCCTAACTTTTCAAGGAAGGAAATGCCTCTTAGGATAAGTGCACTTATCCATGGTCAGTCTTGCAGGCACCCTGAGAAGTCAAATAAACCAACCTCAGTTGCTTCAAACTGCTATACCATGACTGGAAGATCTAGACAGCTGTCCTAATACCAGTATTTCAGCAGTGCTCCTCTGTGTATCCCAATCTCACAAGAAATGTCCCAGATATTTGGGACAAGAAAGTTACTGTCTCAAGAAAGTTACTGATTTTTCTGGTTGGAGGCATTTTTCCCATTTCTCCTCCTCTTCAAATAATTTCTTCCATGTTAAGGACAGAGTTTAGACTATTCAGTTGGTCTTAGAAAGAGATTAGCTGTTGCTGTCCTATTTATAAAAAATTGCACACTGAGCATTGGTGTGTGAAAGAGTGATTTCTGCCTGTTAAAGGAAACTGGATTTCCTTAGAGCCTTTACCAAAAGTGACCTCCTCTTGGGGAGTGCCAAAAAATTTCCCATGTAAGACCAGATAGGTGGGGTCCAATTCATTATTTTCTTATGCTTTATACACTTACTGATGTATCTGGGAGCAGTTCTGTGGCTGAGATGATTTTCTGCTAGGTACGTTTTTTAGGGTGCTATACAAGGACAGCCAATGACAGGAGGAAGAATGGATGTTTGTTTGCAGCTTTTCCCATAAATTGATCTGTTTTAGACCATACATTTCTGATAATTCTGCCTCTAACTCTCCCTTCTGTCATTTAATCGAATATGTGGATTCTAAAAATGAGAGAAGCTGAAACAGCATGCCTAATTTAAGCTTATGTGCATGGAGAGAGAAGGAAGGGATGTCTCTAAAGATTAAAATAAGTAAAAAAAAAAAATACTAAGAGTGTTAACGTTGATGACATAATAGTTTTCACACTGTTAGCACAATGAAAGTGAACACAATGAATTTGGAAGAACTGCTATAGTTCTGCTTTTATAAAATTGTTCAATTCCCATTTCCATGGAAGCCATGAGGAATTCTGCCATAAGTACCAGCAGGAGAAGTGCTAGTCTTGCTGTGCGTGCTGTGGACTTTAATCCTGTTTATGCTTATGTTTAGGAATAGGCATACTGGGCCTGTGCATGAAGTTAATCACCTGTGTGAATGCTTCTGATTCTATCAGATTCTAATCCTACAAATATCCATACTTGAACTTCAAACACAGCAGTGTTCATACTTAATATGTTTTCTCTACTTTCAAAGGCTCCTGTTAGAGGAGACCATCCCCTACAAAATGCTTTGAATTAAAGCCTGTACTTTTTTTTCCTGGCTCATACTGTGATGTGCAGGGTACTCAGGCAAAGTTAATCTTCCTAAGGGGAAATAAAAGCCAAGTTACTTTCTCACGCTTTGAACTCATTTATTTGTGTGTTGCTGTGTATTTAATTTTGGAAGATATTATAATTTATTAAACATGCAAAGCCTGACAGAGTAATTTTGCTGGTCCTGAGAGAGTATCTTAGGGAAATGATATTTCTAATAAATGGTTTATATATTTTTCATAATTTTAATGTCAAACAAATTTTGAACAAAGAGATTGAAATTACAAATATGGGTAGATAATAATGTATTCAAGAAAATGTGCCTGTTCAGCTATGTAAAAAGATACATGCTGCCTTTAGCAAAACATTTCTGAGGCTTTTCAGTTAAGGCAGTAACTGGTAATGATGCCTGTCAATTGATCAAATAACCTATTTTATCTACAGAGAGGAGGTTTTGTGTGATTTTGATTGAACAAAATGTCTCCAGACAAGCACATCACCTTATTTGTGCCTTTTTTACTCTTCAAGTCTTCCAGAGCTATTGGCATTCTTAGTACCAAGTAGAAATATTTTCTTTGTGACTATGAAAAGTACTGCTTTCTACCATTGCTTCCTTCTACAGAAGTAAACAATTACAGTGCTTATCATTCTGTTCCGTCTAAATTAAATACATAAATAACTCTAATTAGAGATGAAAAAAGCAAATTTTATTCTTATTCTCATTGGTTTGAATGAAATGAGGTGTCATAGGAGTGGTTCTCTAGGCTTTATAATCTTGTGAATGTACTTGTTGGTGAGTGCCATTTTGTTCTTATTGCCTACTGCTCACAAATGGCTTCCTCAATTTCATCCTGCCTAGTTTTTGAGAAACACTATCAAGATATGAAGAGACTAACAATGAAAAGGAAATTAGTAGCTGGAGGCAATTGCATCAGAAAAAAATATTAATCTGTTATGACTATAAACAGTAGCATCAAATGTGAACATAAACTTTCAAATTAATTAGCATTTAAGGGAAATGGGTTTGGATAGTTATCACACTGCTTTTAAGCAGCTATTTTTACAGGTGCATCTCTGCTTTCTATTCCTCGCTAGAGAAAAATAAGAAATAAGTAGACATTTCTAGTTTTAAAGCTGTTCTATGTTCATCCTTTTTAACAACTAAGGCTCAGGAAAACAAAAAATAAAACAAAACAACATAAAACAATGGTATTTCCCTGTTCCTCACAGGTCCAGTGAAAGGTGCGTATTCTTCACAAACTGCAAATTGCTGTTTATTGATTCTTAGATGTGTGGCAATAAGTATACCCTTCTCCATCTCCCTTGCTGTTACCTTGCCAAAATCCTCTTGGTCATCTCTTTGTGAGGCTATGTCCAGCTCACTGCAGCTACAAATGGATGCAAAGAGATCAGATCTGGCACATTCTTCATCACTGTCCCTAACTCAAGCCCTATTTCACATACCTTTTCTCTTTTGCTCTCTAAGCCTGAGTAGTGCTTCCAAAATGGCTGATATAAGTAATCAGGGTCACAGTAGATATGCATCATCTTCTTGGGACTTCAAGATTTTCAAATAATCTGAACACCAGGAGTACTAAGCCTTTTATTATATGCCATTTCCCCTTGAGCATTCCAACTCGGCAAAAAAAGAAATAAACAAATCATTCTTTATTGTCTTCTTCCTGCAAGGATGGTAATAGCTGCAAAGAGAAAAATAAAACTTGAGGCGATTACACTGCTGCTATGATAAATGAGTATTATTTGCACATTTGCATCTACTTTCTTTAATATTTTTCACATACAGATACTTCATGGATTGGAAGAATGATGTGGACAGCTACTTTACAATAGATGCTACTGAAGGAACCATTGCTACTAATGAATTACTGGACAGAGAAAGCACAGCACAATACAATTTCTCTATAATTGCAAGTAAAGTTAGTAAGTATGACACAAACTGAATTAATATGCTAATATGGTGTTTTTCTCAGAATGTAATGCTCAGGTATAAATATAACGTGAAGAGAGCTTGAATTGCCAAGAGTATTTAAGACAGTTCAATGAATATCATTTTCCAAGACTCGTGAGGATAATTGTGATGTTCAATCAGCCCTGTTTAGTAATGTTTTGCTAGCAGACCTCACATAACCATAGTTCCCTTAGAAGGTGAAAATAATTTTGTCAGCATGCTGAGCATGAGGATCTGTATGGGTACCTTCCAGCTTTGATTTCTGATTTTGTAAGTCACTTCATATGAAATTAGGCTAGACAAATAACAGATCTGTCAAAGTGCTTTTGAAGGCAGAAAAATGTAAAAGGTCATTTGATACTCATATTAAAAGTACACTAAAATTAAGTCAAGATATAATGCCCTAAATGAACTAATCTGTGTGCTGCATGTCTGCTCTTGTCCCTTCTCTCTTCCCAAAATTTTATGCCTAACCCCTTCTATGTGATTTGTGGTGGGATAATTCAATTTCTTGTCTCTGCGTCTTCTACATAGCCTTTATTTTTTTTTTATGAGAAGTCCCTTCTTCCAATATATCATATACCTGCAACTTTCTTCATTGCCATCCATGTGTATGGCATTTCTCATTCATGGTCTTGTCAAACTATAACTCTCAGGTGTACCTCATGCATTGAATACATTTTTGAATTTTTGGTCAATTAGCAGTTGTGCAAAGGCCATAGAATTCTTTCTGTTGACATCAACAGGCTGTAGAAGAGGGTCCTGCTGTATTTATTATTCATTCTATGTCATCTATGTGTCAGAGAAGACAAGTTTCTGTAGCAAAGAACATGTTTGCCTCAATGTATTTCTTGGCCGAGTCTTTGAAAGTTAATACATCCTACTAACAGGAAGAGGGAGATTTGGGAAGCAGAGATGGTAAATATTATTCCAGATAAAGAAAATCAAATTCTCAGTTGCAGTTCTTCAAAAAGAACCATGGGTTCACTTCTAGGAACTTGAAAATATAGAGACCACCAGTCAAATGAACACTTGAATTTTATCCATAGATTGAAAAAGACATACACTAACAGAGAAGCCTAAACTGTCAGAAGTGGTTGAGTCCGTGGAGATACAAGTGCAGTGTATATTCCAAGAAAATCTGGCAAAATTATAATTTATTTCCAGAGAAACTGAAAGGGAGGCAAATGCAGAAAGAAGCTCTCATCATGGTCTACGTTTCAGTAGAGCTTAACTATTTAGACTTAATTGTGGACAAAGGACATTTTTGATATGCAACTCTTTTTTTTTTTTTTTTTTTTTTTTCCTTCAGTAAGGAAACAGTTTTAGTAAATTGATTTAAATCTGTTTATTATTCTCAGAAGTAATTAAAGATGTCTAAATCCCTGAAATGTTTGTCCATGGACATATATACAACAGTATGACATTTAAGCAGAGCTGTAACAAATATTATGTATTTTGAAATGCCCAATTTTATCAATTGCTATGTTAAGAACCTGCACCTAAAACATATCTGTGCTTCATTGCAGCATATCCCAAAATATTTATACATTGACCATTATCTATAATGGTAACAACAACTGCCATATCTCTACTATACCAGTAACTGGCGAAATTCGGGGCATTTGAGGTATAGTAACTGTCAAAACATTATGTGTAATTGTCTCACTAAGAGTGTAATATAAAGGTGGAGGATTGAGAGATGACACACTGCACAAAAACAAAAATAATGGTTTGAGAGAAAAAAAAAAATGAAGAAGATTGAGGGGAAATTGTTTTATTTGAAGAAATATTGATATTAAAAAATGCTGTCCAGTGCTGACATAGAAACTGAAACTGTCATCCCTTATCACAGAAAAAAACCAGAGAAATGCCTTGATATATGCATGACTTTGTAAAAACATGTCCCAGTATTGGTATTAGCTGGATAAACTTTCTTCAGAAAAGAGCAGACAGTATTATTATTGAAGTATTTTCACTTCCTCATGACATTATCTCTCTATAAAGACATATATATATATTTCCTTATAAAATAAAAATAAATAAATAGACTCATAACTAGTAGCAGTCAGATTATGTTATTTAAAAAACTTTATTGATAAAATTTTGTTTTCTTATTGTGAGAGAATAGCAAAAATACTTCCCACACTTTTTAGGCACATCCTAATGATCATTCTGTAAACTACCTTTTCTTGAATTGTCACTGAATGGAGATGCTCTTAAGCAGGAGATGGCTGTTCTGCAGACATGCAGATGGTGAGACAGATATGAAGGCAGTTGAATGCAGAACATACCTAACCCATTCCTAAAAATAAAGTTCAAGGTTTATATAGAACAAAGTCTATGAGCAGGTGGAGGATATTTCAGACTCATATTGTTTTCTCCCATTTCACTTCCCAATTCCTCTGTACCTTTTTTCATTATCTGACTAATTTAATTGTGGCTTGTTGATTTGTTTTTTTAGCTCTTAGGATAAATCAACACCCTAGTAGCCTGCATAGTTGCTGTTTCTGAACATTTTTGATGACACAAAACCTATCCAAACTAATAAATTAAACATGGCTCTCATTAATTTCAAGCACAAAGGCCACTTGGCATGAAGTAGCTTATTTCTATGCCTTCTTACCTCCCATAGTCCCCACATGTAAATCAATCCTTTAAGAGTATTTCCTGCCTTTGCTGATTCCCAGCACATGCATGTGAATTGTCCACAAGACCGCTGGTTGCCCCAGGCCAAAACTGTATCAAGAACTGTTATAAGATCATAGTGGAATAAAAAAATAACAGTCCAGTGTTCAAAATTCCTCCATATGCTACCTAATTTCCTAGTATGGAAGTGATCTTTTCCATTTTACAAAAGAGGAGATAGATAAAATGCATAAGAGCTGACTTCTGCTTTCCTGTCCTCAAGGCATAATTTAAGAATAGAAATAAAGTGATATACCTTCCTGTCCAAACCATCTTCCCAACTCACCTATGCCTAGGCCTAAATTTTGAGAATGTTAAAAAACCTTAAATGTCAAGATGGAGTTGATCTTCTCCTGCATACCATAACTGGGTTTAAGGAATCAGCAGTTCTGCTCAATAGTCAGTGTCTATTTTTTCAGATACCTTGGATTTTCATATGTCCATTATTCCAAGAATGTTGCTTGTTTTCTGTTGCTATGATAGCTTTGAATCATCAAGATGTTGACATATGATGGCAATCAAGCAAAAGAAGGAAGCAGGATGGTCACTGTCTTACAGACAGAAAAAAATAAAACAAGGGAAGATGAAGTCAACTAATTAACTAAGTAGATAAAATAAATTTCATAAAGCTAATTAATTTTCCTGTGTCTTCCAGGCAGAATGGAAACATGAAATAAATTTCTTAATTTCTAGGCTCATGATTTAAACAGTTTGTCTTCTCATCTGTGTAATCTGAGTTTAAAAGGCATAAGCAGATGCTTTTAGTGACTCACTCAGTAATACCAGCATGTACATCACTATTGTGTTCACAGGGTTCATAAAGACTTGATTTTGAGAGAAACAGCAGCCAAAAAACAGAGGAAATTGAGGTCATGTCTGCAAAGTAGTATTTTAAATGCAATTCTTCTTGCTTGTTCCCATCAAGTATTACAGATCTTTTATTATTATGTATTATAGGTATTATGTATTAATTCAAAGCTGTACACAATCTTCTTGCAGTCATCGTTTATATACACAAGAAGCTAAAGTGATGTCAGTGCAAACCAGAAAGAAAATCATATAAACAACATGAAAACCTGAAAAAGGTTGATTGTAGAGTCTGATTAATCTGTTTACTTTCATATCTGACTTTTCCAGACCATTTATGCAAGGTAAAATTCTAGTTTGCTGAAATATTTAGGAATAAAAGATTTTGGCCTCTAATATATCTTTCAAAGAGACACCAGAGAATAAATCAGATACATCAGTGAGAAATAAATGTAAGAAGCATACTCATATTCATATATATTTCTACATCATGCTATATTGTGATTTTGATGGAGAAAACAGTCAAATCCTTTTGTTAATTTTAAAAATATAGGTCGCATACTACCTGAACTGTTGCAAAAAAGCAGAAAAAAAGTCATTTGGACAAGCAACTTCACAAAAATATGACCTAAAAAACTTCTTAAAGAATATGTCTAACAGAAATTATCAAAATCATCTGATAGCTTCATGATGCATAAATTTTGAATACATTTACTGTTTTATTGGAAAGGCATTCTGAACATATTTCTAAAAGGAAATTAACATCTATGCCTGTATTTTGGTGGTGATGCATTAATCTCTAATCTGTTTGAACAATGTCTCCTGAATCCGTTTCTCAGTGTTGTACTTTAAAATGAACACACACACAAAAACATCTAAAGCAAAACCTGAGTTACTCCATGTGAACTGATGTATCCCTTTCAGTGAGTACTGCTAGGAGGGAAGTTTTAGGTCAGATTGTTTCTCCCAGTCACTGTGTGAATTTGACCTGTTCAGGGATTTTCTGATCTCTTTATAGAGATCTTGCCCTCTACTGAATAAAATAACTTCTTAGTAATTTTTTTTTATTTATTTCCTGTTATAAAAAGGAACCAATTCAATTGTGAACAAGTGATCTAGATTTGTTCCAGCTCTTCAGGCACCTAAGGAATGAGTGTCTAATTCCTAGCTGCTAGACCAAACTGCATCTTAGACTATACTGGACTATGCCTTTCTCCACAGAGACATTCTGCAAGCAGGGATGCTGAATTGGAAACTAATGAGAATTCAGAGATGTCATTACATATTTTCTCTATTAAATGTTATTTATTTGTCTATTAAATTCATAGGTAGGCACTACAAATGTGTGATCTGTGGGGTTTTTTTTGTCTTCTAGATTCCAAGCTGTGTTTATAACATGGTCAGTTTATATACTACTTCTAAATAGGTAAAACAAAGCTCATCTTGCAGCTAGTCCTATGTAGCTAGGAAATCATTAGGGGAATATCTTTGGTTTTGACACAAGTCTCCTGAAACTATTATTGCATTTAGTAGTTCCTAAGAATAAGGAAGAAATCTTGAAATTTTTTTTATATTGACAACGTGAAGAGACTTTGCCCCTTGCTGTGTTAGTTATTAACAAAAGAAATGTCAAAGATTATACAAACTGAAAAGCAAGTGCCCAATGCAGATAATTTGAAGGGTCCATTGAGGGCCATGAAGATGATCAGAGGGTTGAAGCATGTCATTCATGAAGACAGGCTGAGAAAATTGAGCATTTACAGCCTAGAGAAGAGAATGCTCTGGAAGGACCTATTTGTGTGCTTCCAGTACCTGAAGGGAGCCTACAAGAAAGCTGGATTTTTGACAGCAGCATGTAGTGACAAAATAAGGGGGAATGGCTTCAAACTGAAAGAGAGTAGGTTTGGACTGGATATGAAATAGGAGTTCTTAACAGTGAAGGTGCTGAAGCACTAGCACAGGTTGCCCAGAGCAGATGTGGGTGCCCGAACCCTGGCAGTGCTCAAGACGAAGTTGGAAGGAACTTTGAGCAATCTGGTCTCCATGTGTCAGGGGGCTTGGAACTAGATGATCTTAAAAATTCCTTCCCAACCAAATAATTTTATGATTCTATGATTCAATGATTTATTCCTGAAAATTCAAGACAACACCTCTTTTATTACACAGTCCCATGTTATCATTCTCCATCACCCTGATTTATAAAATAGGTTTTTTTTTAGTAGTAAACAGTTTCTTCCACTCATCTTAAGAGAAAAAGGATAAAATAATTATACTTTTGACTCATCACCTATACTATCTTTCATGTACTTGCTATTTTGCAGGAGGTCTCAGCATAAAGTGAAAGAGAACATTATCTGCTTTGTATTGGCTAGTGTCTTTGTTTTGTCACATATTGTATTTGTGAGTAAACTTGTTTATAAAATGCATCTAGTTACTGATGAAGACTATCTATAGAGAACGGACAGTGGCAAAAAACGTGGTGTATACTGTTGTTTAACATTTCCTTTGCACAAAATTATTTGCTGCCTGCAGCAAAGAAATACTTTCCGCATCATGGTCAAATAGTTGAATGCTATCTGTGCATGTTTCACTGCTAAAGCTAATACTCTCTATGGCTTTCAGCAAGATTTTGCTTTTTTTTTTTCAAATCTTTCTCTCTTTCTCCATCCTCAAAATTGTTATGCTATGCTTGCCTCCTTGATATTTTGAAGATGTAAATAATGGCTAGACAACAAATACTGATTTTCTGCATTTAGTTGTGGAAAACAGAGTTCAGCTTTAATCATTGGAAGTGTTTTCCACAGCCTTAATGAAAAGTGATCTCAGAAAAGTTTTCATCCTTAATAGCAGTTACAATTCCCCCTTTTTTTTTTTTTTCCATTTATGCTCTGATAAACATAATCACATTGATTGATTCCTTAACCCATGAACAGTAATGGATCAAAGACTGGTACAAATTGATAAGAAGCTGGTTCTGTTTGCTTCTTAGTTAAAATCAGAAATTAATGGAAGTCAGGGGCTTTTGTGTGTCACAGTATGGAGATCACAGGTTTATGACAGCTTATGGGACTGATGATGACAACTAACATAACACTTTCCTTCTAAAATTATTTATAGGTAACCCACTATTAACCAGCAAAGTCAACGTTATAATAAATATTTTGGACGTCAATGAGTTTCCTCCTGAAATTTCAGTTCCATATGAGACATCTGTATGTGAAAATGCCAAGCCAGGACAGGTATTTCAAATTTATAATGCTTGGTGTTTTGCTTTTTCTTTCCTCATTATTTATAGCAGTAGAAATTTTCTGGGTTTAAAAATGACATCATGGTCAGAATTCTTCTAAAAAGAAAATGTCTGTGTTGGAAATACGTATTGGAATACTGTTTATTGACTTTTATGGTCTATTTACAGTCTAGTTGTTTCTTGCTTTCTCCAATTATATGGGTCTGAGTCACCCTTTACTGTGCATTTCATAGGTATGAGTTGAGAAAGAATTCCTTTCTTAAAGGATTGTAACTGTGACAGAAGTAGTAGCAGATAAAGTGAAGCATAACCATTCAACTGAAAGCCATCACTAGCATTTAATATAAAAAATAAATATTAAATACCATGAATATACACTCAATCTTTCTGATTTGCATCAGATATGTCAAAGCAAGACCCTCTCTGGGTTCTCTGGTGGTTATAGAATTCAGACTTCTTGCCTCCACTGTCCGGTGTACTGAGGGAATGACAGTAATCCAGCAAAATTTTACTTTCAATAGTTTTATATGATGCTCACTTTGCACTTCCACAAAAACGTTTATTTAAAAGAGTGAACTGACTTCAGAATTAATCTCATTTCAGGTGATACAGACCATCACTGCAGCGGATAAAGATTTGTCACCAGCTGGGCAAAGGTTTTCCTTCAAACTGTCATCTGAGGCTTCCAACAAACCAAACTTTACAGTCCATGACTACAGAAGTAAGTTGGTTACCCATGTCTCTCTTTCAGAGCAGCAGTCTGTAGTTACAATGACATAAATGTTTATTTTCAATTACAGTTGTGTCTACAGAGCTAACATTTTTCTTTGACTTCTAATTGCTAAACTCTCTGGGACTTATATTAATATAAATTCAGGTCTTGCACCTTTTCTTATTTTTAGGGGCAGGAATTGTCAGAACACCAAAGGCTGGGATTTCCCTACAGGCCTTCAAAAACACTGCTACCTGTTTTATTTTCTTCCTTTTATCATTCAGTATCTCAGGAAGAATCCATATGCCAATGCAGGTATACCTTTAAACAAGGCACTATTGCTGTCTTGTTTAAATACTATGACTTTGCTAACCATTTTCAAAGTACCCACATATTGTGCTTTCTTGAGGATACATATTCTTGCAGAAGAGTGAGATCTAAATATGGAAAGTGCTGCTGAAGTACAACACCTTAATAACTTGGATATTTATACAACTGACATCCCTGAATTTTCTTCCAATTTTTGTCATAACTGAAAATCTTTTTTTTTCCTTATTAACTTTAACTCTTTTGTTAGATGGCAAAGAACAAACCAAGACAAAAAATTGATTGTTTTTTCCTACTGTAAGTGTCTTCAATGATGTAGTCTTGTGAACAGACACAGCTAAAACAAAATAAACCGTAGTAAATTTTCACCACTAACTACTTTAATCAAATAAGATTAAAAGAAGTATTCGAACTAGCTTTAAATAACTGTGATAAGATTTTAATATAAAAGGACTTAACATTACACTTCAAAGAAAGAATACCTAAGCTATCTAACAAAGTTCAAAAACATTTGTCTGTGCAGGTCATATGCATCACTATCCAAAGAAATATGTAAGTCTTAATTTTTTAACTTGCTGTTTTCAATTTAAAACTGAGGTTACATCGATGGTAAGGTAAGGGTTCCCTTCTTGCAAATTAAGTGACTCAAGCCTTAAAAGTACTAGAAATTAAAAATACACCAAATGAAATAAAACTGAAAAAGCTTTTTTTTTTTTTTTTTTTTTAGCTTTTTAAAAAATGTGTTTAAATTAGTATATAGCCCAAATAATTTTGAAGCTGTGTACTATTGACATTGTTATGTAATAGAAAACTAAAGCAAACAACATAACTACTATTAATCTCAAAAAAACTTTAGGAAGAAATAAATTTGAAAATAAACAAAAAAAACCCCAAACCTGTGCTTCTTTTCTCTTTATGCATTGTTCTCCTGTGAAGCTGATACAATGAAAACGGTTTATTCCCCAAATTAATAGTGACTTTTATCTTTGTGTGTCATAGATAGATGAAGAGATTGAACAGATGGGCAAGAAACTTCACTTAAGGATTTTTAAATAGAGAATATAGTGAGACCATTCATAATATTGTAGACATGAATAATGGTATCTTATAAAATCAAAACTATGTAGATCCAAAGCATTTTATCAAAGGGCATTCAAACAGTTTTCTTGAGACAGACAGCTCAATGATTATGAAGGATGACTTTACAACAGATCCAAGTTCCCTTACTTCTGTTCTTAGAAGATTAGGGCATTACTCTCTTCTGGAACATATTTCAAGGCCCATATGGGTAGAATCTTCGCAATTATATAGTCTTAGAACATAAATACTATGTATTTCTACATACCTTTTTTTGTCACAAGATTTCTTTAAAGTAAGGGCTTTAATTTTTTTTTTCTTGTCTGTTTCCTGAAAATCCTTTAACTTCACCACGGCTTTTTTTTTTTTTTTTTTTTTTTTTTTTGGGTGGGGGGGTATTTTTTTAATAATTACCAACTTCTACTTTCAATAGAAGTCTTCTCAGGTAATTTTTACAGATTTAATTAATCAAAAGAATCTTTAAACTTATTAAGTCTATACAGTAATTGCAGCTTTTGTAAAGTGTGCTTCGCATGTGAGTTTGGTGAGGAAATTATTCAAATATTATTAGATAATTAAATTAAGTTCAAACTGGTAATGTTGACACTGAGATGACTTTAGATCTCAGTGATCTTTTAATGAGGCATCACTACTGTATTAAAACAATATTCCATAAAAATGGAAACATCCAAGATATAAACTTTTAAAAGCATTTATAAACAATTAGGAAAAAAAAAAAAAAAAAAAAAAAAAAAAAAAAAGAAGCATACTATTTGTTACTTTGTAAGGACCAAAAAAACCCATAAAAAACTATTTTTAATTATCGAGGATTTGCAGAAATATTTGAAAACCTGTCCAACAAAAACTCTGTCGTGCAATATATTCTGCCTTTTGTTTGCCAAAAAGGTGGAGGAAGGTCTGCTCTGTGCACAATTTAGAGGTGTAATAACACAACCTTTTTTTCATTACATAAACCTTTAAAAACAAGCACCATTTTCTTCTAAGCTAGCAATTATGTTAGTAACAAGCAGGTACTTTCTGAAAAGAATTTTTGCTATTTTTGGAGGACACACTAATTGTGTGTTCACTGTGGTACAATTAATGCTTTTACAAGTAAAGGGTGCATTTAAAAATTTAAATAGATCAAGAAGCCCTAATACCCATGGTATTCTATACAACTGAAAATCGTGGGTGGTCTGATACTTCAGCAGATGTAAGACTCTTGTGCTGCACCCAAGAGAAGCCAGGCCCCATACTTCAGAATATAACTTAATGAGGACTGGAAACAGAAGCTCAAGGATGCCTTTCAGCAGAACTGAGATCAATCCACCGTGTTAATAGAAGTGATAACCTGACAGAGTGCTTCCAGAGGGAATGCAGATCTCCCTCTTCCTGCTTTGTTGGCCTCACTCTGCTCTCTAGAGGGCAGCTTCCATGTGGAGTACACCACATTGCTCATGTAAGAGACAGATTTCCTTTTCTCACACATATCCTATAAATTAATTTATTGCCAAGAGACTGAAGAATCAGAAGCTATCTCAGCTTCTCTAGGCTCTTCTGTGTAGAGTTCAAACACCTGCTTGTGTTCGTATTCTCAAAAGAACTTTGAACAAATGAAAGGGGTCATAAAAGAGCAACAAAAAGTGTTCAAAATCAAGGAGTTAAGAGGTTGATCTGATTGATTCTCCTCAAAGGAGAATGAAAAGTCATTTAGTTCCATTGTAAGATATTAAAGTGATCTTCAGTGTTTCAATTAGAAAAAAAAATTAATTCTAATAACAGAAATATAGAAAAATAATAGAAATAAGATTAAACAGAATGTCTTCAAATTAGTTCTTAAACTTTTTATACAGTGCAGGTGATTAATCATATAAATAAAAAGCTGAAGATGGAAGCTGATTTGATTCAAACTATTCTAAAGCATTTTTTTCGTTTTCAAAACTAGGTGTAGCTGAACTTGACATGTCCATGTTTGAGTCTGTCAAAAAGGAGGTGTCTGAAATATTTTTTCTAGCTATATGCCTTCTCAGTGGTGTCTAATCATAACATATCTAATTTTGGATATTTAGGATTATTTTGTGGGAGTCCAGGGTTTTCCCTGGCTCCTTTGGGGGTGCAAAAACCCCCCTGGCAGACCCCTCAGAGACCCCTGAGTGCTGCCCAGGAGCTGAAGGGGCTGGATTTGGCTCCTTGGGAGAATCTGCTCACATTGAGAGAAGAGACACAGAAAATAATGATGAGTAGAGTGTAAATTAGAATGTTAGAACGTAGATAAATAGGTTTTCTTGAATGTTTATGATAAGGGACACGTGGCCAAGATGGAGAGTTTGGGGGGTGGACACCTTTTCCTCCTTCTTCTCCATGTCATCCATGTTGGGTGACACGTTGGCCTCTTGGATTGGTTGGGGTCAGGGCTGGACCATTTAATAAAATTGTATTGTATTGGTAAAATTTCTGTAAACATGTAATACGTAGTACTAACTATATAAGATAAGCCCTGCCTTGACCAGGTAAATTCCACCATGGATGCCAAGCTGAGCAGACCACTGCTGGCCAGGCAAAGTGTCCCAGAGATAAGAAACAATAAACTGTCCTTGGAAAAAGAGAAAACTGTCTCGGGCAGTCTCTCTTCGGTGGCTTCAGGGGAAACCAGGTTTTGTCCCTAATCAGAAGTCCATACCAGTATTTGAGTGTGAAATTCAGAGCCCTCAATTCTTCTATCTCGTAACAAACCTCCAAAGCATGAAAACCATCACGTGACATATCATAAAAAATATTATAAAAAAATATGGGTGAGATGGAAAAATGGTAATTGCAGCATGTTACTTTCATTTAGTTCTGTCTTCTCATTAATTCCCTGCCAAATTAATTTTGATTCTGCTTTTAATGTAGTTCTTTAAATAATTTCCTTGCTACTTTGTTTGATTCAAGAAAATCAGCAGTAACTAACTGGGAAGAAATGACAAAGTCTAGAAGTGGACTAATCAGTATTGAGTAATACTAATTTTCAAGTACTCAGTTCATTTCTCTAGTTATTTTTAATGGGCCAGGAAAGCCAAAATGATTGCATATTGTCTAGGTATACTACTTCCTATTTTTAAGGAAATTAATTTTTTGATAGAGGCATGATTCTAAATTCATGTGCAATCAAAATTCTTTGGACCACAGGCTTGCAATGTAAGGAGATCAGGATAAAAAAACTGAAAAGTCTTCAAAATCATACCTGCAATATTTTGTTTGGGGCTTTTTTAGTTATTTTTATCTCCTGTGAAATGTCAGCTGTTAAAAGGTTTACAAGAAAAGGAATTTCATTTAAGGTTCTGCAAAAGAAAAAATTGTACCAATCAGAATATAAGACCTTCTGTAATGGAAAAGCAAGGGAATTACATAGTTCATGTCATTCACCAAGTTTCAAGGGTGATATAGGCTACAGTATGGAATGAAGTGCACATTAAAAATCTGCTAATGATTGTCATGTTTTACAGACAACACAGCTGGGATAGAAGCCAGGAGAAATGGCTACAGCAGAAGGCAGCAAGAGCTGTACTTTCTTCCAATAGTAATAGAAGACAGCAGTTACCCTGTCCAGAGCAGCACAAACACTTTGACTATCCGTGTTTGCAGATGTGATTCTGATGGCACCATCCAGTCCTGCAACGTGGAAGCAATCTTCTTACCAGTTGGCCTCAGCACAGGAGCTCTGATTGCAATCTTGTTGTGTATTGTTATACTTCTAGGTTAGTTCTCATGAAGCCTGCAAAATGCTTTACTGTGATTACTCACTAGCTTCACCTCGTTTTTAACAAAAGCCATAGAAAATGTGTGGCGGTTTATTTCTCGAAGAATATCCCAAAGCACTGATCATGACCATGAATCTGCTAATCCATTCAATATCTGTTACAGCATTAAGAGAATCAGTTTTCAGTGGAACCCAAATAATAATTTTATTTCTGAAATTTTTAAAAATATATTTCTTGAATGATTAATTTTTAGATTATTACTAAGGTAGAAAGTCCTACTGACAGTAACAGCACTAAGAACTTTTATTTAATTCTTCATGCCTACTTAAGCAGAGGGGGAATGAAGAATGGAGGAGGAGAAAATAATTGTAACGTAGACTGTTACTGGCCACATCCATATAAAGCTTCACAGGAAGATTTTTTATTATTTTTTTATTTCAGGCGGGCATGGATTTCATGAGGTGGTATTGTTATTTGTTTTACCTTATATTTATACACTTATATATGGCGTATCCAAAGTGTATCTTACTTGTTATATAGCCTTAAGCAATATAAACTCAATTTTATAGTTTATACAGGCACCATGTGGGCTTCAGAAATCAGGCTGAGTCTTACAGATGCTGGCCTATGCCTCCTTCTGATACTAGTGGCTTCCAAGGTTCCATGATAGTACACAAAAATAACTCCTGACACAGAATATAACATGTGGATACCTCATTCCATTTGGTTGATGCAGATACCACTTAAATGAATCACTAAAGGCTCAGGGTTACATAAATAGCTTCTGATCAAGAGTGGGTAAAAGTCAGGATTTCTGCCCTGCATCAAAAAATCCTTGTGAGAATTTTTTTTTTTTTTTCATATCAGAGCAAGAATGGCAAACATGCTTCCCATGGAGTAGCGGTTAAATTCACAAATGCAGTCATTCTGAAGAACTTAAAACCTAAAAAACAACTAAGCAAAATAACTTACTTCAGGTTTTTTGAATCAAGAAAAATATCCTCTCTTTTGCCACAATTCCAGTTAGAGCAGGATGGATACCCCACAACTTTGTGCAACATATTCCACTGCTTGACATCCTGGTGATAAAGAAGCCGTTTATTCTGATATTTTAATAGAATTTTCTGCATTTCAGTTTATGCCCATTGCCTCTTGTCCTGTGACAGGTCACCCCTCAGAAAAACCTGGCTCTATCTTTACTTCCATCAGGTACTTATTCACTTTGATAAGATCCCCCTGTGCCTTCCCCAGAATGAACAGACCTGGCTCTCTCAGCCTCTCCTGGTGTGGTAGATGTCACATCTCCTATTCATCTTTGTGGCTGTACATTGGGCTAATTTCATGTCTGTCTTGTAATGAGGAGCCCAGAACTGGGCCCAGAGCTCCAAGTGTGCCTAAGCAGAGCTGTGCAGAGGGCAGTGACCATCTCACTAGACCTGCAAGCATTGTTTCTCCTAATGCAGTCCCAAATGCTGTTGATCTTCAGCACAAGGGTGTATTGATGGCTGATGTGAGCTTCTTGTTCTCCAGGATCCCAAGGATCATCTATCAAGCTGCTTTCTGGTTATCTGGACAACAGCATCTGCAGTATGTAGTTACTCCTCTCTGTGTGTGTGACTTGGGATTTGCGTTTATTTGACATTATGGAGTTCCTTTTGGCCCACTCTCTCAGCCTGATGAGATGCCTTTGAGCAGTGGCCCAGCCACTCTTTTTTATTGCCTGAGAACTTGCTGAGGGTGCACTCAATCCCACTGTCCAGTCTATTTATGAAAATATTAAACAAAAGCAGTCCCAGTACCAAATCCTGTGGTATTTTTTTTAGTGACTGGCCTCCCTCTGGTCTTTGAAATCTTGCTCACAACCTTTACAGTATGGCAGTTTGTCAGCTTTGCAATCCACACCCACCATCTGCTTGTATAGGTCACACATTCTCAGGTTTTCTGGGAAGATTCTTGTGAAAGATACTATCAAAACTTTGCTAAAGTTAGGTCAAAATTATTGCACTTTTCTCCCTTCATCAACCACTAACCTTATTGTAGAAAGCTATGAAATGAGTTAAGCACAATTTTACCTTCATAATTGTGTAGCAGTGTACATGTAGGAGTAGCATGCCTGCTACTCTTACGTCCTTTCTTAGTTTCCAGAATTATTTTTTCCATCACATTTCTAAAAATCAAGGTGAGACTGGCTGCTAGCTCCCTAGGTCATTCTTCTTGCTCTGCTTGAAACAGGAGTGACACTTGCTCCAGTTCTCAGAAACCTCTCCCAGTCTCCATGACCTTTCAAAAATTATCATAAATAGCCTCACAATTTTAGCAGCCATTTCCTCATCATCCATGTATATATCTCACCATATCCCACGTACTTGTGTGTCCAGTTTGTTCAAGTATTGCCTAACCTAATCTTCTTCCACCAAGGATAAGTTCTTTCTTGTTCCAGACTTTCCCTCTGGTCTTAGAGACATGGAATCACTGAAGGACAACTTCACAAGAAATTGCATAGTCAAAGTAGTTGCTGACTTAGGCTGGCCTTTTCTGTGTCGTTTGGCGACAGCTCCCCTGCCCTGTTCAGCAGTGGGCCCACCTTTGCTCCACTTTTTCTACCCTTTTTTTTTTTTTTCCGTTTTACTTGTACAAGCCCTTCTTGCTGCCCTTCGTGTCCCTCCTGAGACAGCACCATGCGGGCTTTGTCTTTCCTAACCACATTCCTGCGTGTTCAGACTGTCACTGTATATTCCTCCTGGCTCACCTGTCGCTGTTTACAGCTCTTAGGTGCATTCTTTTCTATCACTGACTTTACTCAAGAGCTTCTTATTAATCAATGCATGCCTCCTGCTGCCTTTTCTTGATTTCCTGCTCCTCAGGTTGGACCACTGTTGAGTTTGGAGGACATGATACTTGAAAATCAGCCAGCTCTCCTGGACCCCTCTTCTCTCCAGAACTTTTAACACGTAATTTTTTTAATCAGATGCCTGAAGAGGTCAAAATATACTGTATAAAAAGCTAGAGTAGGATTATTTTTTCTCTATTTCAAAAATTCCAAGTTTGAAATTATTGAGTATTCAAAATTCCATTTTTTTTTTCTGTAATGCTCTGTGAGTTGGGTTTTTGGTTTAGTTTTTTATTCTTGTCTTCAAAGTGTAAATTTAGGGTTCTTTTCTCTATTCTGCTATGGAAAATATTTTTTTTAAAAAGCCACATCTCTATCTCTCTGAACTAAAAACCTGAAGTCATGTTCAATTCTGTTTGCTTGCAAAGCAGGCCATCAGAAAAATTATTTGATACTTTCTTCAGCAGTAAAACAAGCACTTAGGAAAGTTAGACTCCTATGTCAAAGAGCAGGTAATTTTTCATTGGCTAGAGCACTACTAAGCATTGCTCTTTTCTAAGGACAAAAGTGCTTTTGATTGCTTGTGGCTTTCAAAGAAAGATATAATGATGTGTCATCAGAGTACTAAATTATTTCTGTGCATGTCTTAACTTCACTTGTCTCTCGTTACAGTCATTGTGGTACTGTATGTAGCACTACGAAGACAGAAGAAAAAGGACACCCTGATGACCTCTAAAGAAGACATCAGAGATAATGTTATCCATTATGACGATGAAGGAGGTGGAGAAGAGGACACCCAGGCTTTTGACATAGGAGCCCTGAGGAATCCCAAAGTGATTGAAGATAACAAAATACGCAGGGACATAAAACCAGACACTTTGCGTTTTACACGCCACAGACCACCAGCGGAAGATAACACAGACATAAGAGATTTCATTAATCAAAGGCTGAAGGAAAATGATGTAGATCCATCTGCACCCCCTTATGACTCCTTGGCAACCTATGCTTATGAAGGAAACGGATCTGTTGCAGAGTCTCTCAGCTCTATAGACTCCCTCACTACAGAGGCAGATCAGGACTATGACTATCTGAGTGACTGGGGACCTCGCTTTAAGATCTTGGCAGATATGTTTGGAGAAGAAAGTTACAACCCTGACAAAGTCACTTAAGTACAACAGTGAAACAAAAAGAAAAGAAAACCAACAATTTAAAAGATAAACCTAAGCTTTATATAAGACACAATTACTTTGATTATAAAAGACAGCAATTGTTTCCAGCAAGTTACTACATTTATCATACCGTCAGTTTTGGTTTGATTTGTGAAAGAATGATAAATCCTGTAACATACACAGGTTTTTGTTGTTGTTATTTTGTTATTCTGGAATTACACTGAGACAAGCTCAGGCCTACAAGGTGCAGTTTACTGACCTGATTTAGAAAGAAGGTAGCTCTCTGGCATCACGGTGGAAGAGTGGTAGCTTTTTCGTAATTCCACTAAAGTGCCTATTGAAACTTTTATCATTTAAGTGGTAAACTGTCTGCTGTGATGGTGTTACAAAACTGAATGGTAAATCAAATATGAACTTTAAGACAAGAAGCAATAGCAATATGCTGACTTCTCTTAGAAAAAAAAAAAATGAGATCACTTCCTGGAGTATCTAATGACTAGAACTGTGGGGGAGAAATGGGGTGTGTGCATTGTGTTTGGGGGGTTATGTTTGTTGTCCTTTTTTTAAAGAAAACAGTATGTTGAGACATCGTATTTCCTCTTTCAAAGTTTCACTGAAAATTTAAATTTAAAATGCTATTGCTCACTCTGAAGATGTAAAGCCCAAATTAAAAAGGAAAAGATCTTAGCATACACCAATGAATATTTAAAATGTTCATACAAATACTACATTTTTCCAAAATAATAAAAAGATGAAAGCAGCTATTCCTTGATGTGAAGGAAATTTCACTTGTCTCTCCCTCTTCTTTTGAAACGAGACTATTATTAGAACGTAATAATGGAGAGGACTTTTAAAGACTATTATTGTACCTTTAGTATACATTTTCCATTGTAAATATCACTAAAGCAGTACATGTAAAGAACTTCACACCACTTTTCTTTGCTCTGTAGGCACCATAAGCATATATATTGTAGTTATTTTTTCATTCATCATCTGCTAGAGTTCAGAATATCACTGTATTTCACTGCCACACCCACAGGAAACATTTTAGAAAACCTTCTGAGGCTGGACACTTTCTTAATTTTCTTCTTGACAAAATTTAAACAGAAGCAGAATAACCAGCACTTTTTTCCCACTCTCTATGTACATACCCATGCCTAAATGTAGCTGGGCAGATGACAGAAATTCAGACATGCACAAGGCATTATGTCTTGGAACATGTCTTGCAAAACTATTTTATATTACTTTTTTCTGATGATCTAAGGCATAGACATTTTGTAAGACAATGGTTTATGGCCCCCAAAGTGCATATATCCTTATATTCTCCTTCCCAAGTCTCTGCAGTGCTATACAATCTGTTTGAGCTCTACTCATGATTAATGGCACTGCCAAGGTCACCCTGAGTCCTTCTTGAACCAGAAGTCTTTTATTCACCTCAGGTCTATCACTTACCTTTTGTATAACTAAAGAATTAATAACTATCAGATATACTTAGCTCACAAGTCCGATATTAAAGTGCACAAGTTTCCTTTTACCCTCTGGGGGAAATGTAAAGGTTTACCAGCTTTATATAAATTAATCTCTCAATGAGACTTTGAAAGGTGCATATTATACATGAGTTTTGAAGCATTCAGTACAATTGGATAGGGCTGAATCAAAAGCACAATTGGCATAGCTTCTACTAGCAGCGTGCTGAGGAAGAGACACAGCTTTATGGCAACATAGAAATCTTGTGGGTTTTTTATTGTTTTTCCTACATTGCCTAAATACAGACTAAAGCTCTTTCCTCACAGGACAGGGAAGCACATGAAGAGATGGAAATCTTTTGACAGCATAGAAATTTTTGTGTGGAAGATTATGTTTTAAATTTGCACACATTCTAGACAGTATATCAAAAACAACTTGATATTGCACACTGGGCCTAAAAGAGAGCACTGAAAAAAAATATATTTTCTACTAGTCACAACAGAGACTTGATTCGTACAAGAGTAACACCTTATTAGCAAAGCTTCCTCACACAGCATGTGCATGGCAATGTTTCCTACCCTGTTGCCACAACTAAAACAAACATCTGACTCTACTCATTTTCAGATGTGCAGTCCTGTAGCCAAACTCTGCTCTTAGCAACTGTGTTAGTCCTTTATATGTCTTTCACTAGTAAAATCAACATAAGTGAGGGCAGTATTTGAATTTTTGACACCATGGAAAACATAGTAGTGTTTGACTTTCCTCCCCAGGAAATTCTCTGCATTTGTAGCACATACTGGCTGAACATTAGTTGTCTTGAATAGGTAGGCATTTGTTCTAAGCTGGACAGTCTGTATGCAAGACTGACTTCCAGAATGGGTAGACTGAAAATGTGATCTTTAACATACTGCTACACATAATCTGTATGTGACAGTTTATGTATGGCTGTATGTTAAATTAACAACAAATTGAATATCAAGTGTATATTTTTTGCATTTAAAGTATTTGTAGCTGAGATGTTGCTATCACATAATTAATACACATCCAGGAAGATTTTAGAAAAAAACCCCATAATATATAATTAGTAACAAAATTGTACTAAAATATATAATTAAAATATTTGAAGACCATTTTTGAACACTGATCAAACAATTTTAACATAACTGGGATATTATTTTGTAAATAATTCTACAAAACTAAGGAAAGTAATTGTTTTTTATTTATTCATAACCTGGGATTCAGGAAATTTACGTTTAATTCCATGTTCTTTCACATCCTTTCTAGAAGATGCTTTTAATATCTTATTATTTATCTTAATATTTTTTAAAATATAATTACAGAAATATGAAATTTGCAATAATTAAAATGTCAAGGAACCTGAGATGACATGAAGTCAGTAGGATTAGGGAGCCCCAGTGCATATGTAAATTGTATCAGTTAATTACTTCTGGTTTTCCACACTATATCTTTAAAAAATCTCTACAAACCCTTGCATAGTCAAGACATTAAAGTGGATGTCTCTCTTTCTGCAAAAACCTTAAAAACCTTAAAGGCTATCAGAGTGTCAAGAAGCTAAGAAATGTATAAAAGACACAGAATTGAGAGAATATTTTTGTTTTAATTTCCAAAAATAGGGTACTAGTGCACATTTAACATAATTTCAAATGTCTCAACAGTGCACTCCCTACAAATCATAACATTCTGTGAAACAACTTCTGCATATGAACTAACTGAAATACTTCACAGAACTACTAGGTTGGAAGAGATCTTCAAGATCATTGAATCCAACCCATGCCCTAACACCTCAACTAGACCATGGCACCAAGTGCCACATCCAATCTTTTTTTAAACACATCAAGAGATGGTGACTCCATCACTTCCCTGGGGAGTCCATTCCAGTACTTTATCACTCTTTTTGTGAAAAACTTTTTCCTAATATCCAACCTAAATTTCCTTTGGTACAGCTTGAGACTGTGTCCTCTCGTTCTGTCAGTGCTGCCTGGAGAAAGAGATCAACACCAACCTGACTACAAACACCTTTTGAGGTTGTTGTAGAGAATGATAAGGTCACCCCTGAGTCTCCTTTTCTCCAGGATAAACACCCCCAGCTCCCTCAGCCATTCCCCACAGGGTTTGTGTTTCAGCCCCTCACCAGCCTCATTGTCCTTCCCTGGTTGTGCTTAAGCATCTCAACGTCCTTCCTAAACTGAGGGGACAGAACTGGACACAAAACAATCCACTGGCACAAACAATTCCTCTTTTTTTTTAGTTAAATATTTATGACATACAGTATTGGTGCTGAAATAAAGAGATAAGTGTAAAGCACTCAGCTAAGAGTGGAAGTACCTAAGGAAAGTCAACTATTACATCACAGACATACAGAATTGAAGACAAATGTATAACAGAAATTTCACAGAAGAAGGAAAAAATCTTCCCTGCCCTTTCAAGAAAACTGAAAATGTCAATACTTAGGGAAGTTCATACAATTTCTCTTTGGAGTCTCAATATAAAAGATTGTTAACATTTGGGTTTAAGACATCTACAACAAAAATCTGAAATTACTGGTGTTCTCATAACACAGATCTGCAAAAAATAACGAGTCAAAGAGCAAGGATTTGGAAAGCAATGGCAGTAGATTATGATTCCTGCACAAAGATATGGTTGAATATTTTATACTTTGATGATTTTTTTATGATTTTATATATTGGCTAAATTTTGCTGTTCAAAATACAATCATAGTTACTGAGCATTTACTCTAGGTTTTGGAAGCAGAGTTCATTATGAAGCAAAGACCAATAAAGGACTCAATAGTTTACTAATAATATTGTTCTAAAGATTACTTTAAAATATTCTTGCCTTAGCAATAAGATTTCCATACCCACATAAAGACAGCCTATCCTTTAAACTGTTAAAAATTTGGTTTTGCAGATGCTATAGTCATGTTAGGTTTGCCTCTGTTACTGACATGAGAGCTATTAAGACTGTCTGGCTATGGAATAACAGATCTCTACTGAATGAATACAGGAAGAAAAGGTATTAATTCACTGGATTAAACACATTTATTATTACATTAATGATTGCATTTTTCTTGTTGAGATTTGAGGTTGTACTGTTTTGCACTTATATTATTACTTTTATTATTATGATTATTATTAGCATAGACATTCAAATCCTGTGGGTATAAAAACATATTAATCTTTGAAAAACTTCATGAAAGCAAATAATGAAATGACCCCAAATAATAACCCTACTTAGGTGACATTTAAATGTGAATGAAAATCAAAATTTATATTACACTCATTCACAACCTTTTTGTGATGCAAAATCTATAATAACCTGAATTCTTTTCTGCTCTTATTTAAATCAAGAATCAGATGAGTTGTCAGAATACCAGCAACCATTGCTATTATGAGCCAAACTAAAAGAAGTTTTGGTTTTTGGTGGGCCTTTGGAGTGCTTTTTAACCTGTTTATTTAAGTCGACAGTTTCTTTTATTTGACTTAATTTTCAACTAAAATCCCCATGAAATTAAAAAAAAAAATAAAAATCTTACTTTCATTCCGGTTTTTCCAATCAAATTGCATCTCAGGACTCAGGGAAATCTTGTCAATGTGTATAAATACCTGCTGAATGGAAGTAAACAGAATGGGACAAGGTGTTTCACTGTGGTACCCAAGAGCTAATGGACTTAAATTGAAATGCATGACATTCCATTAAAATGCAAGAAAAAAGGTGCTTTACTGTCAGCCTGTTGAACAGCTGATCATGTTGCCCAGAGAAGTTGTCATGTATACAACCTTGGAGGTCTTCAAAAACCAACTGGATTATTTCCTGAGAAACCTTCTGTAATTGACCCTGCTGTAACAGGGAGGCTGGACTAGGTAATCTCCAGAGGTATCTTCCAGCCTCATCCATTCTGTGACTTGTGATAAAAAACACTTAGACTCCTTAGCTCTGGTAAACTCAATAGCACTAGGAACCTAACTTCATAAGCAGAGTAGAATCAAAGAATGACACAATGGTTTGTGTTAGAAAGGGACCTTAAGGACCATCTAGTTCCAACCCCCCTGACATGGGGAGAGGCACTTCCCACTACATCAGGTTTCTCAAATCTCCATCCATAGTAGCTAAGACGTTTTTTCTGTGAGAGAGCTGAGGTAGGAGTGAAGGAACAGAGTAGCATCCGAATAATTACCAGAAATGAGAATAGGGTAGAGAGGGTTAAATTATTTATTGTAATTTCCAGTAGAAGAAATAAGGGGTATCACGTGATGTAAGGGTGAAATTTGAAAAGACCTGGATGTGGTTCTTCAAGTGATGACTAGCTGTGTCATGGAGGCTCAGAGCTTACACAGATTGAAAAAGAGTCTGGACAATGTCCTGAAAAGCTGCTAGTTTGTGTGTTGCTGATATATAGGAATCACATCTGGCTGAATGTGATTGAATAGTGCTTGATTAGCATCTGAAAGTCACATCAGCTGTTGGTTTCTTGGTGTTTTGCTGGGAACTCAACTTCTGCAAGTACTGAGTAAAAGTTCACTTCTCAAGTTTGACTAACTTATTTTCTTACTATGATTTTATTGTAAATTTCCTTGATCTTCATATCAACATTTCTTCAGTTCTAATTTTCTAGATTTCACAGATAAAACCAGTTTTTCCTTTATTACATATCACATGCTTATATGCAGGCATATTTTATGATTTCCCTCAGATTTGAACTGTTGTAATTGCTGTATTGCCTTCAATTCTGCACATCTTATATAGACCTTACACTCTTCTGTCTTTTACAGTGACACTAACACTGACTGCTGTTAGGGCTGATGACACAGTTTGGCTTAGTCTATATTTAAAAAAAAATCATGACTGCATAAAGAAGATAACCTCTACAATACATGCCTTTTTTTGCATGTATTTCACTTTGTTAGCTGTCTTGCTTACTTCCCTGTGTTCCAAGAACACCTGAAAAAAAGAGGAGAGAATGAAAAGACTGACTAGAAAAGGGGCCAATATTAGTCCATTATTCTGGAATGCAGGCTGCTGCTCTCCTGCTATGTTGTTGTAATGTTAGAGGTGATTTATTGTTTTCAAATGTTGAACATTCTACATTTATACTCAAATGCATGTTTTTCTACTGTATGCCTCTGTCAAAAAGGACAATTCAAGAAGCATACACAAAAAAGTGTATGGTGAGGAAATGAAATCATATTAAGAGGAATCACAAATAAATATGCCTTAAAAGCTTGTCTTATATTATTTGGTCACGTGACTGCAGTAAATAGTTATATTTAAAATTTCATATTTTTTATTTTGTCATCGGATTTTATTTTCTTAGAGCAGTAAGTGAAGTAAGACTACACATTTAATATTATCCAAATGCTCCTCTTGCCTTCAGACCCTGCTGTTTTAGGTTGTTAGTATTACTTTGAAGTTGGGTCTTTATTCCCCTGTGTATTCATTATGTTCCCAGTTATGGGTTCTTGATGCATAAATGGCTACAGCTGAAGTTTCACACTAGAAACATCTGACCAAAAAGTACAGGACAAGGAGGATAGGCGCAGAACTGGAATTTGGGTTTTCATAAGATGTTTCAGAGTGAACAAACATCAACTTAATGTTCTTCTAATATACATAGGCAAAAATCAGACAATTAATGTAAAAAAGAAAAAACTAACTGCAGTATCAAAACCTGTAGCATATTTTCTCTTGATCCATTATGGTATGTAAAACAGCTCTTCTTTGTGAAGGGAAGGAGATACAAAGAGTAGATGAAGGACTCTGGAGTTGAATGTCCTCTTTTTTTTTATGGCTATTTGTATTTAGCATCATTTTTTTATATATAAATAACAAGATAAAATTTCTTAGGTCAATTTTTTTTCTTAGTCTTAAATTAAGAAAAATATGTTTTATGAAATGAAGGGGGATTTCTCAGTGACAAATGAAATACAAATGTTTCAAATGTAGTAAAGCAAGATGTTAATCTTCAGTTCATAAAAGGAGAAATTTGAGAACAGAAATTCAGTTTATCCTTTTTCAGGTTTGATGCATTTAACTCACCAATGAATGATTATTGCTTCTAGTAATACTGTCCCAAAATTGGTAAGTGCTGCATTTTTCTTTCTAGGACTAATTTTTATAATAGCAATTCTGTTTATTTAAATTAAAATTCTATATCACACACATTAGTTTTTGTGTTTGATCATATCATTATAGAATTGAAGATGATTAATATCATATGTAGTCAAGAGAGTGTGGTAAGTAATTTCAGAAAAATTATTTAATGAAGTAATTTGCTGACCAGAGATATTCAATGACAGATACTGATCTGCCTGACTTGCTGCCTATCTAGAAGATAGTGCTTTGTTACCCAAGCTGACAGAAGTGCTTGAGTTCTCTCTTGATGGTTATGGAGAGGAGAATGCTCTGCCAGGGCTCAGATTTAGTGAAAGAGTGTCTTGACAACTTCTCTGGGTAATTGCTCTAAAAAACTGTTGCCATGAGCAGAGTGAGATCTCCATTTCAAATACTCAGCAGCACAGGAAACAAGTATGTGGGAAAATATAAGCAGGACCATTCTTCCCATTGAAATGATCTGCAAAAGACTGTAAGGCAAAACATTTTCCTTATAAATGGCCTCCAGTGCTGCTCTGTAATTCAGAGACCATGCATGCATTTGCACTAAAGCATTGCAGGATTAAATAAAACTGTGCAACATGGAAAAATTATTGCCAACCAAATTTGTTCTCTCCCTTTTGTTCGCAGTCTCTGAGCTGGCCAGGCTCCATCATGTTTCTTATTTTCTCTGTATTCAGAAATCTGCCCTTTATTCTTCATGTGACGGAGCCCTGTGGAGTGTTAGCCCCACCCAGTAGCTAAGCACCATATAGCCACTCACTCACTTCCCACCCCGATGAGTTGGGGGATAGAATAGGCAGAGGAAAGTTAGATAACTCATGAACAAGTTAAAGACAGTTTTAAAAGTGAAGGAAAGATAATAGAGGTGTAAAAAACATATAACAAAGCAAGTGATGAACTCAGCTCTTCCTCCTACATGGAGACCAATTCTCAGCCAGTCTAAAAACAAAGACTGCCTCCAAAAAAAACCTTCCCCTACAGCTCTATTGCTGAGCATGACACCATATGGTATGTAACATCCCTTTGGCCAGCTGGGGTAATCTGGTCTGTCAGTGTCTCCTCCCAAAGTCTGGTGCATCCCCAGCCTCCTCACTGGAGTGGCAGAGTGGGTCCAGTAAAACCTTGACTGCTCAACAATAGCTAGAAGATTTGTGTTTCTCAGTGCTGCTGTGCTCACAGGTGCAAAGAGTTGCTGAAAAAAGCAAACTCCACCCCAGCCAGACCCAGCACGGCCTCCAAAGGAGCGGTGAAGAACATCTAATCTGAAACTTCTCCCAGACGCCTATATACCATACACGGTTTCATTTACATACAACTGAAACCATGCTCTGGAGAGTATTTTTCCTCTCAAGATTGTCCAGGTTCTCAGAGGAGAAGTTGTCCATAGGTTTTCTTTACTCACCAGGGTAAGTTTTATATGGAGAATTTTTGGGTAAGGTAGAAATCCAGTGACAGTGCTAACATATCTAAATGCTGCTGAAATGCAGGAGGAAATCCTCCCTTTTCTAAATCACCAGTTGAAATCTGGTGATTTAGAAATTTACCACAGCTTTAGTTTAGCACACAGGCTGCAAAATTCACTTGAAAAAAATCAATCAAAACAGAAGAAAAAACTAAGCTTGACAATGACAAGAAACTCCCCTCTCCCATTCAGTGGCTCACTAGTAGAAGCATGCACACAAAATTGAAGAGCTCAATTTTAAAGCACTCCAAAGGTTACATCAAGTAAAGTATCTTGCTTCTCACAATAGCATATTCAGTCCATCCTGTTCCACTCACACAATCTGCTGAAACTATATAATAATTGTGTGCAAAGGAGTAGATCATTTAGCAGGCCAAACCCATAAAACATAACTCATATGTTCCATAGGAAAGGTTAGGCTCACAAGCAAAGCACTCTGCCCTCTGGATTATTCTCCCACAGCTAATATTTGCCTTTTACAGGCTTAAATCCTTGGCAAACTCTACTACTCCATGTGGAGAAATAATGAAATTTTATTCATTGTATTTCTTCCAGGAATTTTTCTTCCTCCATCATGAAGACTGAAATGTCTATTTTATAAGATGTGATGCGCATAATGAAGAATAACTACAGGCTGGTTTCTGGATGTTTCTTAGGACTGGGACTGAAAATGCTCCAGTTGATAAGGACAGTAAAAAAGAACAGCACAGGCTTGGTAAAATAGATAAAGGACATAACTTAACCAAACAGGATACCAGCTCAGCTCTTCAAGGCTGACGAAACAGGAGTAATACAAAACAACAGTACTGATCTTATTCAAGAGCTGGGCTCAATGAATGGCCACCTCAAATATTATGATACTGGACACTGAAGATCACCAAAGAAGGTCCCAAAAGACCACACAAGGACTTCTGACAAGGGACGTGACTATGTCAAATAAATTAATACATATGCATCAAGTAAGAGGGGATGACTAATGAATATGTAATGTGTGCATGATAAAAACTCCATTCATCTGAATCTGGGGCACTCAATTAGAGGAAGGATTCCCAGAGTGAAAAATGTACTACAATAAAGAATGCTCCATTTTTAACATGCAAAACTATGTTAGAAAATGGCTATCTGGCTAATTTTATATCACAGAAAGATCTAGGCAGGTGCAATCTGATTCCCACTCTATGTTTATCTCATGCATTGGCTGCTCTGACTCACCTAGACACAGCTAATCTTGAAGTATCAAGTTGAATCTTCTCTGGCCTAAAGATGCTTTCTGGTACCATCCATTAAAGGAAGGTAAAAAAGTTTTTCTAAGTGTGCAACAGCTCTTCTTTTTGTTTCTGGTGTGCTTGCTGAATCTGAAATATTTAACATAACTGAAGAACTTTCTATTTGTGAAAAGGAAAAAGACTTGTAAAAGAGACTACTGTACATAATTGTTAAAAATATGCAGAGAGAACTTTCCTGCCTTTCTCCTGAAATGCTCAGATACCAAGCACATGAGAAGTAAAATTTAGAATAAATGGTATATCTATGAAAAATTCATGCCAAAACAGTAAGCAAATTTAATGAGATATCAGAACATTATTTTCACAGTATATGATGGGATATATGGATATTCTACATAACTACTTTAATGTTCATATATTTTTAAGCACTAAAACTTATTTTTTTGCCATATGATGTGTTTTCAATGCTTGACTTTGGATGTCTTGCATTTTTTACAGTAATGTAACACTTTGAACTCTCCTGGAAATACTCCTGAATTGCAGTGACACTAGACTTGTAAATTAAAATAATGACTATTAGGAGTTGAAAAGTGTTTTCTGGTGTATGGAACAAGTTTTCCCTGAAAATGTATATTTTGTTAGTTATTACTTTTTATTCATTAAATTTCACTTTAAAATTTCATAAAAGTGTTGTAGATTTGTTTGGCAATTCTAGGCACTAGAATAGAAATATAGTTTCAAGAGGAAACATGTTTAAAACTGATACAGGAAGCTACTTCAACCATGCCTTTAAAGTATTCCAGAAAGTTTTAGTATGATTGACAGAAGAAAGGAGAAACCACTGAAATAAAAGAGGTACAGCATAATAGAAAAAAATTGACTGCAATTTTTTTTTTTTTTTTACTGGTCAACGTTTCAAAATAAATCCCATTAAAAAGAGAAAAAAAAAATGAAAATTTTAAAGAATATTGTGTGTCCAGACAATCACACTCATTTTTCTAACCTCAGATTGCCTACATTGAAACTTTTTTTTTTCACTTTTGTCCACTAGGCTGATACTTTTCCTACACAAGAAATAATTTTATATATCTGGATGTAGCTGTGTCAAATTTTATTTATAAAATTGTATTTAAATAGTTTGTTGATTTTTTTTTTTTTACTTACACCCAGTCACCAAGAAGTTACTTCAAAAAATATTTTATCAAATTAATTTTAAAGTACTAAGTTTAAAACCAAATCTTCATCATTTTCAAGAAGTATTAAATATGATGTAAGCAATATTTTAAAAGGATTAATACATTTCAATACATTGATTTCTAAGCATATGAAGGGATTTAAGAAAATGAGTTCATCATCAATCTGGCAATTCTAATAGGATTAATCATTCCAATATAGAGACACAGATTGAGATCACTCAGTTTCCTGCCAAATCAACAGTTCTGTTTTGGAAACAACCTCTGAAAATGAGGTTAAAAAGAATGGGAAGGAATTTGCAAGATTTCAAAGCCTCTTTTGGTTTAAAGCCTCTGTTAGCACCACAGCAGAATCTATCACTGAATATTTTCACAGGAGCCAGGGACAATATTTTCCAGCCTGCTATGCCTGACTGGCTGAGTCAGCATGACCAACTGAAAAATGTTATACTGCTAAGAAATTATGGTAGTGGCATGCAAACAGGTTGGAAAATAAACACGGGTGCAGCATTAATATAAAGCTAGCATTAGTCTTATGTTCCAGCCTTCAGGTTCAGTTTATTTCACTAACCTATTTAAAGTCTCCTCTCCAGAATTATTTCCACTTTTGTGGCAAATTAGACAATGGATCATTTGGATACCAAAGTTCTTGTGATCTATAGGCCATCTATATGCCTTCATTTCTATAGGAGGTGTCCCCTTCTGTCCTGAATTACTATTATAATGATCTGTTCTGAAGTGTAAGTAGGATTACTTCTCTGCTGGTACTCTTGATCAATTAGAGGGAGGGGATCACAAAATCATTCTCTCTCATATACCTTCCACACCCCAAAACATGTAATTTATTTCTTGTCTGTCCACTAACTCACATTTTTGGCAACAATTTGCTGAAGCACTTGAAACCCTTACAAATCTTGATGTACAACCAATATGCTCCTTACCATCATTTTGTGGTGTACTCTATCCATGCTGCAGCTACTCAAGATTCCCTACAGGCATCAATATTTCCTTCTGCTCTATAATTGAACCAGCTAAGCTCTAGCCTTTGCCTCCCTCCTGTAACTTGATATTCTCTGTCTTAGAGGAAGAATGTTTACAGGAGTTTCATTGGTACTGAGAAACTTCTGAAGACGACTCCCCTAGAGCAGAACACAAATGCACATCTGAAAAGCACTAGCTGCTGATTAACAAACAGCCTTTCTTTTTGAGGACAGGTCAGATATACATGCCTATCCCTGAAATGCAGTGTGAGATATGCAGTCCTTTTCCCAGAAAAATGGTGGGATGCAGTTAGAGATATTTTATGACGCATAGTAAGAACAAAAGGAGTACTTTGCTGTGAGGACTTAATTCCTTCATTCAACAGAACATCTGAGGAGAACTCCCAAAAGTACCCCAGAATGTGCAAAGTAACAGTAGTGTAAGCAAAAGCACAAACTTCTGTCTCTCTAAGAGACTGAATTCTGGTTCTGATCAGTGGGAGCTGGGAGTTAATGGGTGGGGAAGGTACTGCAGAAGAGATGTCTGCCATTACTTGCACTGTTTGAGCATCAGTGTCACAGTCATTTGGTGAAAAGTTTATATCGACATTGAGAAAAACTAAATGTAATGATATTCATCTTCTCTATCAGGATAACAATGGAATATGAAGAAGGTAACCACCTGATTTGTTTCTTTGTCTATGTGAAATAGGATCAGCACTAAGATTTCAGAAAATGGAACTATTCTGGTTGGCAACTGCTGAGTGCCATATCAAGCAATAGAGCTGGTAGGTTTTACTATCTTAATTTGCAACAAATGCTTTACGTTTCAGAGAAATTTGTCTCAATTCTGACAGAATTTGACTCATTTCATTCTGTGTAATTATGAAATATTCTGTTTAATACAAACTAAGAGAACTGCCAGCCATACATGCTTATTAATCTGAATTTTATTAATTTATCTTGCTTTCTAAGTTCATTCTTTGTTAAGTAGAACAGTATAAAATAAAACTACAAAAATATGAAATGTATACTCCTGCCATTAAAGCTAAGATTGTACTGAGAAGGCAATAGGTAGTAGGAGGTTCTCGTTGCTCGGATTACCTTAAGTTTCCATTGTGTGAATTTATAGAGAATTGAAACAATTATAAAAACCAAAGTGTTCAGATGTTTTCTAATCAATGTGACAGAAAAATCATCTGTGAAAATAAACAGCAAAGTGACTCAAAAAAAGAAAGAGTCATAAAAAGAAAATTATATTACTAAAGCAGTGCACCACAGGAAAACTTTCCATATTCTGAACTTTAAGAACAAAGGAGAAGAGTTCTAGTTTTAATACCATGATTCAGTTCCTCTTATCCATAGTGTGGATAAAACAGGCTTTATAAATCTGCTTTGGGATTCCAAAGCAATACTGGAAGTTCCTATTGAAAGCCATTGAACCTTCTTAATGACAAGAGAGTGCCATCAACTCTGCCTGGCTATTTCTAAGACTGAAGTGATCAACTTTCTACCATCACTGTTATGATCTTAAAATTCACGTGGGAAACGCAAAAGGAGAATCGAGAAGCCACTCTGGCATTTTCACTTGTGTCGATGGCTCACACAACCCTCCCCCAGAGTCTGGGTCTTTGCTGCCCTCATGTGGCTCCGAGGTTTGGAGTCCTTCCACGGAAGGAAAGGGGCTTCACTGTGTACACACTGGACAAATGTACCTTTGTTAAAGAACATCCAAACTTTGCGGGATCTGATGGGATGGAGCTGCACTTAGAAACAGTACGTGTGCATAAAGAAACAAATTATACCAAGGACTACTGGGGATTCCTATTTGACTTCCTATTTATATTTGTTAAGATCTATTTCCATGGTATAGCATGCATACATGTTTATTTTGTGTGTGTGTGTGTGTGTGTGTGTTTTCATCATAAAAATAATATTGGATGTTCTCAATTAATTCTGAACTAATAAAGCTGATTGCTACTACCAGTAACAAAAATTTCTTTAGTGCATTAATAAATGAGATATAAAAATGGCAGTCCCTGCAGATACAGAGAGAGAGAGATATAGATACATATAGATAGATTATAGATATAGATGATATAGATATAGATAGATATAGATATAGATAGATATAGATATAGATATATAGACAGATATAGATGAATATATATAGAGACATATATACACTTTTATACACTAATGTAAGAGATAATAGTTCCTTCTATAGTAAAATCATTTCAGCTTGCCCAAAACTTCACAAAAACAAGAATAAAACGATTTGACAATCAAATACCAGCTAACCGAAATCAACAGGCTCAGAACTGTTTTTCAGGAGTACCATTAACTACGAGGAAAGCTTGAATCCTACCAAAAAACCACAATCTGATGCATATTGGCACTGAAGAGAGCTTTGTGCACTTCAAAAGCATAAATTAGTAGCAAGTACCCGACAATGGCTCTCCACAGTTCCTGTATTTAGTGTAATGCTTCTCCTGCTAAGTGCTCGCAACTTTATTAAGAGCAATGAACTGGATTCAGCTAACAAAAAAAATGCTAAACATTCCAAGTCAGCAAGAGTTGTGACAGCTTACTAAAGAGCCAGATTTAACTGTACACTTACTGGGTTTGCAGGGACGGGTTTTGGTAGCGGGGAGAGGCCAGTTTTAGTTTCTGTGCAAAGCTGCCAGAAAGTTCTCCATATCTGGCAGAGCCAGTGCCTGCTGCTGGCCAAGGCTGAGCCCATCAGCAGTGGAGACAGCACCTCTGGGAATGCCAATCCAAGAAGAGAACATGTTATTGCACAGCACAGCTGCAGCCAGGGAGGAGTGAGGACAGGTGAGAGGAACAGCCTTGCAGACACCAAGGTCAGTGAAGAGAGGTGGAGGAGGTGCTCCAGGCACTGGAACAGAGATCCCTCTGCGGCCCGTGGGTGTCCATGGGGAGCAGAGATCCACCTGCAGCCCACGGAGAACCCCATGCCAGAGCAGATGGGAGGCTGTGACACTGTGGGGAGCCTGTGCTGGAGCAGGCTCCTGGCTGGAGCTGTGACCCAGGGGAGAGGAGAGCCAGCAGTGCAGCAGGCTGTTCATGAAGAATTGCACCCCATGGAAAGGGACCCATGCTTGGGCAGTTTAGGGAGATCCAGTCCTTGGGAGGGACCCCAGGCTGGAGCAGGTGAAGCCTGCTCCTTTATCCCCTGATAAAGAAGGAGCTGCAGAGAGAACATGTGATGAATTGATGGTCCTCATTCCCTGTCCCCCTGCCCTTCTGTGAAAGGCAACATACAGAAGTCAGGAATAAAGTTAACCCTGGGAAGAAGGGAAGGGGGATGGCGGTTTTTAAACTTTTAGGTTTTTTCCTCATTCCTGCAATGTTTTGATTGATAGTAAATTCAATAACTTTCCCAAATCAAGTCTCTTTTGCCCCTTACTGAAATTGGTGAGTGATCTCTCCCAACACTACTCTCTCCCCTTTACCAGCTGGGGAGGGGAGCGATAGAATAGCTTTAATGGGCACCTGATGTCCATCCAGAGTAAAATCACCACATCTAGTTGAGGCCCAAAATTCAGTTTAGAGTTACAACAATCTCAGCTCTTTGTGTTAGAACTGGTTTTCTCTAGACAGACTTTTATTTATAAACTACAATGCAATTGATGGACAACTCTCTTAATACTCTGTTCTGAGTAGAAGGAACTTTCCAATATTATGCTTTTTTAAATCCTAAAGGAAACTTTTGTTAATTTGGAAAAGGGCAAAGTGTTTGATTTTATAAAAGGAGAAAACAAAAAATATGGAGAGAAATTATTTTACAGAGATACCCTCTATACAGCAATTTCAAACACAGTGTGTTTCTCTCAGCCAGTCCCCTCTTTCACTTTTCTGCTATTTAAATGGATATTTTGATGTAATTTTCCTCAAAAATATTTCATAAGTTTAATGAATCAAAATGTGAAGATATTTAAAATGTCCTGAAATCATTAATATTTTATGCTGAAATAATAGCATTTATTCATGGATAATAGCATTATGAGTTCTGTGAAATGGGCATAGGAATAGTTTAAATTCTGCATATTCTGTAGTGTGTTAGCACAGGAAAATTGAATTGTGTCAAAATTCCTACTAAAGAAATACAAATATTAAGAAATTCCAAGAGAAATAATTTAAATATTTTCATTAGTAATATTGTCAGTATGTAATGATAATTTTTAATGAGCAACCTTATGTTATTTGCCTTGCATTTTAAAGCTTTGTAAAAGAGCCTAAACCAGCAGTCACTGTAGAATATTTTTTCACTCATTCTTGAAAAGCAGCAATGTTCCTTGTTTGGTAATGTTTCCTACTGAGAACAAGCAAAGCATCTAGTCTAAGCAGTTTTGAGCCTTTTTAAACTGTCTAGAAAAAATCCCTAAAATCATTATCAAACAACTTTTTACAAATGCAAAAATTTGCAGCAGCATGGCATCTCCTGTTCCTATGCAATTTTGTAGATGTTCATGAGCTTGTTTTGAGTGCCCTCTGCTCTGGCCAAAATCCCTAATAATGTTGTTTTTGCTCCTTATGAATCTGAACTGAAGAACACTGTGTAACTGGGAACCAATGAAAAGTCAATGCAGGCATCACCGTGCACAGGTTTTCTGTGCATTCTAAAAGGAACTCAAGTTTCCAGGCAGGTACTACCTTCTCCACCTCTGACTTCCAACAGGGTCATTTTATGTAGCTGCTAATATTATCTATCAATAGTTGGCAGTGAGAAAGATAGAGATGGCTGCTCTTGGTCCCTGCTACTGAAATAATAAACTTTCATTTTGGCTTTGTACAGTGTTTTCACATAAACTTTTTAGGCACATCAGTAATCTCTTCAACTCTCCAAGACAATATCCTGTTGTGAAAGGTAGGAATTTGTCCATTCTGGACTGAGGCCATGAATGGATGGCAAACACAGATCATAATGACCTTTCTCAACTCTCACAAATTTCTCTTTTCTATTTACCTGACTGATAAGTTGGGCTCCATTTTAGAAGCCCCACTGGCTACTGTAAGACTATGCACAATGGACCAGCAATCAGCAGCTCCATGTGGGAGGACAAGCTTTTGATAGATTTTACTAAGTTAGAAAATCTCTCCTGCTGCCTGTTTTAACACGAAGGACAGGGAACTATAAGGATTACCAGGCTGAATTGAAATACAGAGATTTTTTGAACACTCTAGGCAGAAAGAATTCAGTTGTATAAACCAGCTGGAATTTTTAACATTCTGCAAGCAATTATCAATGAGTCTGTGTCTTCTGCATCAGAAATAACTGTGTGAAAGAAAAAAAGCTAGTATATCCTATTTTCTGCACCATAGTAAGTACCTAAAAATTGTAAAAAATCTGTTATGAATATGTTATAAAACTGTATTCATGTAAGTGTTTCTATCTTTTTCTCCTTTTTGTTAAAGAACAGTTTCAATCCCTACCTCAGAAATTAGTGAATCTGTGATAAAAATGTTTATCAGTGAAAAACAAGATCATCAATATTCCAAAATGATGAATAAAGATTAATGACCTGCAGACTTTAAAAGCAGAGAAAGAAGATGGATCGAGGGAAAAAAATGGGGGATTTAATTACACATAATGCCTTCCTCTGTATTCTGGTTTCTCAGGATGATTTAGTCTCCTTCCCTACTCTGAAGTGTTAGGATCCTCCAGTGGATCCAATACAGCCTCATTTTAGACCAGCTGTTTTCATCAATTATGGAGGGAATCTGAAGTGAATGGGTGGGTATCTTATGTGTCACAGTTCAGTGTTTTAAAGTAAGTGGAATAATTCTAAATTTCTGGGAATATTTTCAAAGGTTCATTAGTAGCTAAATAGCAACATCCAAAAGAAATGTCAATTCCCTTAATCCCTCTTAAATTTCTCTAACTGTTGCAATTTCTTCATCAGTATGACAGAAATATTTCCACCAGTGGTCAGAGTTCTTTTTATTATTGTTAATTTACTAGTATGCATATGCATAGCACCACCATAAGCACCCATCAGACAGCCCCAGTTCCACAGCAGTAACCACAAAATTCAGACAATCTATTCTATAATAAAAATCTCTCAGTGATTTTTTCTCCTTTTAAACTGAGGAAAAAACCACCATCCTACTTTAGAGGAAGGAGGAAAAATTGTATTATCTTTTAGGAAAGATTACCTTTTGAAATAAGTGAAACAAACAGAAACTGCTACTCATCAGTGGAAGTATACTTTTCAAATCTATTTCTCTTTAGCTTTGCTTGATCACCAATCCCTGTTTTTTTAATAAATTATTATATCAACTATTTGAAAAAAAGAGAACAAGAAGAACTGAAAAACAGCATTGTCTAATTTCATAAACATACCATGGTTATTTAAATTATTTGTTTGGAATGGCTTAATTACAAATTAGTCTTTGATCTCCCTGCAGACTCTCAAGATTCATATAAACAGCCCTTTTTTTTTTTTTTCCCAGAATTTTTCAGATAAAACTTGTAGGCAAGCAAGCACAGATTTACATCTTAAGGCAACTGAAATACTTGTGTTTTTAAAAGCACAGTTCCTAAAACATACACACACTATATGACTCTGCATGAAAGCAAAAAGTATATGTGCATTTACACATGCAAAACCCTTAAAATACTTGCTTTAATGAATCCAGGAAAGAATATCACATATTCTGATGGGCTTAATCTAGGTTGGCATAATTTACTACATAGTCATAACAAAATATATCAGTCTAGAAAAGCTTTCATGATCTCAGATTTCCACCTACTGCCAAAAAACTTAAACATTTTTAAAAGCAAATTGCACAACTGCTGACTTTAAATGCTTTTCTGAATAAAGACACTAGGTTGTAATTACAAAATATTCTAGTTACAATGCAGTTTCTCTAAAAAAGAGAACTTCAGCTTTCAATATTTCTACCAGAATAAAGAGGGTATGATTTTGCTTGTAGTTTTTATTTTAGTTGTTAAGCTCATTAAGCAGAGAAACCCTTTTTTTTTCTCTTCATTAAGTGGTAATTCAATCATGTGTCCATACAAAGACTCAATTAAATATGCACATCTTTATCAGAAAAACGTTAGCAGTGAGAAATAGATAACAAAATCTTTTGTCTGCATTGATGTCAAGTACTTTAATGTGTTTTTATCAGTTTTATGAATTTAAAGTGTGAAGGTCAGTAGAGAAAAAGGTGAAAATGTTTCAACTTTCAGAAACTAATCAGCAGTAGGTCCTCAGAGTCACAATATAATGGAGAAGAAATGTTTAAGATATATGGGGAAGGTAAACAGTTTCTTTAACTGAGTTTAAGGCCCATTTATTGAAACAATCTTCATTTGGAAATTCCCTGTATATTTTACATATAAACCCACTTCTTGGTTTTTAGTGAAGTGGTGAAGACTGGGTTATATGCATTCTGTAGTACAGTTTCATTTAGGTTCTTTATTTCTGCACAACAAATATGGATGAGCCTGCCTCAAGAGGTATGCAGGCAGTACTAGAAATATTAACTCTTTGATGATGTCATGAAATAACCATCATAAATTAAAAAAAAAAAAAAAAAAAAATCAGTAATTATGGAATATTTGGTTTGAGGTGAGTCATCCAATCATTTGCTCACTCTGTCCCACCTCAGCTTGGAAAAGTTCTTAAAGCAGCTCTATTGATTTATTTGTTTGTTTTTTGCTTATTGAAGAATGCAATATGCATTTGGAATGTTGCTACCATGACTAAAATATGCTTTATCATTTGTTTGCCTGAGAATTGCAAAAGATTAAACCAAAACATTTTTAACTGTGCTGCTTTCCAGTCTTTCTACTCTTCATGTCAACTTTCCTCATGAGTCAGCTCCCAGCCTAGATTCAGGACAATCTTTTCAAGATCTCCCATTCATTCTTAATTACATTTTTTGGAGGGTTTTACAAAGGGTAAGTGCTTGGGGACTATAAGTAGAGAGTATGTAAGTAAGCCTTTCCCACATTTTTGCAATCTGTTTGAAAAGCCTATGGAGATACCTGACAGCTGATAAAGCCAGCTTCTGGGAATATTCTACCTTATGTCAGCGACTGTGCCACTTGATGGAAAGCCTGAAGAATGACAGGTACATTTTTATCCCTTGTCCCCAGATTTCTATTAGCATTTTTCAATCATGTCACTGAGGCCATTATACAAGGATGTAAAGTCCTTAGTGAATATGTTATTCTTCTTATAATAAAGCACTGTGAAAGGTGGCAGTCCCAAGTAAACTCTCCCATTACTTCAGAGAACTGACCTTTAAGAGAGAACTGCAGTTATCTGAGAAAACAAAAATGTTGGTATTTTTCTTGTGTAGATGTAAAGTTCTATCCACAAATATTTTTCTTTTGGTTTTAGCCAACATTTAAATCAATAACTATTCATTTTATTATTAACACTTTAGAGAAACATAATTGGATGTTTTCTCAACTAATAACCCAAGGAAATGTACTTAAGCTGAACTGAATGCAGCATTCAATTATTCGTAATTATTGTCGATAGAAGAAGCAAAAGTCATTCACCTCTGCCAGAATGAATAGACTTTTTGAGGGAAAGATTCTGAGAAAAGTAACATCTTAGAGGTGTGTAGGTATACAGCACCATAACCTTCAGACTGCAGTTATTGATTTCACAGGTGGGATGCACTGTGTTATTCCTTTAGGGATTTATCAGCCTTGTCCCAGCAATAATATGATCAAGTTCACTTGGAGAGGTGCTGGATAATGGAGAACATCACAGAAAGACATTGAGCAAACCTGAAGGGAGAAAAATGTAGACTCAACACGACTTTCATATTTACAGAATGTTAATCTAAACAAACAATTAATTGAAAAAGGTAATAATTCTACTCAAACATAGTTATCTTGGTATTTCTTGTCTGCTTTAGTTTTCGTCATTATTAAGATAGAACTTGGCACAGATCTTTAACCAATTGTAAAAAAAGGGGAAAGAAAATATCCTTGTTCTCTGACAGTTCTGAAAATTATTCGCATCATAAAATGCTGTAAGTAGCTTAAGATTCTAAAAGGGTTGCTTGACATCAATAATAATTAATTCAGGAAAGAAACCTGAAAACTTTTCTGTGCTTCATTTAGATTACTGAAATTTCAACAATATATTACAGATAAATTACATTTTCTGAACAAAAATTCTTATTTATGGAAAAGGTCAAAAGTAAAATTAATGACAAAGCAAACTTTTGCAAGTATTTGAAAACAATGATTCCCAGCTGAAAACTGAATTGAGAATTGTCCAAAATTTGATTTCAGCATATATATTCTAGGATAATCATAAAAAGTACAGGAATACGGCAGTGGAGGGCAAAGGGACCTTCCTCACAAAATATCAAACAATCCAACTAGGACTTAGTAAACAATACATGTGCTGAAGTTGTGTAAAACACTGTGGAATAGAAACTTAGGTGAGTAGCAAATTGATTCTTCAAGACACTACAGGAATTGTGGGGAAGAGCAAGTGTCCCAGCAGAAGTCCTGTGGTGAGCAGTGGGGTTTGCATCAGCTACAGTGGGAAATGAAACCCTGCATACATTTCCTTTCACCAACCAGGGAAATGAAAGAAACATGTACTATTAATGGATGGAAAAGGCCCTTCTATTTTTGACTGTCCTTGTGCACTCCTAGCTGGAAACTAAACCCCACACTGCTGTTTGCTCACTCTACCCTTGTGGGATGGGAGACAGAATTGAAAAGGTAAAAGGGAGAAAACCCCTGAATTGAGATATAGGCCGTTTAATAGGGAAAGCAAAAGCTGCATGCACAAAGCAAAACAAGGAATTAATCCACTGCTTCCCATGGGCAGGCAGGTGTTCAAACATCCTCAGGAGGGCAGGACCCCATCATGTGTAAAAGTGACTTGGGAAGGCAAGCACCATCACTTCAAATGCCTCTCTTTCATTCTTCGTTCACCTAAGTTTATATGCTGAGAAGGATGCTGTATGGCCTAAAATATTCTTTTGTCAGATGAGATCAGCTGTCCCCACTGTGTCCCATCTCAGCTTCTTGTGCACCCTCATCCTCCTTGCTGGTGGGGTGTTGATGGGCAGCAAAGGCTTTGGTGCTGTGTAATCCCTCTCAGCAATAACAAAAACACGCCTCTGCCGTCAGCGCTGTTTCCAGCACAAATCAGAAACATAATCCCATACAAGATATTGGGAAGAAAGCAAACTCTATCCTGCATACAATTAAAGAAAATATTCTCCTTAAATACAGCATTCATGAATTGCCTCATGACAATTAATCAGTCTCTGTTTTATTGCCATTAAAAACCAACAAACAAAACCTCAATTTTGACAATACTTCAGTGAGGCATTTATTAACTTAAGGCTTCTGTCATCATTTTGTTATGAAGACAGATGATGTCTGGAAAGGTGTATTTAAAACTAGAAAAGTACAAGAAAGAGACCTGTTTTTTTTTCCTATTCCCCTGGGACACAACAGCAAGGACAGGAGAAAGACCAGATCACTGTCTCAGTCACTTTGGAGCATTATTCAAATTGCTTGAGAGATCATGTATGGGGATGAGATAGTAGGCAGGCCACCTCTGGATACCTGGGCACATCTGGACACAAATGAATTGGGGAAAACAGAGCCACTTACTCCTTTCTACTGCTAATTCAGCACCAGGTTGGACTCAAACAATGATGCAACAAGTGGACAATGCAGACACATCAACTCTTTATCAGCTGCTTTCTAGATTTCCTCTGTGAAAAATGATTATATTTTTATCCACATCCAAAAATATTAAAGCAGTGAGAGTTAGCATGATGAAATAACTCTATACAGAAATTGTCTTAGGGCAACAATTTTCAGTGCCATTTCTCAACTGCCAACTGAAATTCCAAGATTTTGTATCCATATAAATTTATGTAGTTTCATAGCAATTTATTGTTTAAACAATTACAGCAATGATAGCCTGAAGCCAAGAAAGGCTTTCCCTCATGCTTCAGACTTCAGTCTGAGTATTTAATTTATGTGACAAAATTGCTACAAAAACTACTGTTCTGGCATTACAAACAAAATCACCTTTAATATTGTTTTGTACATTATTTAGCAGGAAAGAGTTTATGGCACACTCTCATTCTGAATTATCACTTTATTGCCAGAAGAGTGATGAATATAACTATCTGGTTAGCTTTGTGCAGCAATTCATAACCAAGCCAGTCTTGTCTTTAATTACATGAAGTACTTGATCAAGTTAAATTCTAGATGACACCTTTTAATTTTATCATTGCTACCCAAACCCATTTTATGTTCTACGGTCTCATTACGGATAATGAAATAAAATGCTGCTTGTGATCAAAACCCAGGACCTTTCCCCTCGCATGCTTTGCATCTCATCTGAAGGCCACGGTTTTCAAGATAGTTTCATCAGATCATACCTTTAATTCCTTCAAAACCAAGCAATGTAGCTACATTAATTTATATCTACAGTAAAATATACTGTTTACTTAACTACACTGCTATTTAGGAAGAAAGAGCTTCTAGTGTTAAGATTACAAAATTATTTTGTAAGTAATGCTGTGCATGTAATTGACTGTGTTGGTATGTCTGCTGCACCAAAAGTCGTGAAAAAAAGACATTAGTTTTTCAAACAGATAAAAACAAAGAATTTCTTACTTACCTTAACCCTATCCCCTCAAAACATAATTCTCAGTCAAAGTAACACTGTCTATTGGAGCTAAAAATATGTCTTGTTTTGTTTTCTTCTTGTTGACCCTTTTGTGGGGGTTGTTTATTTTGACTATTGTGTTTGGTTTGTTAATGTAACAGGAAGTTGAAATTTAAAATTGAAGCATTTTGGGGTCACACACATCCAGAGACCCTGATCTCTTATTTCTTCCCATAATTCTTTTCCCTGTCCTCATCACAGATTTCTCAGGGAGCCTGGCCATACATCAAGGTGAGAACTTTGTTGGGGACTGAACCCTCAGGCTGTAAAGGCATATAAAACAAATAAATTCCTTAATATTTAGTTTTTGTTTTGTTTTGTTTTGTTGGGTTTTTTGGTTTGTTTTTGTTTTGGGGGGGTTTGGGGGGCGGGGGGAGGGGGTTATTGTTGCTGTTGTTGTTGTTGCAACCAGAAATAAAATGAAGGAAAAGGCCTGTATATGGTATCTATATAAGAATGCAAAATCCAAAAGAAAAAGGGTCATGGAAGAAAAAGAAGATAAATAGAGAAGGGATAACTGACCCATAAAATAGTTGAGAAACAAAATTCTAAAGGAACATTAATTTCTGAAATTATACCATCCATATATATATATATATATACATATATATATAGTCTCAAATTCAGCCAATTTAGACTTTCTGTGTTTTTCCACCAGTTTTTAACCCTTCCTGTTTCTCTCCCACCCACATTTGAATGTGTAGCATTATAAGTGCTCTAAGTACAAGAATTTAGTATAGCCAGTAATATTTGTTACATGCTAGGCATGCAACTTTAGCAAATGTTGTACCATTAAAGCCTTCCTATACAGTGTATAAATTAAAAGCAAAAAATGGCTTAGAAATATTTAAGCTCATAACTGAACTAAACTGATTTCTGAGAACTGAAGGACTGTTAATAATTATATAGGATCTTTTCTATTAAGTAATCCAAACTTTTATTTTATAAAGCCCCTAATGAATTCATACTCTAGTTACAGCTTTGGCCTATGGTGAATCCTGAACCCTGTTCACATAATTGGCTGTGACAGAAAAGACATTTTGGGTGTTTGTGTTTAAAGCATAAGATAAAAGATAGTGTAGAAATCACAGCTCAGCAAGAAATGTTGTAGCATTTTGTCATGTAAAACAGTCATCAGTGTTTGCAGGGGTTCCATTTGCAGGTTCTGAAGTGTTACAAAGGATTTATCCAGTAAGTTAGAAAGAGTAGACCCCCCTCTTGTACTTTGCACTTCCCATCCACTCGACCATTCCAGGAAGCCAGGAAAAACAAGAACAATCAACATCAGTGACTCCCTGCGAACCAGTGGTCCTTTCAAGCTGAAAGCAGAAAAATGTGGGGGTAACTGCTACCTCTGCCTGCCCAATAAGCAATGAAGAACATAATAAGCAAATCTAGGTCATGCCAAAAAATAGAGAGAACACAAGATGTCCATTTAGCTTTACACTACTGCATTGAGCTCTAACAATAATTAAAAACAGTGCTATTTTGAATCATTACAAATTGTAGTGTTTTGTTTTTGTTTTTTTTCTCTAAGTGATCTCCATCTCAAGCCTTCTAGGCACACAACAACTTGTCTATTGTCTATTGAGCTTAACCAAATATATCTTCTGTTATCTTTCCTAGTTCTCATTATTGTACGTTGCAGGGAGAACTTATCACTTGATGAATATTTTCCATAAATAATTTTTATAAAGAAGAGAGTTTCCTTTCAGAGCATTTATAAGTTTCTTGCAAATTTCATTTCTAAATGAAAGAAGAAACAAAAGCACTTGTTTTGCTTTGCTATGAGTTTTTCTAATTCCATTGACTTTACAAGAAGCACACCTGATAAGGACCAGCCTACTTCAGGAGGCAAAAGATGAAAATAAATCTACTTATTAAATCATTAAAAATTCAGCCAGAGACTAGTGAAGGAATATTGTGAGTGAAAAAGAAAAGCAGAAAGTCCATCTGAATGCATTTTTTCAAATACTCTTCACCACTTCCTCTATGTTTAAAATTGTCATCAAGTTATCCAATACTGCACACTATCAGCTAATGTTATTTATGTTTCCATTCCTGTGTAAAGGTTTTTTAGCATTGCCCTGTAACACAGTGCAGGAGTTGCTACATTTGGTGAAAGCAGGGGACAGCGATTTTTTTCAGAAGAACTAGGGGATTTACACATTTACTTTAATTCTTCTACAGTATGAAAGCAATTAAAAATGTCGATGCATTTCTAGACACTGTTTTGAAAAATAATGATACAATCTGATCTTGAGAATGGTTGCAATGAATTTTTTAGGTGAATGCTTTAGTTATGAATACAATGCATCTTTGGTGTATCCACATGGATACACCAAAAAAGCACATCTCTCCCTTTCACCTAAGGATTTACTAATTTCTTATGAAAACGTTTAAAATATATTTGTATTTTTCTCTTCAATTTATTTCTCACTTTTATATTTATTAGTTGAAAAATTTAGTTTCTGCCTCTCCCATTGTGTGAGGATTTGAACCTCCAATTTTAATGGATAGTCATCCTTATCCTTCCAAACATGATGTGGGTGAAATGCATGGCTACTTAGGATCTTAGAACATACCTAAATATTGACTTCATCATCTGAACAATTTCTCTTTTCAGAATCATTATTTTTTTCTTCAGGGGATCAAAACCCCCTTCTTTAGGTTAAATTGTGCTTATCCACGGAAAAGCAAGCCTGAAAAAGTCTCTTCTAGCCTTAGTTTCAATAAATGACACTATTGCACAAATACTCGTTTCTCAGTAATTCCAAAATTATGTACCAGCAGGATACTGGGCCCTGACTCTTTCTCTTTTCTGTGAATTGACTAATGACTCTGGTGAGACACTAAACAAATCTCTATAGTGTATTAGATGCTTGCAGCCATAAAGTCTTTTCTGCTCCATAAAGGATGATGTGATTCCACACAGCCCACAGTATACGCTGTCCTGAAGTGACACTGCAGAGTCATTTGTGCACAGCAAGAAGCATGGGTCTGTCTAAATGACTGTTATTAAAAGTATAATGTTGTTTCACGAAAACAGTAGTTTCACTCCACATGAAAACAGCTCTTAAGAACAGAAAGAAAAATAAAAGTAATGGGGACTATAAATGGGGTGAAAAATACTCAGATGCTTTCTCTCTTAACTATGTAAAGCCAAATTATCCTATCACAATAAAAACATGATGCTATTTGCAATAAGTATGCAACTTCAAAATTACCTTAGACCTGTAGACTAATTTAACATTATAATTAAGACTACACAATTTCTTCCTTCTTTTCTCATGTAATGTCAGTTTGTATTGAAAAAGTAACAAAACAAAAACCCCTTGAGTATTTAAAATCAAAACTACGAGTCTTTAACTTTGTTTTCTCATACAAAATGAAAGTTTTGATCATACAATCCCAAATAATAAATGTTCTAGTTTCGTTCTGGTGACAGAACAATTTTGTCTGGCACCATGAAGAGTTAGTCAGGCAGGAATTCACTTCTAAACAACCTTCTCACTCTAATAATTTAAAAAATATTCTATTAAATGTTTGCAAGCTGTATTTTATTTCTGCCAGAAATTAATTTCCCGTCTTATTCTTGTCAGCCATCACGTAAACATAAACTGGTCTTCACCAAGTGTTCAAAATTTGTTGTTCTCAAATGAATTTTCCTCATATTAACTTTTTATAACTGCACCTGGAATTCACTTTTTGCCAAAAATACACTGTTTGTATTTTCTCAGAAGCAAGTGAAAGCTGCATAAGGGAAGTTTCTCATAGGAGTATTCAGTTTTTGCAACTAGAGACCACTTTTGTGAGATTCATCTAAATAAAAATGTATAATATGAATAAACCCTTACCATATTCAAAGTTCAGTACAAATACCTAAAAGTGTAATCACATTGTACAAATACCCAAAAGTTTAATCTAGTTCTGCAGTGCACACTGTTTTGTGATTCAGCTTGTTTTCTTCGGTAGAGGACTTGGAATGCAGTGAGCAATGTAAATTAATCTCTCCCAATATCCATTTCCCTTTATTTTTCCTAGTAGGAACATCTGTATGGGGAAGAGGGAAAATTTCAGGCAGGGACTTTTTTTTTTTTTTTTTTTTTAAGGATTGCTTTCAGTTCCAACAGTACAAATCTATGCTATACTTGCCATAACAAATTTATAAAAATAAAAAATATATGTTGGCATTTATTTATAAAAAATTGGAAAACCATTTAGGATGAAAGGGACTTCTTGAGGTAACTTAGTTAAATCCTGCTGCTCAAGCAGGGGTCAGTTACAATGGGTTTTCCAGCTTTTTGTCCAAGCACATTTTCAGTTATCTCCACAGAGAGGCCATAAAAAAATTCTGGGAAACATGTTCTAGTGTTATCTGAGACTTTGACCTATTTCTGATTCCCAGTTATGACAGAATCAGAATCAGAGAATGGGCAGTTTGGAAAGGATCACAGCAGGTTACCTGGTCCAATCTCCCTGCTCCACCAGGGTCATCCTAGAGCAGTTGGCACAGGATTACATCCAGATGGTTCTTAAATAACTCCAGTCAGGGAGGCTCCACAACCTCTCTGGGCAATCTGCTCCAGTGCTTGTTCACACACACAGTAAAGAAATTCTTCCTCATAACCAGGTGGAAATTCCTGTGCATGAGTTTCTGCCCATTGCCTCGTGTCCAATTACTTGGCACCACCAAGAAGATCCTGACTCCATTCTCCTGACAGCTTGACAGCTTTGTGCATCCTGTTTTTTTGCTGCCTTCCTAGACCCAAAATAACTAACAAACTTCACACAACTTTATTCAACTCTCAATATAATGCTTATATCATCAATGAATGCCAGTAACAGGGTTGCAGTTCACATTGTTTTATATGCATGCTGCAAAAAAAAAATCTTAATTTGAAAGAATTTAGCTCCACTATTAGCAAATCATGACTGAACTGTATAAAGATATTTTACAGTATTTCCTTTCACTATTTACAGAAATGCACAGAAAATTGGGAGATACAGGGTGGAAAACATTGTAACTCTAATTTTACTCATAAAAATATTGTATTTTTCTTTATGTCAGAACAAGATCTATCCATCACTGAAATTCTTTACATCCAAATCTATCTTGAGAAACCTAAAGGTAAATTTATCTCCTCCTTTATCTAAGGCCCTACAAAAATGATTTTACTTTTCTCTTCCAACCTTTTTTTTTTTTTTTTTTTTTTTTTTTTTCCCAATAGACAGAACTCTATTTTACTGTACTATCTTTTGTCATTGGTTGAGATTCTATGGAAGAATAGAACAATAAAATCATAAGAGGCTGATGCACAAATTATATTCTGTAAACAGTTGTATAATCTTTAAACAAGTGTGACAACTTTAGGTGATGTTCCCTCAGGTAATTGTTATGGCATGGTATAAAGGCACTCGGTGTTTTCTCATCCAGGTATTAGATGTGATTTTCCACTTTGTGCTTTCTTTTGTCTAAATTTGAATTCTTGCCTGATGAAAACACAAGAAGGAGTGGAAACAATGCTGCACATCTTTGGCAACCTTCTGTAAGTATGAAATAAAAAAAGAGGCAGGAAGAGGATAATATGCTGACATGCTGCATAATTCTCATGAGTCTCTTCTGCTCTCTGGTGAGCACAAAAACAAGATCAAGAGGCAACTCTTCTGCCATTAAGAAAAACCATTACAAACTCAGCCATTTTTTGTAAGGCACAGAAGGAGGAAATGATGCAAGCAAATTTTTCAATCACTTCTTATAAAAAATAAGTACTTCAATGCAATTAGGTAGTCTTTTCAAGGCAAGAGGCGGGGCTTATCTTGTGCAGTAAAGGGGTACCAAGGCTTAAACTGGTGTAAAGGCTAGAGGTTTTGATATTTTGAAAGTGCTAATATTGCAAACCCTTACATTAACAACTGAGTTCCTCCAGGTATTCCATGAAGCCACATTTCACACAGTTTTGTCATGGTTAATACAGCAAGAATGTTTGAATGCTTTGAAATACAGTACTAAACTCACATTTCTTCTCTCATCCATATACCTTAATTTGTTTCAGGGCTTATGATCTCTCTCACAGCTCCTTTGATCTACATAGACAACAGGTAAGAAGTGTATCTGAATACTTTGTGGTTATTGTTCTGAGACCTCATATTCTAGTGGGAATGTTTTTGTAAATATGATTCTGCAGATTAAAGTCTGAAAGGAAGACTAGTTTTATACATTTTGTAGTTTTAACACTGATAATTTAAAAAGTATTTTAACAAAGAGCAGCATTTTTGAAATTAGATGGATGAACTGTAGATTACAAGCAAGACTTACTCTCTAAGGGTATTCTAGGATATGTCAAGAAACACAACTGGAAAAGATTTTAAGTAGTTAATGCTCATTCCACTATTTAGACAAAAGGATTAAAATGTTTATTATTTTAAAAATAACCTACATTTATGAATATTATAAATGTTATTTCAATAAAGAATAGTTTTTTTCAGTTATACAATTGTGATTTCTTGTTTTTAATTTTTGCCAGAAAACTGCCATGTGAAATTCACCAAAGACACAAATACTATAGATATTAAAAGTGAAGATGCTGGGATTTGCAATGGGTTTTGCCTGTACTAACAGACTTCCCAAGCATGCAAGGTACATGCTGAGTCAAAAATCCCTTATCAGAGTATTTGAGAAGGTCTCATTGCCAAGGACATATATTAATTAAGGAACATAGAGTCACATCCAGCTGACAATACTGCCAGTAAATCTGGAATTTATCTGTTTAAATAGCTGGAGTAGCTCTGCTCTTAAACCTTCTCATTTCACTGAAGCATCTACCACTGAAATTTGCTGTAAGTCTGGGCTCTCTTAGTTTTAAACTTCATGGTACTTTTCCACCTATAAAGAACTACTTCATATTATTCACCCTGCATTTAAAGTAGAACTACCCTTGAGTTAACAAACTTAAACAGAATATTTCCCTGACTTCAAAGAGGCCATTTTCTCACTCTGTGAAATTATTGAGTAGAAATTGGGTTTGGTTTTGATTTCCTAGTCAAGATAATGAATCAGGATGGAAAATACCATTTGGAAAAATCTTTAAAGGAATTAATCTTTCATGCTCAATAACATGAAATAAAGTGTAAACACCTGCAACAGAGAATAAATAGAAAATACAGATACTCTTTAGCGGATGAGAAGACTCTTGTTATTCTCAGTCATTGCACATGGAAACATGCTGTGTACTGCTAATTAGGAACCTGAGACTTCAAAAGCAAGTGAGAACACACTGATTGTCAAACCAAACTTGTTCCCACCCTTTAACTGAGGATTCACTTGATGAAAGAAAAAAAAAAAAAAGTCCAGTGTTTTTAATGCAGCAGGAGGTTGTTTGTTTGGGGGTGTTTTTTGTTGGTTTTTTTGGGTTTTTTTTAATTTTTTTTTTTTTTTATTATTGAGAAGATTGTTTCCATATATGTACAAATTCAAAGTTTAAAAAAAGTTTTTTAGGAATCTAAGCAGTAGTGCCATAGAATTTTCAGTTTTGCAAAAGTTGTTGATCTTGGCTGGACACCAGATATCCACCAAAAGTGTTTTATTTGTTTCCTTGTCAGCTAGATAGGGGAGAAAAAGCATAACTAAAGACCTATGGGCTGAGATAATGACAGCGGAAGATCACTCTCCAGTTACTGCCATAGGTAAAACAGACTTGATTTGGGGAAATTAATGAAATTTAAAACCAATCAAATCAGAGTAGGACAATGCAAATCAAAATCTAAATCTTAAAAGCCTTTTCCCCATACCTCCTTTTTTTTCCCCAGACTTAACTATATTTCTTTATTCTCTATCTTCTCTCCCACAGAGGTGCAGCAGGTTGTGGGATTGGGTTTTGGTCAGGTCATCATACATTGTTTTTGCCACTGTTTCCTGCTCTCTTCCACTGTTTCAGCCTGGGGTACCTCCCATGGGAGAGTGTCCCATGAAATTCTCCCATATAAGTCCCTCCCATGGGCTACAAACTACAGCAGGGTTGTTCCTTCCAAGGATGCAGTGCTTCAGGCACAGCCTGTTCTTGCATGAGTCCCCCATAGGGTCACAAGTCCAGCTAAAATACCTGCTCCAGAATGGGCTCCTCTGTCCATGAGCCCATAGATCCTGCCAGGAGCCTGCTCTAACATGATTTCAGACATGGTCACGTTTTTTTTTTGAGCATCCACCTGTTCTGGCTTGGGGTCTTGTGAAGACTGCAGGTGGACTCTTCTTCCCCATGGACCTCCATGGAGCTGCAAGGGCACAGCTGCTTCACCATGGTTTGCACCATGGGCTGCAGGAGAATCTCAGCTCTGGCACCTGGAGCACTTCTTATCCATCCTCCTCCACTGCCCTTGATGTCTGCAGGGTTGTTTCTCCCATGTGTTTTTACTCCTTTGGCACACTTTTTGCCCCATTCTAAAATGTGTCTATGACAGCATTGCCACCATTATTGCTAATGGGCTTGGCCTTGGCCAGTGGTGGGTCCATCCTGGGGCAAGCTGGCATTGGCCCTGGCAGACAAGGGGAAGCTTCCAGCACCTTCTCACACCCCTGTAGCCCCTCAGCCACTCAAACCTGACCACAAAAACCCAGTACATGGCTCCATACAAACAAGGGGGCGATGCTAGGCCTTGGTTCTTCATCCCAAAGTAGTAATCTGTGGAGAACTGCAATACTCTATTTTGTGCAGATGTAACAGCTTGTCTGAAAATAATTTAGCATCAGTGTACCAGGTAAGTATGTCCTAAGACTCTATTAATCACTTTATCAATTCTGCAGCATGTACTTACCAAAATATTAAAAGTATATTCTGCTACTTATGGAAAACAGTGCTTTCCTCACAAGAATGTACATTTCAGCAACATTTAGTTAATATCTATTTTTCAAATTAATAACTCATATAAAATAATGTAAAAAACAATGGAAACCAATGGGATAAATTTAGACGAATGCATTTGCTGAGCGTTTCTGGCTTTGCAATATAGTTACTAATTTGTTGGTCTCCTAATTTATCTGGCAATGTATCCATTTCCAAATGGTAATAAATTCAAGGCTGTAATTGACTTTTCTCTGGCACACAAATTTGTAAAACTACTTCAAAGTGCTTCAGCTGGATGATAAAGCTCCAAAATGAGAAAGCTGTGCTCATCTAATAAGTTCTCAAAGGCTCATAAGGTTTATCTACAGGTTCCTAGAAAATACATGTTCAATTTCTGTGGAAATGAATTTTCACTTGCATTCCCCAAGGTCAGTAAAACTCTTAGAATGCAATTGCAGAGTATAAACGCAATACTTTGAGCAACTTTACATTATGCTGATTCGCATTTCAAAATTTACATTCCACCTTCCCAGCAAACGAAGTGACAGGATATACCAGAGGTTAAGCATGAAGTGAACTACAAAATGACAATTATGGCTATAAAAAGAAAGGAATGCATCTGATTTGTAGAGGTCAAGTCATGATTTGTGTGGGCACCTCAAGTGGCAGCTGAGGCTCTACATTGCTCCCATATGAACACACCTTTCAGCCCTATTTTAAGAGCTTCTGATAAGTCTGCAACTAAAGTGGATATCTTTTATACAGTTAAAATTTCTTCCTCCAATTTGATTTAAAAAATATTAATATTTACAAACTGATTTAAAAAATCTTGACAGCAAATGTCAGCATTAATGAACTTTCTCCATATGCTGAGTGTAGCATGCTCTCAAAAATGTAAAGATCAAAAACTTTTATGAGAAAGTATCTTAATTATACAAGTTATTTACTTTCTAATGGAATTGGTCATTATACGAATTCGGCTTTAATTCTTCAATTCATATAAATAGTAATTGAGCTGATGCAAGGTGCAATACCAGAATGTGCTGAACCCCAATGTAGCCTCTTCAAATACCTCACACTCAGAGCAAGAAAATTCCTTAGTTTCCAAGAGAACCTGCTTGGGAATATCAGCTAGTCAAACTGGTTGCCAATTCCTTGATATAGTATTAATAGCTTGGTATTTTGGCAGAGGTTTGTTTCAACAACCAATGGAAATTTACAAAGGATATTGGGTAGCATCTAAATCTAATTCTCTTGACTATGTTATTCTATCAGACACTTTTGCTATGTTTTTTTTTTTTTCTTTTTTTCTTTTTTTTTTTTTTCAGGGAACTGTTGCTCTCTATGCACCAATGTTGAAAATGATGATGTGATTTATAAATAAATACCTGTAAGTTATGGAAAATACCATTGCCATGCTAATCTATAACCCCCAATTTAAGATATACATGAAAAAATGCAAAACAAAACCTACTAGCTAATCAAGTCATTCAGACAATGAAGACAAAAGGAATTTTTTTTGTATTTTTGTGGTTTCAGTTATTCTCTCCACTATTCCACAAAGTTTTTCTAATAATGTCAGGATGAGTTTAAGTATTATTTTCCCAGTAGTCTGTAGTCTTCCTGTGCCTGCATTACTGGAGCGTTAACAATAATTTAACTATCATACTACAGCAAACACAGGTGTCTTTGCAACTGAAATCAGAAGTAAAATATACTTGAAGAAAAAATGCTGTATATCTCAGGACCACACTGATTATACCTTAGAAAATTCGAGTCCTTTGAGTAAGATTAATCTAAATTTTAAAATCCTAACCTCCAAATCTTGAGAAATTCAGTGACTAAAACCTGCCACTCCAGTGTCACCTCTAGAGAGACACTAAGGGGAGACAATTAATTGTTCGTTATTTTTAAGCCTGGGAATCATGGAAATCTTGACACTAAATCAAGTTACAAAGACTTTCCCACTGAACAGAAAATAAAGAGAAATCAATAATATGATCCTTCAACAGTGTGACTTAAAGAGACTCTGCAAGTTTAACTCTTGTAAATCAAATTAAAGGATTAAAGGTGTTAGAGGAACTTGAATGTCTTTATTTATGTGTCCAAAATTATCTATCTGAGAATCTCCATAATAAGAACTTTAGCATAAATATTATGTTTTAGTGACAGTAATAAAATATGGCCTTTTAAAACCACAGAGATGACTTCTGATGTTAACTACCCACATCAAAAGGGGCACTAGACCTTTCCCACCTTCTATTTCCCTTCTAAGTTTTACAAAGAGCAAAGCATAATGGAGTCTTAACTGGATATTAGACTCAATGCTTCTTTTAAAAGAAGTGCAATTTTCCATCTATCTGTATCTTCTGATTTCCTTTCATCAACAGAAAAATATCTAAATTAAGGGAAAAAAAACCACCACCTCTTAACTTTTTTTTGTTGTTTTTTTTTTTGTTGTTTTTTTGGGTTTTTTTTTAATTGGGTTAAGTGGGAAATTGTTGCATCAAGATTCTAGAAATTTGGTAGAAAATAAACCCCCTTGCATTCTGTCTGATCCTTGGAGATTAGGGGTGCTGAGTGTGGCTGAGCTTAATTTCCAGTTAGAATGAATTCAGAATTATAAATGTGGTTGTGTTCAATAGGACCCTGGGTGCATATAACGGGTTACACTATAAGTCTGGTCTCATTCATGATTACAAATTCACAAATACTGCAATTTAATGGAGAAAAATATTAAAAATTCTCTTAGATTGCCAATGATAAATTCAGGAGACCCTCAAAGCAAAACTGTAGAACTATGTGAAGTGTTCCTGGATATAATCTGATACAGTTTGAGGCACAAATCGTATAAAAGAGGCACCCCTGCTTTGGGAAGGAAAGAGTTATTTGCCAACGGCAAATAACTAATGCTTATAAGATAATTATGCTTATTCCAATCCTGTGCAGTATATCAGAGCTCTTAAAATAAATTTCTGACACAACTACATAATCTTAATTTAAAATCAATATTTTAGGAAAATATAGAGAGAATGAAAAGAAGAAAAAGAGACAAATGCTCACTACAGGTTTGCAAAACAAAAGAGAATTGGAAAACTTGAGCTGCTAGAAAAGTGAAAGAAGGAAAAGAGCAAAAAAACAAAAAACTTTTTCTTGCACATGTTGGAAGGGGAAAGATCAGGGCTCTGTGCCTGGGAGTGGGAAAAAAATATCCCTGCATGACCTGAAACCCACTCTCAGATTGATCATGAAGTCATCTGACTTCTATAGTGGAGGAGCTATGCTCAGTGTTTAGACCAAGATCTCAATTTCCGATGTGTCACTTTCCTACTTTTCAGATCTCTGGGATTTCATTTTTCCGTGTGTTTCATTGAATCTTACCCCCTTATACTACATCTCAGGTAATAATTGGTTCTTGCTATGTTGAAGGAAGTGAAAATACTGCAAAAGCTGAGCAATAATTGTTCAAATTCTCTACCATAATAGAGATAAGAAAAGATACTACATTCTAATATTTCTATCCCTAATTTCTTGTTAAAAATCTGAAAAGGTTTTAATCATGTAATTTCTGTTTATAGCAAAAGAGAGGTGCATAATAACAGACATAAAAGAAACCCCAAGCCAGGTAATGCTTTGCTAGTTTTCCCTCAGGTTTTGCTTCTGGTATAATTCTGGTATAATTATGACATTGAAATGTACATTGTGTTTATGATGAGAAACTGGTTAGACCCAAATCTGGTGGAAAATTAAAAGAAAGAAGCTTGTTATGGGATTCAGTGTGTCATCCTTTTTTGTCTCCAGTTCTGAATGCCTGAAAATCAACCCTTGATGCTGCTTTTTTTTCCTTTCTGTTTTATTTTTTTTACTGTGTTTTCATTTTTCTTTTCTTTTCATATTAACCTCCCCATGTTTTCCAGAAAGAATAAAAAATTATACTATTTTTCTGTATTATTTTTTTTTCTTCTCAGTTTTCAAACTTCTCCAATACTAAAAGGAAGAAATTATGGAAGACGAATCCTGATAAAGGTGCAACAGTACCCTCCTCATTCATAAAAATTAGAAACTCTAAATTTTAAACCTCTCATTTCCTCTCTACTTAGAGGAAAATGTAAGAAGGGTTTCCAATAGTTTTCTGATAATTAGATTTTAAAAAATAATTGAAAGACAATATGTAGTGAATAATTTAGCAATTATCCAGGTCAGGGAAATATGTAGGGTTTTTAGAACAGTGTATTAAAGTGAACAAAAGGCAATTTTTAATGAACATTGACTATATTTATCTAATATGAAATGGATCAATATTCAGTTTAATTTCTAAGTTTCAATTTTAGTTAAACTTTATTCTCTGGCCTTTTAAAGTAAATCCAAGATAGTTTCCTTTCTTTGTCCAGTATATTAAGTTTATGTATATTATAATATTCAGCTTATCATTCTGAATGACAAAGAGGGCCTAATTTTCTACTGGGATGAACACAGGCTTGTATAACCAGGTGAATATCGTTAGAGAAATGCTACTTTAATTTTGGAAAAAATAAAACCCAAACAAACCAAAAATCTCTGACAGCCAGTGTCCTACTGACATCTGTGTAGTTGTTCCTAAAAAAACATGAAAAACTTGGTATCAGTGAAATTAAACTCATGCTGCAAAACACTGACAAAATGGTAGCACCTTCTGGCATAAACTGATATAGACTTCATACTTTTACAGAAGAAAATAACCTGACAGCCTGTCAAAAGTGTTGATTTTACCACTCTGTTACCTCTGCCCCTCTTGAGTTTCATCTCAGCCTGTTTGCAGATGTACTGCTTCTAGAAATGCAAACATTGCTTGTTCCAGGAAGTGGCTTCATTTATCTTATGATACAGAAGATATAATATGTATTTTTGGACTGCTTGATAACTAGAATGACTTCTGTATTTATTTCCAAATCAGGTCTCCTATGAGTCCTATCTACTATGGACACACATCTATGTGGATCATGAAGAATATCATAGATACTTCAAGTTACATCTCAGGGATGAACCCAAAGTTCACTGCTTTGAACCCAGAATGCAAAACATTTACATCAGCCTGGCACAGGGACAGTTAGTAAGTCAGACTCTAAATAAATTAGTTCAGGATCAGCACCATGTAGTCACAGCTTCTTTGAAATGCTGTGTGAACCATAGATTTTCTCTTTTCATCACACAGAAAGTAACTGTGAAACATTAAAGACCAAATAGCACCAATTGTTCCTACACCAGCACCTGCATGACCTGTTAATCACAGGTCATATATGAGTTTACATGACAGAATGTCTTAACTAAAAAAAACCCAAATATCCTGACATTTGAATAGAACCCCAAAAAGATGTGAAGCATCGATAATGCAAAAAAGGCCTGGAACACTGAAAAACACTTGCAGGCTGGTATGTCTCAGAAACAAGATGCTTAAAAGAAGAAAAAAAAAAAAAATCCAGAAGAATGCAACAACATATTTCAGCTGCATCCTGGATAGGGGTGACTAAGAGTACAGAATTTATTGTAAACAGTGAATATAATCCTCTGAAAATCTGAAGAATGGATGCATGCATAGAATTTTCCTAATTTTTCTTCCAACATCTCATCTAGTGGCCTCTAGTAAAAGCCATTCCTTCTCTCTGGAAGCCTTGTCCGTCTTTTGTGAGTCCATAAATGACAGGATCGAGCAAACTAGCAGTGGCATAGGCAGAATGCATACAGAATCTCAATATGGACATATAGCTCAACAACCCAAAGTGAGAGATTCCAAAAGATTCTCCTCAGGGAACTGTAGGATGAGGACTAGGAGTGAATTTGTAAAAGGCAGACTGATAAATTTGTGAATTGGTATATTACTTCTTTCTGCAAAAGCAGCAGCCTGAATTTTATAGCACAAAGATGGAAAGACTGCTATACAACACACTGCCAAAACATCTATTCCAGGATCAGACACATGGATATACTTGTGTACCTTGAACAGACCACTCAAATCACATGTTTTGTTTTCAGCAAAAGGTATCACGTCTAAATTTTCATGGAAGTCTTTCAATACAGAAGATGGCAAAACCCCAATCAATCCCTTTTTTCATAGATAATAGCCAGTATCTGTAAAACACTTAAAACAAATTGTAGAGGTCATAGTTTTGTTTCTCCCCAATACAGAAATAGAACATTACGTTGTAATCATTATCAGTAGTTAATCATCTTTCATGAATTCGCACTATTGTCTTCTTTCTCCTCAAAGCCTCACACTTCAGTCATATTTGCTTCAAAATGGAGAAGACAGAGGAATTTTATTTTCATTTATTGCCTTAAGTGAGTCACATATTACTCTCCAGAAGACTCTAGACCTGTCCGGACTCAGTTTATCTTCCTCTTAGTAGCCTAGAAGCAATAGGATGAACCCAGAGAGACTTCTTCCCTTCCAAATATAGCACAAATTGTATAAATGCCCTTACACTGTAGTACAGCACTGTCAACAGTTTTAGTCCCAGATACTACTAAAATAGATGCAGTAATCTTGCTTGTTTGGGAAAAAAATATTCCAGGAGAGATAAAGTAGTCACTAAGACAAATTTTTTTTACACCAGCACTTTGGATATACTTTATTTAAGGATTGATAGTTCTTGTATCTTGTATCATGTAATAGCATGTGATTAGTTTGGGAGTTAGTTTTGTATTTACATGACTGCAATTGCACAGTAAATCCACTGTCCAGATTGCACTAAGTTACTAATGCATTTCAGTAAATTGTTAATATTGTAAAACAGTGAGATCTGTAATAGTCTGGAGTTCTATGACAGAAGCAATAGCAACAGTGTATTTACCATAGCAGATAACCTACACAAACTTAGTTGCATGGCATAAAAACAGGGGGCCAAAGGCTAAGATTTATATGCTAGAGATTTGAGCAAAAATAATTTTTTACTGCATTTGGAGGTGTCTAATTGCTTGTTGTAATGAGGCAAAAGGAATGATTCAGCATACCTCTGTCCATCTCTTCCGGTTGGTCCCTGGCTCCCTGTCTTTCTGTTGCTCATGAAAGACTGAATCAGCCAGATTCTACCTTTTATTGAGAATAATTGTGTTTATTGGAAGGCTGTTTTATTTGAATAAACTATCATCCTTCTTACCTAAGGTATATGACCAGATTCATTCCCCTGACAAAATAAGAATTGTGGAAAATCCCTGAAGCATCCTTTCAGCTGACAGAGAGGAACATAAGTTAGGAAAAAAACATTAAAAATATATTAATGAAGGACAGCATGATGCAGCCATGCATCTCTACACTGATGCCACCTTCATATCTTGTTGAGATTCAATATTCTGCTCTAGGTCAGTGTATAAAAATTCCTGCATATTGCTTATTCCATAATTCTTAGAGACATTTCTTGTACAAATAAAGTAAGTTTGCACCACATGAAAGAAGTACTGATATAGAACAGGCTTTTCACCATGCATTACTGCAGGAGAGGGTAAAACATTTTATTACAACACTTGCCTTGGATTTTATAGATGATATTCCTGACTGAGGATTATACAAATGTACAGAAAATCCTCCAGACATTTGTAGAATCACGTATAAGAGCCTGCAGAGACCTAAGCTATGTTTCCAGATCTGCTATGGGTTTGCTCATACTATTTTTGGTAATTTATGTGACTTCACTGCCTCCCTAATAAGATGCATTACATGAGAGATCATGTGCTGCTGTTCATGTACCTCTCTTACTACTACATGAAAAGGACAATGTTATTGATATTAAATAATGTATGGGTTTCAATAATTTTGAAACAGATAATAGGTTTAAGCATGCTCATTCAAGATATATATCCATCAGAAAGTATTTTTAATGGTAGCTTTGGAAAGATCAAAAGGAAAAGTTTTGTCTTTTTCTATGATTCTGCAGTTTTGTCTGTGAAAAAGAGAAATATTTCAGTACTGTAGTATCTAAATTTACAGGTATTATACTTTTTCACAAAAAGGGTTATTATTAAATGACAATATGATTTGCAATATCTCACACTTGCATATTCTTGTGTGTGTCTGCCGCTTCCTTTCATCTTCTGAAGAATGAGTATAAATATAACAAGTAATTAATTTTTCTGAGATCAGAAATGGTGAACCAGATCATTGGAATTTTCCCCCCATCCTTCAGATTATTTGATGGTTCATCAATTCTTATACTACCATTTTACAGTGGATGTAATTATGAATGTGAATGTGATACAAAGATCATTTCAGTCAAAAAATGTATCAAATTTGGTGGCTAAAACAAACCACAGAGGTATTCATGTTTCACTCATATTCATAAGTACATGCACATGTATAAAAATAAAGTTTATCTTTTTTCTACTCACATGTGTGACTTAAGAAGTCACTTAATTTGCTCCTGCTTACTCATCACTCAAAAGCAGCCAAATAGATATATATACACACAAACATATGTGTCTCTGAAAAAGAATTAACCTGAAATCAAATCCTTTGTATGAGCACAGGAAGTAATATCACTGAATCACATCGCATATTCCAAGTTGGAAGCAAAACTTTAAATTTAAAATTTGCTAATTGGCCTAACTTGAAGTGAGGGCCAAAACTGAAATATTTTGGTAGTGTATGCATTGCTTCAAATTAGCAAAAAACTGAAATGTTGCTTTTTGGATCATATGCAAAGCAAAATTGCTTTTTTGTTTATATTTAATTTCCTATGAGTTATTAAAATCGACATAAGTATAGGCTTCTTCTGATCTTCAAAGTTGTACAACAGAATGCCATCCAAACAGTCAAATATGTGACATAAAGCAAAGATGAGATTATTTTTATTTGCCATAAATGTTTTTATTTGTCACAAAAATCTTTAAAAAGCTTTAAAATCTTAAAAAATCTTAAAATCTTAAAAAAAAAAAAAACTCTACAGGAAGAAACCTACATTGAAAATAGTACAGGTAGCTCAGACGTAGAATAGCTAAAGTATGAAATAATTACCATTTATCTTTTAAAATGTTCATTGTTTAAACTGGTCTGACAATTACAGTCAGTTAATAATCTTTAAGCTGAAATCTTGCAGGTCTTGCTGAGATTTTAGAATGATTCATAATAAACAGAATTGAATGAATAATTAAACAGCTATCATTATTTCCTTCATGCAGGATATTAATTGTGGTCAAAGTTCACATAGAGCACAGCTACTAGACTATGTATGTATTAAACAGAAAGAATAGAAAGATATGATTTGATAACCTAATAGACATGTAATACCTGGAAAGAAATAATTGTGGAAAACCTTAAATTAATTCCTGTGAAAGTTTTTTGAAACAGATCATGTTATTCATGAGTCACACAGAGGCCAGATGTTCAACCACGAGTTCCATCATCCTAATATTTGCTGGAAGCACATTAGGGTTGAGCACATATATCCAGAAGATATACAGAGTGTCCTGACAATATGTCTTGAACATATGTCTTGACATATGTGACCTATAAAGCAAAACCTGGAGATGTTCTTCTGAACCGGAATCTCAAATCCCTAAGGAAGAAAAACTGGCCAAGTTGTGAAAGCCATCAACAAATATCACCAGGATTGATGAAGGACTTAAAAGGCCTGAAAGAAGGTAGCAACACAAATAGTGTAGTAGCTTCCATAAGAATGATCCAACTGCAGAACTGAAGCTTTCCAGAAAATTACATTTTCAATAATATTTTAGGCCTTTTGTTATTTCAGTCTCTTCCACTCCCCAGCACTTTCTTATTTATATTTTAAGGCTAGATTTAAAAAAAAACCAAAAAAAACCAAAAAAAAACCTTACCCCTCCTCTAATTAACTGAGATGTCAGTATACACTTGGACAAAAGTCTGTCAGCTTTGTGGAGAAAAAAACAAATTCTTTTAATCCAAAACTGGTAAGTCCCATAGTTAGAATTCTCATCTAAGTTATAAAATGCTCATCAGCTTATTAAATGCTCTGTCACACAGAAAGCCAGGCTTTGAAAGGCAAGTTTTCATACTACTCCTGTGACTCACTGGGATTTCTAGATTACTGCCTTATTATCTCCCTCATTTGTTTCTACTTTGTAGTAAAATTATTCACTGAATCCAGCAGAGATGGCAGGGATGGCTCAAGGGCCTGATGGTAAGGTAATGTTATGATACCAGAGCAACAACTGAAATACTAAGTACCTGAAGTATAGACTTCAGTGCTTAACTATCACTTGACTGTTCTGCAAAATGTTTTGTAGTTATCTGTGGTTTTGATTAAATATTCTCCATTGAATCCAAGGATTCTCTCTGAGGTTAAATTCTGTTCAAAGCAGTTTAACCCTGTGAAAAGCCTTTCTGAGCCCAACTAACTGAAGCTGATATCCAGCTTTACTTGAGAATGGAGTTCACAGAACTATTGAAAATAAGATTCTAGGGCTTGAAATGTTTGGGGGGCAAGTGTGTGGGGGGCTGGTACTGGAGATTTTTTGTCTTTTCTTTTTTTTTTTTTTTTTTTTTTTTTTTTTTTTTTTTTTTTTTTTTTAAGAAATCTGCAAAGTGATTTCTTTAATCTTGATCCAAAAATGACATTTAGAATACTGGCTTTGCTTCAGATCTAGGGATATTTCAGAATAGTATTTGCATACTTAACGTTAAGAAGATGTTTTCTTGGTTGCTCAAACTCAAAGTAGATAAATTTCACACTTTCAGAAGTGTGTAGAATGTCCTTTATAGGCACTAGCTGCCATGTTGGGATTGTGACATAGGATCTCTTGGCAAAATTATGCTGCCTTAGAGAAAAAAAATAACATAAAGTGCCAAATGACACAGGGAAGACAAAAGATTAATGAAAGATTACCAAAAGAAAAAATACTGGCATTTTCACTGAAATTCTAGCATGCATATAGAACCTATTAGCATCTTCATCATAATAGGCAACAGTTTTCAGAACTATTTTAATATTAGTGCAATTTTCAGCTCACAGTTTCTATTTACACTTGGTTTAACATGTAGTTAGGTTTAGAAACAGATATCAAGAGGAAATATATAATCAAAATAATAGTTCCATACATAAAACATCATAGTTTATATGGCAGCTTGCTTAGCCATTAAAACAATTAGGGGGTTTACAGCACAAAAGCTTTCATATTTAAGGCATCTTACATTTAACATATTATTGTGCACAGTTTCAAGTTGTCCCAATATAAAAAAATTCTAAAGAAAGCTTTTTTTTTTTTTTGTAAAGATTCATTAGCCTGTAAGATTTCCCATGAGAGACATATGGAGTGTTATTTTAAATGCTCTATAGTAAATTTAAAAGTTTGCATCTATTTAAGTCTCATCAGTGTTCTGGCAAGATTCTTCTAGTTCAATGCTTTGAATCTCAATTTTTCTGGATAATAAATTAAAAAAAAAAAATAGAAGACCTATATCCTCTGAAATCCTCTGAAGCAACTACTCTAGTTAGTTTTAGAAAGAATTCTTCTCCCTTTTTAGAAGTCCTCCTCCAGAATCAGGCTGTTTAAAAGCATCTGACTTCTCAGGCAAATTCATAGGTTCCCTATTATAAATGTAACAACATAATATGCTTTACCTTCTGCTATATAAACGGAATGGTGTACATAATGAGAAATTCATATATTGCTTCATGTTTTTGTATAGAAATTCATTCCAATTATTTCCAAAATATGTCAGTTTTATAGACCTTAACATATAACTGCCTACATTTTTACTAACTAAATATTAACCATTTTTCTACAGCTTTCATTTTCTTTTCAGTATAAATAAGGGCAGCCTTCAACTTCTTGTTACTTATATAAAATCATTCTGGTTCAAATGATGTATCATCAAATGTTGACATCTTTCTTTTCTAGAACATAAGCTTATTGAGGTTAAGAACAGTCTTTCACAGCGTCTTTTTTATAGTATGTTTGAAAATCACCCAGGGTCATAAGGATGCCTGCAGAAGAAGGCTGAAGAGAAGTATAATCCTAGAAAATACTAAGAAAAAGGTAGTAAGCATTTACATAAATCCTATGCTAAATTAATGCCCTTCATAACTAGAAAAATTATGAAAGAATACTTTGTTTTGGTTTTTTTGAGGAAAATATTTCAAAAATTGTAAACTACTATTAGTGTAAACTGAATTCTTTTGGACTTATAATTCCTATTAAGATAATAGAATATGAGTGCTAATTAATAAAAGTGCTATTTTAATCATTAGATACTTCTAAACTGAGATAAAAATGAAACAAATATTAGTCTGCAATTAAAAAATAGCCCAGACCTTATGTGAATTCATGCTAGATATATCATTTATTATGAAATTCATTCTGCTAATACAAAATACATGGGGTTTCTGTATTCCAAAGGAAATAATTCTATTCAACAATAAGGTCTAATACATAGAGTAATTCAAATAGGATGAATAACCAATGTCTAAATATACAAAATTACTCAGTCTGTGCATCCCAACTGTAAAGGGAAAATGTTTTTTATGACCTTGTTTATGATAACAATATAACTAAGTACATACTGTATTTGTTTACAGAGTTCAGCAGCAGTTCACCAAGATGAAAATATTATTTTCTGTGTAGACTTGCCTTGATCCATCTTATGTGGTCCTTGAACCTTAACATTTAATGTTAACAAGAAGATTTTGTCTTCCACATCACTTATTTATGCACAATGCAGAATCAGCTAACTCATAAAAAGAGTCATGTTACGAGCTCACAGTACAGCTTCAAATACTCCCGCTTTCCTTTTTGATTCTCTAGAAGACTGTCCTAGAATACAGAGCAGGATAGTGTGGTTCAATGAAAACCAGAAAAATTAAGCCTTTTTGCTGTCCTGAAAAACCACAAATCTCATTTTGTGAATGTTAAAATACATTTTATATGACCTTTAACTAAAGAGATTAACACCAAAGTAGTGCTATTTCCTTTTGAATTTATGATCTCTTTGAAAAGAATTAATGGGAAGCCATTAAAATACTAATAATGACCAAATATTTCAGATAATTATATTAATATGCAGTCACTGAGAGAAACTGTTATTTACCTGTATTGCATAGAGTGATTTAAGTTGTATATAATTAAATATACAATTTTTGCATCTCTTCATCAATTCTGCATTACTTGTATGTCTTCCCTAAATAATGCTATGTTAACCAAGACAGTAAATGCAGGATTGTGACTTCAGGCATAGTGATAAGCATGTCTCACTGACACTTTTCTTCTTGATTTGATTTTTAATATTCTAAATACTGTGCCAAACTCCATTATCACCACTTCTTTGAATGATAAGTGGTTCTCAACCTTCAGAAGTCATTTAAATGGGAAAAAAAAAAAAAAAGTATTTCTTCTCTAGTTTCTCCACATCTCATTTGTAGAAAATAAAATCAAGTGATCAAGTGTATTTTTTTTCCTGCAAGTCATAAGTAAAGCAAGGAGGTGGTCACTGGTATCACTGAATTTTACAGTACAGATACAGCTGAGTATAGGATCAGGTGTTGCTTTCAGCCAGGGTAGAGTTAATTTTTTTCACAATGACTAGTGTAGGGCAATGTTTTGGATTTGTGATGAAGACAGAGTTGATAATACAGAGATGTTTGTGTTATTGCTGAGCAGGGCTTGCAGAGAGCCAATGCCTCTTCCGTTTTTGGTACTGCCACACTGGTGAGGAAGCTGGGGGTGCTTGGGAGGTTGGGAGGAGACACAGCCAGAACAGCTGTCCCAAACTGACCAAAGGGATATTCCAGACCATGTAAAGTGGTGGGAGGAGGAAGAAAGGGTGGAGGAGTGGAAACCTTTGGAATCATGGCTTTTTTCTGCCCGAGTCTCCATCACACGTGAAATACATCCTGGAGATGGCTGAACTCCTGCCTACCCATGGGAAGGGGTGAATGAATTTCCTCTCTTTCCTTGCCTGTGTGCACAGCATTTGTTTTCCCTACTATACCTCAACCCATGAGTATTCTACCTTTTGCCCTTCTGATTGTCTCCCCAGTCCCAATGGTGGGAAGTGAGTGAGCCACTACTGGCTGAGGCTAAACCATGATGGATCATAAATATAATTCCCAATAATACTATTGCATTTATCCACTTCTGGCTAAAACTAGTTTACAAAATATATCCAAAAATATGTTTCAATAGTCCTTAATGATACAGGAAGGAAATGCAAATAGACAGTAAATTCTTATAGCAGCTTTGCAGTACCTATAGCAGACTAACAAGGAAGATGGAGTAGGACTTTGTACAAGGGCATGTAGGGAGAGGACAAGGGGCAGTGGCTTCAAACTTAAGCAGGGTAGGTTTAGACTAGATTGCAGGAAGGAATTCTTTACTGTAAGGGTTGTGGTGCACCAGAAGGCTTCCCAGTGCAGTTGTGTGCAATCCCTGAAAGTGTTCAATGGGATGGGGCTTTGAGCCACCTGGTCATGGCAGGGAAGGTGGAACTAGATGATCCTAGAGTCCCTTCCAACCTAGCCATTCTATTAATCTCTGAAACAGCTTGGAAACCCAGCTGGTTAAAAATATACTTTTGGCTTGAATGTTTCCTTTAAATTGTTTAGCTGTTCCCTAGTTTTGCATATTCTAGCACTGGATGCCTAAACAGGCAGACATTGCCAAAGCTAAACAAAACATGCATCATCTCCAAATTCAAAAAGATTTTAATTCCATGATCTTGTCCCTCAAATATCAATCTGGATGACTGCAACACCTGGACTTTAGAATGAGCTGCATAACACAAGTGTCAGTCTAACAGAGAGTCTAACTACAGAGTAGGAGCTTGGCATGAGATCCACTGGAAAATCAAAAAACAAACAAAAGATAAAATGGTGACCAGGGGAAACAAACTGAAAGCTTACGGAATACAAAACAAGCACATAAATAGAAAATAAATTTAAATAAAAGATACTGTAGGAAATTGCCAACTGATGCTAAATTTATTTTTATTACGCAACTTTTAGTTTGTTTTCTTTTTGGGGCGTGGGGGATTTTGCTGTTAATGTTTTTGTTGAGATTTTGTTCTTGTTATCTAGCAATTAGCAATTTTCAATTAGCAATTTCTGTATAACTCATTTGCAAATATTAAAATCTATTCACGAGCAACAATTTCAATGCCACTGCATGTATATTCACTCTGTGGCACAAAACCAAGTTATCTGTTTCCCCTATACCTACAGAACATTAATATCTTTCTGTTGAACAATTTCTGAATTATGATAATGTTATCAGCACCAAATTATTTCCATTTACCACTGAATCTTCAGGGTTTTATAAAACTGCATTAGGATGTGGAGATTAACCAAAAAATCAGTACACTAGAAATTACATCAGATGTAGACATGTAACCTACAATCAAAAGGATAGATTTTAAGAAAATGTGACAATAGCTGTATCTATTATAATTTTTGTATGCTTATTCAAATCCAGTATTTTGAAACTGTGAAGATTTTTCATTACTGTGTCCTAGTTTACAAAATTTTTAGTTACACATTTATCTCTAATAGACTCTATTGCAGAAATAAGCCTGTTTATATCATGTAGAATTATATTCAAGTCATGTGAGCCACAGTTCTCGCTTCCATTAAGCAATAATAATTTATTCCAAGAGTAGATAAACAAAGTCAAAATTTAGACTGACAAACAGCCCTCCTTTGCATTTTAAAAGCAACAAAACTTAACACTAAAATTTTGTGAGGTGTTTTTGTTGTCCTCACAATGTGATGTCCCTGCTAGAACACAAGAAATGAGAATATGTTATTAGGGACAGCAATTCAGCATAATAGAAATGTTGCATCAGAGTGATGCCTTAAGTTTTAGCTTTTGTATTTTCCAGATTTTCTGCATCATTAGTGAATTTCATATAAAGTGTTAGCAAGTTCTCTTCACAGTTTAGTTAGACAAAACAATCCTTTTCCAGCCCCAGAACCAAGGACACTGTTGCAGCTTCAGGCCCAAAAAGTTTAAACAGCAAATTGAGGAGACCAATCTGGGAGGATGGGACTTAATAACTTGAAGCTGTAATTGGACAATTAACCCCAACATGTAAATGGACCAAAACTTTAAAAAGTGTGAAAACTCATGACCAGGTGTCCATTTTGGGTGTAGCCTTGGCCAGGCTCTTGTACTGCTCAAGGTGTATCCTTTGAAAGCCTTTTAATAAATACCTGCTTTATTCCTTTAACACCATCTAGCCTCTGTTCCAGGTAGCCTCTCAAGGCATCAAGAGGAGCCATGTGATCATTGAAAGAGCAAAGCCATGTCACTTTTTTGCTTGTCTTGGGGGGCCAGAAGGAAGGTAAGAAGAAGAAATCAATAACAGGTTCTTTAAATATAAGAGAAGGTGCATATCCCACCTTTGCATCTACAGTGAGTGGTGCAGGAATAGGAAATTTAGAAAAGAAGCCACCAGCATAACATTTGTCTTTAGGACACGAAGAATTGATGAAGTTTCAGGTGACTAATTCAAGGACTTACAAATGCTATTCCGAAAGCTCCATGTATATAACAGATTAAGTACTATATTATGGAAGTGCATTATCAGCTTCACAGCTGCAGCTGCAATGAGGGATTTTTTTCATAGCTACTACAGATATTTTACATAGCTCCTCAGAAATGCTTGCTTAGAGCTAAGAATGCTTTTGGTTGACATAAAAAGAGCTTAACTGTTAGGATAGCGTGGAGGTCAAGAACAATTATCACTTCCTAGGAAGGTGAATGAAAGACTGAGTAAGAGATTTTATGTTCTAAATATATTTGATGATTAACACAGCTATATTTGACCCCGGCTAAAACCTAATCTTCTTAATTCTAGGGCCTCAATAGACCTTTATTTTTCTTTTTTCTGCTCACTTCCTGCCAAACCATTTAAAGGTATTGAATCCACTTGAGAACAGTCGAGTCCTCCAATGCATTTGCATGTGTTTCAAATTTTCCATCCTCATACAAAGATCTAGAAACTATGTGGAGTTTTGAATGTCTAATTTACTTCACTGCTTGTTTGAAAAAGCAGAAAGTCAATAGTGAGATGTGGATAAGCTATAAGTGAAGTAGCTTTTGGTACTCTCATCTCTGGAATCTAACTCTCAGCTCTCCAAGTGATTTTTTATAAATGTCCAAAAGCAATTGCTCTCCTCAGTTAGAAGACTGTTATTCATTACCTCCCCCTAAAAGAAAACTATGGAAAATCAGCAGAGCTATTCAGGTTAGCAGTACCATTCATCCCTATCAAAATATGAAGTTAACTGAACACACCATGGTACATCTGAAGAGGCTGTCAGATCTAATGAAAACATTCAGCTAAATAACTATCACAGTCTACTGCCATTCCTAGGATGGCCTACACTCAAATTTACATGGAAAAGCATCAAGTTCCACACCTTACATTTAAAACTTTAGAGATGCCCAGTTATGTATTTTTCCACTGAGTTTTAAGAGTGGAAAATGAGATGGGAATCTCATTTTAAAATGCTTCAGTAGTAAGCAAAAGTTTCCTTAAATGCTGACTGTGCAAACAGCAATTTGATCTCTTTCAGAATTTAGCACTGAAATAAAAAGTTTGAAGTACTGAAAATATAGATGAAGAAAAAGGAAATACATGTTTTCACAATGGACTAAAAGTTCTAGAAAACTTAATTTTACTCAAAACAATATTTTATTTTAAACCTTGGGTAGAAAAATTAACCAACACTAATCTCCTAAAAGTCTTTGTTTCATATGGATTTTTCACATAATCAGAGAGGTCTTCCAGCAGAGCACTGTGTTTTAGTATTTTTCTTTTCCAGTTGAGGAGGGGAAGTGACAGAATAGCTTGGTTAACACTACTTGTCCAGCAAAGTTCGACATTTAAATAATGGACATTGAAAACTTCAAGAAGCACAGATATTCCTCATCACACTATTTCAATATATCTAAAGAGCAATTAATAGAGTAGATGATATAGACCGTAGGTGGCAAATGTGAGACAGATTAAGAGTTGATATCACGGTTATTAGAAGAGGAAAATACCTTTCAATTGCTACTGTAAAAAAACATTTTTACATGCACTGAGTTTTTGGGGACCTCACCTAAGACCTCAGAAAATATCTGTTTCATATCACTGGATAACAACAAAAATTCCTCTAGCAGAATCAGATCAGTAATCCTAATTTAGTAATAAGAATTTTGAAAATACAGTCACTAAGGGTACTCTTCCTCTGAGAATTATTTTTATGAACAAAAGCACAGTCTTAATAATCACTCTGTCATAGTCACAGCCCATCTGTCCATATATATAAACTGAAAATAAATCTTGATAGGGGTGCTCATCTCGTTTTCCTCCATACTCCAGTATACACAAATAAGGTTGGTGAAAACATGATGCAATATGAGTCATTGGAACCATTAAAAAGTTTTTTATTGCTGGGAGTCCAGGAGCCTTTAAAAAAGTTACTTTTTATATTTATGGGGATATACTGCAGTATGGGGAATTTTTAGGATCACTATAATTTTAAGAATTAGTATAAAGGTTTGTGCAGGCACATTTTAAGCATGCACAAATGGAATAAGAAAAGCAATGATTGAGAAAGAAATTCAGTTTTAATCCATAGAAATAATTATTGCAATATTTCATTATTTATAAAGTTTACTAACACCTCAGCAAACAAAAAAAAAATTGAATTAAATCTTGTAAAAGCACCATCAGTCACCAATAAGACCTAGGCATCCCGAATCCCTACATAATACATTATCAATAGGAATAAACTGATTCTCATTATGTGTTGAAATGGTGCATAGCAGTTTAATATTCTGAAAAAGAAAGAAAACAAGTATTTTTTTAATGTCATATCAATTATGGCAATGGCGCAGAGACATTGTCCACACTCGTAGCAAAAAAAAAAAAAAACCAAAAAAAACCCAAAAAAAAACCAAAAAAAAAAATTCAAAGCAGTTCCGTGGTAGAGTCTCAAATAATGTGCTATTTTATCACCCTTCAGAGCAAGCTGCATCTCTAACAATGTAGTTGCACATTTTTATTCACAGCTACAAGAAGATCCGGGCTTTCCTTCAAAACTTAATGCTTTAATGCATAAATTGAAATAAACTATACAAATCTTGAAAAATATATTTGGAAAAAAAAATAAAAGAAAAATATTTGATTTATTGTGTCTGAAACTACACTTGGTCATCTTTAGCAAACAAAGAATATCTTCTCATATTTATAGATACTTATCCCAAAACTGCAACTTGAAATATCTTCGTATAGTCAGTTAAGCTTAATGCTGGTTTTTATGTGCTGAAATCTTAGATATTTGTATTATTTCCTTGTAATTCCATCATGGATTTTGGGAGCTTCAAAGCTGTTTTTATTACCAACCCATCAGGCAGTATGTTGCATTTATCTTGCACTGATTATTTCTGAAAAAGAACCTATGATTATATGATTGAGCAGTTTCTCTCTCTCACCTTTTTGAAAAACATATCAAAAGCAGAAGCTTTAACTGGTATGTTTTAATAACTTTATATAAAGTATTCGTCATGTCACTATGTTTCTGGAGCTTTATTTTTCTATTATTAAAGGCAGAGTGTTTAATTCTTTTTCCCTTGCAGATCCATCAAAATATTAACCATAATTTGCCTTTTATTCATCTCTATTCATATATAAATGCATATATAAATATTTATATATATATATATTAATATATAAATGCAAAACCTGCAAGAATAAAAGAGTAAACCAATGGCAGAGAAAATCCCATACAGAGTAAATGGTAAAGCTGCCAAGGTGAATTTAACTTAAAATTTTGTGAGAAATAAGTAAGATCTCGAAATAATTTCTACTTCTCATCCATATTCCAGTCTATACAGAAAAGAATTACATATTCTGCTAAGGTCTTGCAGGAACTCTTCTACTGGAAACAAAATGTTATAATTTTTAATGAGAATTTACAGAACTTATGACAGTAATGACTTTAAGGCAAAAATTACTAACAATCTGATATCTGCATAATTTGAATTTTAGCTGTACTAACAAGGTCCTATTTTTCTTTATCCTGAGCTGGCAGATGGATCTCAGTCTTGGCTCAGTAAGTTTTTTTTAAATCACTTGAGTCACAGACTTAACCAGCTAGCACCCTACAGTGTCGGCTTTTAAGAACACTTCCTAACTAACAATAGGTGAAATCTTGAGTTTTATCTTAGCTTTCTTTTTTTTTTTTTATATATATTTTTGGATGATTTTTAATTGAAGACAATAGATGTGCTCTTTGGCAGAAGGAAGCAAGGACAGCCTATGAGTCAGTCTTCACATGGAAACAGCCAAATCCAGCCCTGATCTTTTGAAGCAATAAAGAGCTGCTTAGCGCTACTCAGTCTATATCTGAATATATTTTCAATTGTTCACTTGAAACTTCTCCCTGATATCTGACTTCATTCCTCTCTATAATAGTTTCACCCCTTCACTGAAAGTGTTGTCAAGGGAAGTGGTTAAGTCACCACCCCTGGAGTTATTTAAAAGACATGTAGATGTGGCACTTAATAATGTGGTTTAGTTTTGGACTGAAAGTGCTGAGTTAATGATTGGACTTAAGGGTGCATCTTAAAGACATTTTCCAGCCTAAGGAGTCCTATGATTCTAATTTTATTGCAATAACTTCCCTCTTAGCAACTTTTGTCAAATAAAATAATCTAATAAGCATGAAGTAGTCAAATGCAGTGATGATGAGGGTAATGTTAATACATAAATAAAGGGAATGGATTGTACTTTGGGAAAATGAATACTTACCAACATAAGTAATTCATATTTTTTATAAATTCTTATGTAAAACAGACCTTTCACCCACCACTGTTATACATAATAGCAGGAATAAAACCCTTTATTATAGACCTGATATACTAAAAGACTCACAGACTGCATTTAAGGAACTCAAGAAGAAATCTCAAACAGCAGAGTCAAAACAGTAATTTGGAATTCTGTATCAGTTTACACTTTAACTGATGTATTTAGATGAGAGAAACACTAGAAAAACGCAGTACCAAAATATTCTCAAGAAAGAACTGTGCTTCAGAGGGAGTTGGACTACATTATTCATCAGTGAATCCTGTGCTGAATATTAGACAAGCTTAAATATGAAACAGTTTTATTAGTTAAGTCAATTAAGCTCAATTAAATTTTCTTGTATGCAAGATTCCGAAGAGATTTGAGATTCCTCCTTAAAACAACAGAGAATATATTGAGTACAAGCAGTAACATTTTTTAAAGACATTATTTTATTCAATATCATGATGCATTAATGTGACAGTTGTGACCAAATAGAACCTGTTAATCAAAGGCAATATGCCGAATGGGTACTTATAAGTAGTTTTTTTTCATTAGTAAGGTATTACCAATTTATTTGATGTTATGAAAGATACTATGCAGTACCTCTGACAAGGTGAACACTCAGAATTCATATGAGGGGAGGCAGGAACTTCACAATCCTTTAACCCTGTAAGAGGAGAAAGTTAAAAAGAGGAAACTGAAATTCAAAGAGCAATTAAAAACAATCTTGGCAGAATTAAACTAGACTTCTGTTGTAATGTTAATGGAATCTGGAAAGGGAACATCAGAACAGGACTATTAAAAATAAATCAAAACCAACAAAATATTTCTAAAGATAGGAAATGGATGTAACTAGAGACTGATATTAGAGTCTCGAAATTTTTAACACTTTCCTTGAGAAATCTGATAGTGCCACAATAGGTAAGACTTCATAATCCAAAATCAAGAGAGAAATATAAGCAACTGAATACTTGGAACTTAATAGATTTCACCATGAAAAAAATAGGGACTGGATGAGAAGGGCTTGGTGGAAGAAAGGCTGGACATGAGGCAGAGGTGTGCTCGCTGCTCAGGAAGCCAACCATACACATCCTGGGCCATTTCAGAAGTGTGGCCAGAAGGTGCAAGGAGTGATTCTCCCCCTATACTCAACTCTGGTGAGATCCCACCTAGACCAATGTGTCCAGTTAGGAGATCCTCAGAGCAGGGAAAACATGGACCTGTTGGTGGGGGGGTTCAGATGAGACCCACAAAAATGGTCTGAGGGCTGGAGCACCTCTCCTATGAGGGCAGGCTGTGAGAGGTGGGGTTGTTCAGCCTGGAGAAAGAAAAGGCTCCAGGGAGACCTCACTGTGGCCTTTCAGTTCTTGAAAGAATGATAGATAGATATAGATTAGGTATAAGAATTAAGGGGTTTTTATTATGAGGATGTTGAAACACTGGAACAGAATTTCCAGAGGGGTGGTCAAAATTTACAAGGCCAGGTTGGACAGAGTTTTGATCTAGTTGAAGATGTCCCTGCTGGTTGTAGGAAGGGGTGCAACTGGAAGACCCTTAAGATACCCTCCAACACAAACCATTCTATGATTCTATAACTGGGCTGAAGAGATGGAGTTCTGGGGTTCACTTTCTTCGTAGCAAAGGAGCTGACCACGGGCCCCCATTCCCAGGAATGCCTTGGAGGAAAGGAGGTTGAGGAATCAGGAGTGAAGATTAAAGGTGAAGGTAATCCTCAGAAGTAGAGTTCACAGATAAAGGAAAAATCTATGGGTTTTTTTGCTCTTGTTCTCAGTATCCTATTCTTATTTTCAGTGGGCAATAAATTAAATTTGTCTTGCACAACTGGAGTCTGTTTTGCTGCCACTGTTTGTGACAGTAATGGATCTGCCTGTCTTTATCTTCTGCTGGAAGATTTTCCATCCTATCCTATCCTATCCTATCCTATCCTATCCTATCCTATCCTATCCTATCCTATCCTATCCTATCCTATCCTAGCCTATCTTATCCTATCCTATCCTGTCCTAGTGAAGATGACTGTGTAGGTATCTGGCAACCAGGCACGGTCAATCAGAAAGACAAGCACGGGTAACTAATTTGAGAACAAAATAGGTCTGAATATTCTGTTACGTTTGGCTGACATGTATCAAGATGGTGATGTGTGATCAGCATTTCAAGGAGAATAAAAAACAGGAAAAGTGAGAATTGTGATGCTACTCCCCCTGTGAAAGACATCAGAAGCACAATACAGAAATTAGAAAAAGAATAAAAGTCCAGAATGTTTCTTCTGTCTGCATACAATTCAGTTGACTTACTCTCATTCTCATCAATGCTATTTCTCTGGTTCTTGTATAGCATAGGTGTAATTTCCTAAAAGCATGGCATGCTTTGTGTATAATACTCTATAAAATATTTTTTATACTCTCCCTACATGTAAATGTGCTCAAAAATTTGTTGCTCAGTTGTACCTATCCTTCCACTAACTGATTTTTGGATTTTATTGATAGTAGGACCACATTGTTCATATGCAGAATGAAAGGCATGTATCCCACATATGTATATGTTTTTCTTCAACACAGTAGCAAAGACAGGAGGACAGTTTTAACTCAGATTGTGTCCAAGCACCATCTATAGAATACAGTATTGCTACAATAAGCTACCCAATATTTTCAAAAGTGTAATCTTCAGAGATTGCTAATTGACATGTAACAGAAAATATGTATAACTTCAACACTAAATGACTCAAATACCTTGAATATTCCTTTCTATATTAAGGAGTGGTGCAATTTGAAAAAAAAATTATATTTAGCATTTTTCCTCATTTAGTTTAACTGAAAGAGCTTCTTTCTCTCATGATTTTTACAGTAATTTAATGCTAATGCATACATGTTGTCCTCTGCCTTTCATCAGCTGAAAATGTCATCAGAGAAATAAACATATTTTGACTGTTAGCTTGTTGAAAGCATTTGATCTTGTCTTTTATTCTAAATAAAATTCTAAAGAGATGAGTAATTTCCTAATGCTCTGAAACAGCAGGGGGAGCTTTCAGCTTGTTTAGAACTCACAGTGTTTTTAATTTATCATTCAAGAAGGTGTAACTGAGCTGAAGTACATTGTAGAATAGATTTTTAGAAAGATTAAACGATTTTTGGTTGTATTCCCAGGGTCAACACTATACCAAATCGATAAATAAACAAGGAAAAAAACCAACCAAACAAACAGATACACAGAACACCACACACCACCACACACCACATGCACAAAGCCAACCCTGCCTGCTTTTTCACTGGCAGTTTCGTCTTCTGTGAGAGAGCAAGAGTTCAAGTCCCTTGACTGGCACTTTATTATGACACTTCTCTCACAGCTGGATGCATTCTGCCCGTCACAAAGGTGTTTCAATGGTCATAAAACAGACTGAAGCATGTAAAACTGGTTATACTTGAGTGCATATCACCTGATATACAAAGGGACATGACTACATGAGTGAAAAACTGCAACTGATTTCTTGTTTCTGAATAAAACTGTTTCTGATTCTCAGTATAGTAACTGTTTTCCCAGGTAGTTTCTATGGAAATCTACTAAGTATACATTCACATTCTTTGAAAATAAGGTATTTATGTATCTATTAATTATTTTCAATTGACCTCTTCCGGCATTGGTGCATAATATTGTACTTTCTAGTACCATGCATTTTTCCTTATCTAATTAGAATTAGAATATGATATTGAAACATAAAAGAATAGAGGCGAAAAATCTGAAAACATAACATTCATCGATAATTTGTAATTTCCACTTACAGTACACCATTACACAAATTAGTCAAACTCACAGAAGTTGTACTTAATTATGTTCATTTATTTGCATCTTGACTTGCAAGTAAAACTGGACACATGCAGTCACAGCACTAGTTTCTTACATTAGAAACTTTTGGCAAGATATCCTTTTATTTTTCCTCTTGTTTTTGACTGAGTATTTTAATTATTTCTTCCAGGTAATTTCTACTTATTTCAGGAACACATCTAGAAAAAAAATCCTATCCCAGCTTTCTATTTACTTCTATTTATTTTGGTCTTTGAACAGTAATATTTTCATCCTGCTGTAGCCCAAATTTCTGCAGTACCCTATAATTTCAGATTCCTGATTTTATTAATTTTTAAAAATTTGAGCAATGAAATCTGAATTCATTTTCAAGAGTTTCAAGAATGATACTCAAAATTAGAAAATTCAGGAAGTTCAATACACTTTTTTTTTCATCCTTAGTTGTAACTGCTCATAATTTCATGTCTACAAAACAACTAAATCAGGTCTCTGAGGAGTGAAACTAAAAAGACTCTCCCTTCAATCAAGAGAGCAAAGACAGACTCCATGTTTCTAAATGTCTCAGTTTTTACTTCCTTTTTCATACCTCTTACTGTTAGAGCCATTTTTTTCTATATACATGTGTCAGGTATGCTAAATCATTAGACCATATCACCTCAATCTGTTGTGCTGTGTACTTCATATCTATTAAAATATTCCTGGCACATGTGCTCTTAATTTTATTTATCACCAAATTCCATTTCTCCTTCAATTCTGACTTTCAACTTCAATGTTTTATCTTATTCATCCAGCCTTCATTCCACCTTAATTAAAATTTACAGTTGGAAACAAAACATATATCAGTATTACCTAAGGAAGAAAAACTGATTTCTACAGCACATACATCTATCTTTGTTGTTATTATTATTATATTGGAATATATTCATGTTTATAAACAGATCATATATTACTACAAAGATGGGCAAAGTAATCCTGAAAAAGAAATGTGATCTTACTATTAACATCTTGAGATTAACTTCCCTGGTCACTAAAAAATTAATAATTATAGACTCCCAGACTGCCACTACAGCTGATCTTCTGTTAAAATAGCTGTCATAGAATGAACTGACAGATTGAAATGAGCAGTTAGGATTAACTTTGTCAACACCATTGGCAGGATGGAAAGCTGGTTTGTTCTGACATCCTTCTCAGTCATGTCACAACTTTGTATATCCCAAAATCCCTTGTCTTGTTTATTTATTACATCGCCTGTTCTGTCTTTAACTTTCAGGCACATGATTAATAATAGTGTTAAAAATCCAGGTTCTCATGTCTTATGAAATCCAAGCCTTTTGATTTCTACTGGAGGTACTCACTGTGATTAGAAAATGACAGTTAGTCAAAGAAATACTCAAAATAAATCTTTGTTATATTTTGTAATTATGAGCAAATTATTTATATTATTTGGTCTTCCATTGACTCATCTCCAATAAATAAAACCTTTTCTCTTAAGGATCTGCAGTGGTTGAAATTATAAAATCTGTAGGAGAAGAAAAGTATGCAGAGGAATATTATTAAACATAATGTGGGGCAAAGATTTGCAGTTCAGGCAAATCTGTGATTCCCCTGAATAAAATGAAATTTAATGATTTATAAAGTTATAATGATTGATGTCTTGGGCTTCCTGACTTTTGCAAAAACTTTTGAAGTGATTCATTAAAATTAAGATTTTCATTAAACTACAATCATAAATTAGTTTGTTAACATATTGTTCCAAGTAGAGAGAAAACACAGTGAGCCATTTGGAAAAAATTTAGTGACACTTCACTATTTCTTTATTCCAAATGTTCTCCATGATGTCTAACACATTCAAATGTTCAGAAAAAAAGAAAATTGTGTTGGGTATATGTGTCCAGAAATGTGTATTCTATCACCATCTGTTAGAACTGGTTGGGGTAGTGATTCCTTATCTCTTTGGCACATACTATCTGCTAATGGGCCATCTTTAAGACTAGGTGGGGCAATCATCTTTATCTTTTCCACAACCCATCCTCCCTCCAGGAAGATATCATCTGCTGGTGGGCCATTCAGTCCCACTGTGTGACTGATAAAATTACATCATCCCACTGGGAGATGCTCCAGCCAGGAGGAGGAGAAAAACCTTTCCTACCTAGATAAAAACTGAGGTTTTGGACAGCAAGGTATCTTCTTTCCACTGGATTCCAGAGGAAAGCTGGACCTTTCTACATCATCCCTGGACCTTCAGAGGAAAACTGCACCCTTCTACAGGAGCACTGCTTCAGCTGAACCACATTCTGCCACTGCAGGAGGATGCAGCTACCATTTAATGGGACTGCTACCAACACCCTGACTGACAGGGTGTCAGGTTAGATTCTGACTCTAACAGTGTTTTGGGATTGTTCTTTGTAATACTGTATTTCTATTTTAATTTTCCTAGTAAAGAACTGTTATTCCTAATTTCCCTATCTTTGCCTGAGACCCCCTTAATTTCAAAATTATAATAATAATTTGGAGGAAGGGAGTTTACATTCTCCATTTCAAAGAGAAGCTTCTGCCTTTATTGGCAGACACCTGTCCTTCAAACCAGGACAAAAAAACACACTAGAGAACATGTGGGACTGAAGATCTAACATTTTATATCACACATCATGGAAGTTTTTCACCATGCTGTGAACCGAATAGACAATTTTCTCCAACGACAATGGAAAAATACATAAAAATTCATTCACCCTTTAATAAGTGTAACAGCCATAAACTGGAAGGAGGGATTATGATGCAACCAGACACCTAAAATTGTATTAGTATAAGCTTCAAAAAGTTCATTTCCAGGGCTCCAAGCACAATACAGTATAGAAGAACTAGGCATGCAAAAAGATTAAGCTAAACTTTGATGCAGCTCAAGCAAACCAAGGGCATGATGTTGGGCTTTCATGCCTTATGCAAATACTCCAGAGGGTAAGCTGTTACTGTACCTCTGCAGAACTCCACAATAAAGATTAGGAAGGCTCTAGGATTTATAAAATTAATTTAAGTGTTGCAGGGAGAAACAAAAAATTTCTTCCCCACTTTGGTAATACTTTAATGAAACCACTGTTCTGAAAAACGATTCATAAAGCTGACAGTCAGTGCTCTATGGGTCTCCTTTCATGCCTATAAAATGTATATTCTGAAGAGAACTCCATTTACAAAAAAGAAAGGAAAAGCTTCTGAACTTAGAGAAAAGGGCTTGCCCTAGGACTTGTAATAGAATTTTAGCAGAACACATTACTGCCTTTACAGGGAAGTCAAGTACTTAACAACAGCAACAAAAGAATGTTAACAGTGTGTGGCTGAATTTAAACTTCCCGAATTAATTAATCTCCCATCCTTTAAAGGGATAAATAGAAAACACAGAGTGTAACAATGCTATACTCAATATGACAATACCACGAGAACAGATGTGCATTAAAACTGCACTTTGACTCACTTTTCTTTATAACATAGGCAAGGAGTTATGCATATAAGCTGAGTTGCCCTTTCTACTCATGGGAAGAAAAAAATTCATAACCACTGGGGGGTTTTTGGTTTGTTTGTTTGTTTGTTTGTTTGTTTGTGTGTTTTTCCTTTTCTTCCTTTTTTTTTTTTTTTTTTTCTTTTTTTTTTTTTTTTTAATTCTTAGGAGATTCTACTGTAGTAAGAGCCCGAAAAACAGAAGTTTCTTAATCTTTTAATCATAACTTCCTTCTCTACTGTCAAAATAAAGATTTATCACTTAGAATTGTTCAAACAAAACCAGATAATGCAGAAATGAAAGCAGGCAAATGGGTTGTTTACATTTTAAAATATATTAATTATTTCTGTACAGTTTCACATACCTTATGTACTTCCACCAGCCCAGGACCATTAGTATAAACTCAAGAAACCCAACAGCAAAAGTCACCTCTTCAAGTTTCTAGTGAGTTTCCAAATACCCTCAGTGAGGTACTCCACATTTTGGAAGCAATTTGGCATAGCATTAGCATTAGAACAAAAAGAAACTCTCAGACAACTGCATAATCTATTTGATCCCTCAGGTAGCTCTCAACATAACATGCAGTTTAGTGAATGAATTACATAGCCCCGTGGAAGTTTATACCCTGATGAAAAAACAGAGGTTATCTTTACTGAAGTGATTGCCATGATATTACTCAAGGGCATATATAATTTGACTAAATCTTTCTTCAGAGTACCAGATACTTCTGCATTATGAATGGCATTATTTATTCTATTCAGAGATTAAAACAGGCACATCACTTTGTGAAAGGTAATGGTTTCAGACTTCTTTGGAAGGGCAATGTAGGGGGCAATAGATTTTCTTTATTACAAAACTAGAGAAAAAGGTATTTGCTTAATTTAATATCTAGTACCTTTTCATTTGCATAATTGGCAACCCAAATTGGATAAACTTACTTCTAGTTTTTGGGATGAAGTCTTGCTGCAGCATGTTTCAGCACATTTCAAGGGAGTTGGAATTAAAAGGAAGGAGATGTTACAATTCACACAACCTCAAATTATTTTCTAATACTTCTGTATACAAGACAACATCACACACACACACGAAATTTGAAGGCAGAAAGCATTTGATTACTGCTGCTGAACCCAATACTCATTCTTTTTTCCCTAAGGCAATAAACCTAATCATAAGACATGTTTGCATGCATACTGAGTTCCAACAGTATAAAAGAACTTTTTTAGTAGTGGTAGATAAGAACAAAGTCTAACAATTTAAGAATTTCTATGCGTTCATCCGTATCTTAACACATTGTTTAAAAATATGATTTCTCATTTTTGGACATTCACTACAATTACATAAATTCATTCTCAAGGTTATTGTCATATCAAAATTCAAATAAACATTCAATTTTCAATTTATATTTTAGACTTAGAGTATATGGGTTGATAACCATATACAATCAAACTTGGCGTGTTTTCAAAGTGTATTCATTTCAGTAGAAACATGGATTTTTGTCAGAATACCTCTCTGACAGTAGTTTTTCACCACATCTGTGAGGTGTGCAAAGTACCTCAGTGGTAACATATCAAAGAAAATCTATTAGATTATAATAATTTTTCTCTAGTTACGTATGAAGTATGCATATTCTACTTACACATAGAAATATTTACATTTTATTGTATTTCATCAAATAGGCAACCTTACACCAATTTTGAATATTAAAAACTGGATTTCAGGTGGAGTATACTAAATGCAGGCATTTCTCTTCTCTGATAATTTCTCTCTAAGGACTGCAAAAAAAAAAAAACAACTGGAGAACATGAATAATGATCAATTAACAGTTAGTAGTAACAGTTATCAAAATTAATCTTGAATTCCCACCCTTTTGTCATGTGCCACATTTTTTCAAAAATTTCAGAGACCTGAATAGGAGAACGTATTTCATACTAAGCAACTTGCTCCTACAGACAGCAAGCCAATCTACTTCAAGAAACTGTTAGAAATGTCTCTTGAGGACTTTAAAGACTTATGGCTTAAAAAGGGTAAAACCCTGGAACAGCAGTGCTGTCATACAACAGACAGAATCACAGTTGTAAAAATCATGAGAAACTAGAGATGTACCCCAGAGCAGTGGGTCCAATTCTGTTAAACACCTTAATTCATGATCTTGATGGGACAGAGCAAACACTTAGCAAGTTTGCAGAAGTCTGGGATGAGTGGCTGACACTCCAGAGTGTTGTGCTGCTATCCAGGGGGTATCCTGAACCTGGAGAAAATGGGTGACAGGAACCTCATGGAGTTCAGCTAGGGAAAGAGCCAAGACCTGTGCCAGGTAAAGAGTAACCCCTTGTACAAGAATAAGCTACAGGCTGACTGCTGGAAAGCTGAAGCACAGAATAGGACTTGGAGGTCCTGGTGGACATTAAGTTGAACATAAGTCAGCAGTGGTCTCTCAAAGAAAAGATATCCAACCATATCCCTTGCTGCAGTAGGAAAAGTATTGACCACCATGGTGTCAATACTTGTCTCCCAAGTGAAAAGCGATAGAACAAGAGGAAAAGACCTCAAATTTTACCAGGGGAGGTTTAGGCTGGATATTGGGACAAACTGCTTTACTAGAAGGAGTTGCCAAACATTAAAATGGTTCCCAACTGGAGGAGTCCCCATCCCTGAAGGTATTTACAAGAAGGGTAAGTGTGGAGTTCAGGGAGGACATGGTGAACTTGGCAGTGTTGGGTTAATGGTTGGACTTGACAGATAGGATCTTTTCCAGCCTCCATGATTCTGTGATTATATCTGGACTAAAGTTCCATTTGCAGCACAGAACACATCAGTTTGAATGAAACTTTGCTTCAGTTAAAGAGCACACAGATAGTGACAGGGACATATGTTTGGCAAGGACTAGCTATTAAAGGGTATATTGCAGGACTATAGGAAAATATTATTTATGGATATTAATAAAGGAATGCAATAAAAAATCCTAAAAACCAAATCCCTGCAATTTTATGTAGGAGCTCCCTGGCAAAATGGGTCGTAATCAAAATGAAAATTTCCTTCATTTACCAGAAACTAGATGTTGCAATTGCTCAGTAAACCTTAACATTAGAAAGAAAATTGGAATAAGACATCCATTTATTAGTAAGCATAAAAAAGTTAATTATGCACCACTTAATAAATTGAAGTTTCTTTAGTATTCTGATTTTGTTGAAATTAATCTTACAGACTGAGCACTAGCAGAACTTATTCATAATAATGCTAACGAGGCCAGCTTAGTTGAGAACACCAGCATATTGTTCCTCTTCACACAGAAGCATATTTCACTCTAAAGTAATAAATACTTTCTCTCAAGAGTATGAGCTATTCAAGGAAACTATATCCTCTTTATTTTCAGACCTGGGTCTTCTTTCAGCATTCCTACTCACTATGCTTGTGGAGGAAACTTTGGTCAGCAAGACTATAAAAGTGAAATTGTCCCCAAATTTTCCTTAAACCAGGCAAATCAGGATGATTTCCAGATACTATAGCAGCACAAGATCAACATGCTAAAGCATTGAAACATCTGTATAATTCTTTATGTTCTTAAGTGGATCTCTTGTAAAGATTATGACTTAATTTTGTTAGGAACTCTTCACCAAATTTGTTTTTGTTTTCTCCTAACAAATCTTATAATGGAAGTTATAAGAGAAAAGGATGTAGATCTGTTATACTCATGCTAGGACAAGTTTCTCTTATAACAAAAGCACTTAAGAAAATATCCAGTGGTGCCATAAATCTTGTGATGCTTTGCTTTCCACTGCACATGCCATGATTTCAACATGAACTTTATTTCCCATAAATCTACTTAAGTGCTTACCACCAGTGCCAGTGGCTGCCATGGATGTGTCTGGTCCTTTCGGCTATAGCTGACTCATTGTGGATTTTAAGGAGACAGATGACAACCCAAGAGTTAGTGTCAGAATCACACCTGCTTAACCATAGTGCTGGTCAATGGTTTGACTCAAGCCAAGTTTGGAAGAAATTAATATCTACAGTCAGTATGAAAATATGACTTTGAGTCAAATATTTTACCCTGTAAATACTGGACAGCCCAGGGCCTGCTGAGCTCTCTTGCATGGTGGGCAAGATCTTCCCTTGAGTAGGCATGCTTCTCTAGGTTACTTCTTTAGTCTGAAAGGTTCCTTAGCACAGCAAATCCTTGGTGAGATTTTCATACTGAAATCTTTGCTGAAATAAAGAATTGATTGTGTATATATAATACCTTATATGCAAAACACTGACCAAGTTTGGGACTAAATGTGGATCAAGCTGGACCTAAACTCCCATCTTAAGAGGAGTTTAGAACATAAGGGTGTCCTTTCTGAAACTCAGAACTCTGCAGGAGGATTTCCCTGACAGTTTTGTCTGACCTGGTCCTCTATGCAGTAGATAGCCAACTCTACCTTGTTATAACATCTTGTTCAACCACTGAAGCATTGACCATCAAAATTTGTTAAGTTGCTGGTTATATCAATGGACATATTGCTACTTCTTTCTTAAGAGTGAAGTGTGTCACTCCATCCACCATACACTCCCAGAGGTCAATTTAATGATGCATAAGAGGCATATTACCAATTTTGATTTTCTTCAGTTGGAGAAAATGAACTCACTTCCAGTTAATGACTGCTGGCACTTCTATGCCTTGCAATCCCTAGCTTCAAGAAGCCATCTCATTATCTGTTATGGAACACAAATGCTTGATAAAACAGCATCTTTTATTCTTTCAGTTTGTGTGCAGAATAATTCAAATAGATTCTTTAGCCACTCCAGCATTGCTTTAAGGAAGAGCTATTATTAGTAATCCCAGGCAAGAGATGCAGAGTTTTTCCCAAAATTAAATCAGATTTATTGGACAGAGGGTAAGTGACATTATAGTTTAAGAGATGAATTTTAAGTAATGTCTGTATTGAAAACTCCTGAACATAAAATAACCCCAAGGGCATAACATAAGGGGAATAATAAAAACATATATTCACAGCAACACATATAAGCTTATTTTATGTTGTATTGCATTATTGGTTTACAGTAGCTGAAACACTGCAAAAAATTTATTTAAGAGGAGGGCTTATTAAAATACTCTATTTGTCTTCTGTGTGATACAAAAATGTCACCATTACCGTCTAACTCCTTTTGTGCAATCTAAATTTTCTGCTGATCTGAAATGTTTCTGAAGTGAAAAAAAATTCTGCTTCCTGTTGATACAGAGGATGTCATTCCTTGATGATGGGAATTCCACAGATATCATAGTAGTAATGGAAAACATTAGAATATTTTCTTCAGCACAAAATTATTGCTTCATGAAGATCTGACATGCTTTAAAGGCTCCAGAAAGTAGCTCCTAGGCCAACTTAGCATACCTATGGCTAAAGGAACATCTTTTCAGTGATGTCAGTAATCTCTGGGAATAAGGTTCATGATAAATCTGACATGCTTCTTCAGAGAATTATTAATACTGTTCCACATAAAATTTATAGAATAAAGAAGAGTAATTTAATGTTCTTTATGCTGTAAGGGTGTGTGGGGCACCAACACATCAGACTATGCAGCTGATACCAGATTCTCTGATAATAATACATATTTTTGAAATCTACAGTAATACAGTAATAACAGAGAGTTTAGTTGTTTCAGTGTGGGGTTTTTTTTTTTTTGTCAAAATGAAATATTTAACATGCTGAGGCTTCATAGGATTACATGAATTTTTCCTGATGATCCAGTTCAGGATTAGCAGATTTAGTGTTTCAGCAGAAATGCAGAGTCTCAAAACCAGAATGTTTTCTGTAGCAATAGTAACTGTGTTAACATTTACTGAAATCCTGCCTACTTGATTTTCCTTTTAAATGCCACACAATTGCAAATCATTCAGCTTACCGTCAATGACATATCTGATTGTCAGGATTTACCACTAGGTAAGAGCCTCCACAGGCTGACAGCTCAAAGCTGTTCTAAGAATAGTTTCCACTGGAGACTAAGCTGCATCAATTAATTCTGTAACTTAACAGATAATACTTGGTAAGAATTGGCCTTGAGATGCTTGAATTGCTACTTCCTAAGTATTCCAAACTAGGGACAGTTAAAAAGTCACTCAAAATTTTGAGAGATTGCTAGGCCAGCAATTCCATTATCCTCTGAATTAAAAATATCTATTTGAGAAAAAGTGTTTTTTTTTTTTTAAATGGGATACTACAGACTAAAGAAAGAAATACAGGATAGGCATCCAAGAGTAAGTTTATAAACCAAGCTGGTGCTTGTCATAGCCTTGACTACCAGAGGTAGAGCTTGTACATTGAAGCTGAGACAGATGCTTTTGAAATGTTATATTCAGAATCTTAACATTCTTTCAGTAATGCAAAGTAATTCTTCCTTCACTGATCATTTTCACATATGGGAATTTATCCTTGCAACAACTACAAAGCTTTTAGTACTTCATGGATGAGCACACAGCACTACTGACACAGTTCTTGCAATGAATTATCCAAAAGAAGTCACCACAAGGTGCTCTTGGATAACCATTAATATTGCATATTTTCTCCAGGCACATTCTATGTGGTTCTCCAAAATAGTTCACATTTATACTCATACAAAAAACCTTTTTTCAATCAATTAAAAAAAACTTTTTTTCAATCTTTTAAAGGAAGTTATATTTTATCCTTTCCTGCTAAACTTTAAAACTTCTTAGTTTTGTCTCATGTATGGGCCACTTGTGTTAATTTTATACCTTTCCAGGGTAATTTGCAGAATAAACTTTACCATAACTTACCATTTAAATAGTAAGCTTTGCAGCCTGCATGAGGTCATGGCACACTGTGCTGGAACGCAGGAAAGGCAGAGATATTTCCTACTCAACCAAGAATAAAAAAAATCCAAGAACTACAACCCTATTTAATGTGGCAATGCCTACTATAGCATTAGTACTCCCTTTTTCCTTTAAAAAAGGTTACTGAGTTTTCCATGCACAGATTCAACAGGTATCAGCTTTTTATTCCACTAAGTGCCATATCCCATACATATGAACCCTGCAACAAACATTTCTGTTCAGAGACTAGCAGTGCAATGACCAAAAATCTGTGTGCATCACAGAAATGGACTGAAATCAGTCTCATTTCGGACTCATTTTTAATAGTAGTAGAAACTGGCTGCTGAGCCCCAGGCAGAGCAGCCTCTTAGTCCACTCTTGTTGAAAAGGGCTCTAAGAGATGATGAATTAACTGTAATAACACACTTCCACTGAAGTCAACTGCAACTGGACAATCAGTTGTCACTCAAAACTGAGGTAAAAAACAAGGTCACAAACACAAAAAGACTCTATTAACCATATAATCTAGATGCAGGTCGATTTTAAGTGTTTCCTCTTGAATTTTTCAGTCATCTTCAGGCTCCTTGGAATTCTCCTAAATTGCAATTAAAGCACTTTCTCAGATCCCATCCAGTACCTGAGAAATGTTCCCGAGATACTGAGGCCAGTGAATATTTAATTTTAAAAGCAATTTTATTCCTAGATGGTTACATCCAGATCCATCTAAGAGGACCATTGTGCCGAAGCCTTTTAAAATCATAACTTCCCATAATCAGAAGTATAAGAATATACCACTGTAGTTATTAAAATTTCAAGGGATATATGAAAAATGAAATAGAAATTATTTGAATATATTATCAATAATTATCACAGGAATATATTTGAATATGTATTTTGAAATGCCATGAAAATATTACAGGAACAAATAGTTCTTAATAAATGTAAGATTATTCTATAGTTAATACTTATAAATGCTATCACAGAACTTCAAAACACATAAATATGCTAAAAATAGATCACAAGAAACATTATGGTCCCAACCAAACCAATCCCCCAAAAAGTACAAGTAAAAAAAACTGGTGTGAAGAGTTACTCATAAAATTGGTCTAGATTTTACTCCACTATATGAAAAGTTATGATTTTTTCCTTGGAAAATGCTGAGCTGTTGGTCCCTGTACAAGTATTTAATCAAATATTTGATCTTAAAATTATTTATTCTTTCATTTTTATAAAACAAAACACCTTAATCAATATTTACAATATGCCACAATATCGTGCAAAATATGTTTGGAGTATTTCAGCTTAAAAGACTACAGTTTATTTATGAATACACCTGCTGAAAACTATAGAATTTGTTGAATTTTTATACATAATTCATAGTGTGACTCACATTAGCTCAGCTGGTCAGAGCATGGTGCTGATAATGCCAAGGTAATGGCTTTGATTCCCATACGGTCCATTCACTTCTTTTTAATAGAAGAAAGTAATAAAAAAAGACCACAGCATGAAAAAACAAACAAAAAAACAGGAAACATTTTTTGCTCACACTTTCATAGGGGTTACAATTTAGGAGCCTTAGCAAAAGGAGGAAAAAAAGGAAAACAAAAAATCCCCTCTGGTGTGCAATAGTAGGGCTGGTGACTGCCAATCTCACCTGCACATAACCACAGCAAACAGGATGCAGTTGGCTGATTAAATACTCCCCTGACCATCTTCCACATCTGCTTTTACAGAAACACAATAGGCATGTATGTCTATTAAGACATGGCAGCCTGAATTTGGGATTTCTTCTGCTGACCTGAATCATTAATTTTGTTCATGCCTTTTTAATTTTATCCTTCTTCCTACAAAACTCCAGCTTCATTTAGGTGCAGAGGAGAGTGTAATGCACTATAATAAGATTCTGTATCTAAAAAAGCACTAGGCAAACATTTATGAAATCATTCAAATTTTAGCTGTTTAAACACATAATTTAACATTAAATGTCTTCATCCAAATTCCCATTTAACAGTGCTGTACCTAAAAGCTGTATCCTTTAGGATATAAGTAAAATTTAGTGGAGGCTGAACATTCAAACTGGAACTGTGTAAGAACAAATCACTAATTCAGCTGCTTACTAAAGAACAAATTGTAACTTTGAAACACAAAATTAAGGAAAACAATTTTCTAGCATAGACACGCAATTCTTTGAGCTTTCACTAAAAATCTTACAAAGACAATGATAAAGACTTTGTGATAGTAAACAATCTTGCTCATCTCAATCCATTAATTTAAACATCTGATCCCATAAGCACCATCCTATGAGGCCATCTTAACTCTACCAGAAGCCTTAGACCTGTGAAGTAGATCTATTTCTCATACAGATTCCCACAGAAAATTTTTAAGACATGGACTCTGCCCTAAGGAATAGCTTCCTCTGCTTGCAGAAAATAGAAATTAGAACACATTCCTGTAAAAATATTTTTTCTGATATACCTGTAGGCCTTGTGTAAACTTGAATTAACACATATGTGTTGCTCACAGCACATGGAGGAGTGAATGCATACAGCCTTAATGAAACTGTCAGGACGTAATTTCAATCATCTGGGGAATTTGAAATAATTGCCTCCATTAATTTTGTAAAGTTCCGGATTAATTCAGTGAAAGTAATAAAATCTGCACAGAAAATTTTGGTGAAATAAGTACTTTAGTCTCTAAACACTACAAATCCAAATATTTACACATGTAAAAATGAAGTGTTCTTTTGTTATTTAAACCAATTTTATTTTATTGAACTACTTTTTGCATTATCAGGGGATGAAATGTTTGGATTTTTTTCCCTTTAACCATGGAACATGATGTAAATCAGAGTAACACTGTAAAAATCTGCATAGTTGACTTCTAATGGTATTTAATCCTAGTGTTTCAGGGAGGCAAAATTTAAGATAGATGTAAAATTTGAAAAAGCAACAGTATTTTTTCCATCCCTCATGATTTTTACTATCTAGTCTCCTTTAAATACAGTACCAACTCTCCATAAAATAATTTGTGCTGCCAGAACCTATTAAAAATAAAATAAAATAAAATAAAATAAAATAAAATAAAATAAAATAAAATAAAATAAAATAAAATAAAATAAAATAAAATAAAATACCACTATTGCTGTAGCATAAAACTGAGGATTTGTAACTTAGTGTCTGCAGTACAAAACATCCCATTTTATGTGCAAATCTCAAATAATGTCATTAAGTTGTTGCATCTGAATTACTTTCTGATTTGCTTGAATTCACACCAGTTTGTTACACTCAAAGCATTTTTAAAAGCAAGTCCTTCTGCAGCACAGATACAATGCTGAGGATTTCCTCTCTATCATAGCAACGTTTTGTATCACTTTAGATATGTTTGCTAATGTGGTCCTCCTTGCTGTTTTTCCTCCCACTGCTTTGAAACTCCACCTTGCACTCAGATTTACTAAGGTCTGTGTTGCTTAGATTGGTTACTTTCCCTTTCTTCTCTTTCTTATCCCTAAAACTGGTTTTGCCTAGCTTCCAAGGCAACATTCTGCTGCTGAACAACTGCTGGGCATTTACCAATTGTTTGTAGCCCTGTGGCTGTGACTCTCACCTTCACATTGGAGGCTTCTGCTGTCATCCCATAGTGGTATCCCTATGCTCTGCATTTCATTCTAAGTCTATATATTTTTAATTATTTTATGCAGAAATATTACTTATTATTGTGGTTTAGTGGTTACAAGCATATGATAGCAATTACTGTTATTCCACACAGCAGCACAAGGTTAAATAAGAAATTAAACCAGGAAAGGTAATAGCTACCTGGTCATTACACAGCTGGTGTTACAGCTAAACAAGCTGAAACAGGTCCATGAACAGGTCATTTCCAGATAAAGCCTGAGAGGTCCAAAGAGTCATGAGATTGGCATAACTGGCCCCAAGCCTCTTACTAGCAATGGCAACATAATTCCTAAGCTGGACAGGACTGCACTCAAATAAACAGAACCCAAACCTTCTGGGAGCAGGGAAAATCCAAGCCTGTGGACTTCATTCTTCTGCTAACAAAGGACTACACAGGTATTTGTCTTTGAGTCACTGTGTCTACTACAAAAGAAGCACTGTACCAATACATAGATGCAAATATGCCAATGCAGCAGCTCCTAGAGAAGGGCAGAGGAGATAAATGTCAAGAATGAGAGGTGGTGTGTGTCTACAAATTCCTGACAAAATAAGTACTGTTTGGATAAGGCATAGGCTGCTTTATGAAAGCCTGAAGTCTCTTGAAGTCCCCATCTGTTGTCCATAGACCACAAGTAGAATCAATAAAAAACTGCCAAATAGTGATTAGAGAGCCTAAATAAAACGATCATTAGGATGTTTTTCTTTTGACCTCTGAATAACTTTTCAATTTGGTCCTCTGCACTGACAATGGATTAGGGTTAAGAAATAGGCTTAGAATAGAACTAACTTGCTAAATTACACACTCAAGTTACTGGTTTTAAGTCTTGAATTAGATATGATTGTCAATAAGGTATTTTAGCCACAGTATAGGATGAAATATTTTGCAATTTCTTCTCTCCCTTACACACGCACTCATCAGAGAATAGCACTTAAGAGGTTAACATGTACTTGTTTTGTGAAAAAGAACAAAGTATGGAAAACAAATTCTCTAATCCAATATTTACATAACCAGACTGTTGTTAAACCAACATTTTTAGTGAAATTACGCATCATCACCCAAAACTCACAGATGGCCTGTGTCTGCTTAATATCTTTGAGTTTAGTATGGCACCGTTGCCAGTTTAGGGACTCTAAATATGGGCAGGGGGCCTAATTTAGATAGGCTACCTTGTTGATTCTAGATGGGGTACAAGGTGGAAGTTTTTTCAGAAATCAAGCACACTGATTCTCAAAAGTTTACACTATCAATACACTTTAAAACACAAAATCCCCACTTTTTTGGCTACAAGTTAGTTACTTCTCTTAAAATTAGTCCGTTACCTTCTATTTTGAAATAATTCTGTTGCTTCTGATATTACATAGTCCACATGGTCAGTCTCTCCTTTTTGAGTCAGTGGGTTTCTTGAGTCAGCAGTCCATGAGTCAGTAGTCACAGTCTCTCACTGCCAGACTCCATAGGCCATGACATGGCACCTATCCCTCGCATTAGATAGGCACAACCCTATTTCACAACCGCTTTCTCATTCTCCTTAAGTTACTGGGGAAATTGTTAACTGTTTCTGGCTCTCAAGTTGTCTGCATCAGTACCTTTTACAATTAATTTCCTCAATGCATTTATCTGCATGACTCATTACCCCTGAAATCCTCTGCAAAAATAACCATCATTTTTTCCATTGTTTAGTCTTCTGGAAGCAAATTAGTTTCAAGGGAGTTGTTATGCATATCATAGGCATCAGCTCAAGCATTTTGTTTATTCTTTTTTTTTTTTTTTTTTTTTTTATTGTGCATATTTTTTTTGTAAATGTATTGGTCAATGTGTTTTAAGAACTTTTGGTCTTGTGGTTCATCCAAATTCAATCAACAGGTGCATTTACCATACCAGACCCTCCATGCAATCCATGTGGGATAAATAAATATGCCTTACATGCAAATGTATTGATACTCTAATTAAAATATTTAACTAATAAATGTCCAACAATATGTTCAAAGTTGCTTGTTAACTTCACAAGAAATTTGTCAAGTTTTCAAATTATTTTTTACTACAAAAAGATTAGAAATTTCCTATATACAGGTTTCACTATATCCACCCTTCCCTGTATGATCCTCAACCTTATGTTCACTGAAAACAGACGTGGGTATCACTACGGAGAGTTGTCAATACCCTGAATCCTTCACTTATGTGGACACTCTCACACAGCCCACTGTTGGCAAATAGACTGAATAGTAACAGGGATAGGATTAGAACAAGTGTACACAGTATGTGCATACAGATCAAATGCACAAAGCTCAGGAGCGTGCTTGCCCGAAACTGATCACATTAAATATCATGGCTGGGAACCAATTGCCTCTGGGGGTGTTAAAGGGCAAGGAAAAGACTAAATGGTAAACAGGAAAATTCTAACATATGAAAAGTTCACCTGAGAAATACAGAAGGAACAAAATTTTGTGACAAAAGTGAGGAAGATACCTTAGAGTAGGAACAGCATCACTCACCCTTGCTGGCACTATAACCTCAGCCATGCTAAAGAGGATGACCTCCCCATGGGAAGCCATGAGCAGCTAATATCCAGACTGTGCCCCAGCATGGTTAGAATTTTGGATGTTCAGCTGCAGGAAGATGTTTATTAATTATTTAAGAAGGTTTAGAATTCTGCCTTGTCTGTTGTACAACATATATTAATCCCAAAGACAGATGGTTAACGCAAGTCCATAATAAATTTATTAGTTGCTTTGATTCCAATTTAGATTAAGCAGGTGAACTGAGCCATTTTCCCCTGTAATAGCTGGCAGACATGTCTATATTATAGTAAATATTATTCCTTCTTCATTTTATGGACTAATTTTGCATACTTGCAAATTATTGCATGCACTATACCTTGTCTTTGCTTTACTGGTTTGCAAAACTGTATTATACCTGACATCAATATATATGACATGTTTTACATGTGCTAAATAGCTATTCTGTTTTTCCTTTGTTAGTTCTGAAACAAGTTTTCCCAGTTCAGCACTGCATGTGTTTAGTGACCTATAATTTACTACTGATCATTTGCTCACAACTCTTGACCTGTGGTTTCACCATGTGCCCACATGTTCTTTCTGTCAGCCCACACTCATATCCCTTTAGGCTGTGTTTTATTCTATCATCACCTACAACCCATTCCATATATAAGAACTACTTCCAATAACTTGCATTACACCTTCCTGGTGCAGTCACAGCCCCAACACCAGCTATTTAGCAATGCCAAGTGCCTGCTTTATACTTTTGTCCTCCTCTATGGCATATAGTATCCCAGAGTCCAACCCAATTGCAAAGATTCAACTCTTTCAGTAGCCTACTTTTTTATTTCTTTTTTAATTTCCCCTTTTTACAAATGCCTTGTGGCCTTTGGGTTTTCTTGCTTTTTAAAAATATTTAGTTTTAAACACATTATGCTACTCATACAATGTGACCCTCATAAGAAGAAAACTCCATGGAATGTTGTTTCTTCTATTGCTATTTCTCTATGAAACAGTGACTGTTCATGCCTGAACAGATGGATCCAACATCATGGCATAAACTAATCTGGGTAGAAATGGAGCTTTCTTAAAGATTGATGAACACACTGATTTTGGTGTGCTTTGCCTACTATGCTATAATCACTCCCCATAACAACTTCTCCAGAAGAAGCCACAAATATGGGGACTTTTGCTGCTCTGCTACTATGTATTTAAAGAGAGAGAAATATGCGTAAATCATGCAAACACAAATACTCAAATTACTAATGCTTTCCTACATTATTATTTTCCAGAATTTTCTCTCAATTAAAATATTTTTGTCTTTATCTCCTGTCTTTTCAAATTATTATTTTTAAATTTCTACTCATGTTTTTATTATGATTTTGAGTCCAGTGATATTATGCCTTTGAGCTGAGTTTGCTTTAGTTTCTCCTGGTATTGAAACATATCAAGATTTCATTTCCATTTTTCCTTCTGATTTTCATGCTATTTGAAGCATTAATAATTTAGCTTTTTCAAAATATGACCTATTTTCCTAATGTAGACAAGCCTATAACATTAGCTATCTATGAAGCAAAATAAGTGGATTCATTTATGCAAATAGTTAGCAAATGAAAAAGAGGATTGAGTTTCTCTGCAGTATGAGTTTCATTTCTAAGTTGTAAAAGATAAAGTATAATGGAAATATGAGGGAGAATAATGAGAGGAGCCTTTGTAAAGGGAAAGGCTGCCTGAGCTATCTCCCAATATTCTTTGGAGAAGTCGGCACACAGAGATAAGCAACACAGCAATCCATCCAAAGGGCATCTCTTTTTACAAAATCTCTGTAGCTGATGTTTGAAGTCTAGCACCATCATGGCATTTTAAACAAACCATAGAAGTCATGCCCCATCTGCAAATTGTTATGCAGTTTATAATAAAAATGAAGCTCATCTCAGTTTGTCTTCTTTCTTTCTTTCCTTCCTCCCTTTACACAAGTATATAGAATGACACTATTTATTTTGGTCATTCCCACCAAGGGAAAGGGCTATGTGTTTTGAGTTTTGTTAATTGTCATTGTTAAAGAAGTAGAGATGCAAATCAATGCAAATAACTTCAAGAGATTATCAGACTGCTAGTCATCAGCACTCTAGAGGATGATAGAACAAACTGAGGAGAAGGGGAGGGAGACTCAATTCTCACATTCCTTACTATCTCACACACACAAGGAAGGAAACTACTGATTCAAGAGAGATCAGTTCAATATTACCATGTATTAGAAATTAAGATTATCAAATTAAGTTCAGCTGCAGTCATAAAAGGTAACTAGAGTTAGGAATAGTGCAAATTCACATATCTGTGATGTGCCATTTTTTGAATATTGCAGTTGTGATCCACAGTCTCAAAAGAAGATAAGAAAAAATATTTTTTTTGGCTATAGAATACTTGTGAATAAAGAAAAGACATGCCTAAAGAGATATTGGCCACCCACCCCAAAATCATCCATAGCCTGGTCATACCACTTCATGTTAGTAAGTTTCTGGTTGTGTGTTTCATGGCCTACTCTAATAAAAACACCACACTTACTGAAGTAACTCGATCAAAATTCTATCTTGATGCAGCCAAATGCCAAATGATTTTACAAAAATTTATAAATCTCTGGCAATAAATACAATGATATAAATTCCACCACTGACTGGGAAGTTACAAAAAAAATCAATGTAATATTAACTCTTGCAGTTGCTAACTCTCCACTTCAAGCCCGTTATGTGACAATGTTAAAAAAGAGATTTGATTAACCCAGAACAATCTTTCTTACATCAGCATGACTTTATGGAATGACTAAACCCCAAAGTTTAACAAGGGCTCAAACAAGAATCTGAAATCTCAACTCGGCACTATCTTATTCTGTCATATCTTACTCTATAGATCATGTTACAGTTTGTCAGTTAACTACAAAGAGCCATATTGACACAAACTTTTATTTCAAGGTCAAAAACAGTTGACAAAATATTTGTTTTGCATGCTGCCATGTAATGTTGCAGTTCTAAATAGAGCTTACTAATACCAGGTGGCCACAAATTAACTTGAAAATTGGGACTAGCAGAGGGCATAAACATCTAAAAACCAACAGCAGATCAACAGCAGAAATTTCAGGACTTAGATGGCTATATACAGTTTTAAACTAAGTATAATTGTTTTATTGTGTGGCTGCCAGGCCCTTATCTTTGCAGCTAAAAATTAAAGCACTGAGATAAAATAATAAAAAATACCCCGAGGGTATGCAGAAGGATGTAAGGAAACCAAGGAAAATGGATATCCTTGTCTGGAAGTATGACAAGTCCTGTATGTTTGTGTTACTAGAATGTCCCACATGAGGGTGGAAGGATCATGCTGACACTTAAGAATGAGGACAAGTAACTGGAAGTTATTTTAGAATTCGTATCCTGTAGATCACTACAATTACATGAAAGATTTCAAAGCTGTCTATACTCAATTTGTTCTGTTAGGTTGACATTTGTTCAATGATTAGCCTTAGGTTCTCTACACTGAAATATAGCCTCAGAAGGAAGTATAGAATCAGTACTACTGTTGTGCTAGAGGCATCCCCTGATCTTTCCCAGTGCTTCCTGTCTCTTCAAAATGGGTTGATTAAAAAAGCAAAGGATAAGGATGCACTCCTTACCTTCTTACTTCGCCTCAAAGCAGCGCAATGTTGACCAACATAAGCAGTGATTGATAACAGTTCTCTTTGGAGGAATTCATGTGCTACCTTTGCTGTACTGAAATCACAATCCCAGAATGCTTAGGCATCCATATATGATTCAAAAGTGGTGCAACACACCTGTCCCTTCACCCAATCCCCCATCCCCACCTCTCCAGCCCCTTGTGCTTAGCTTCCTCTCTGACTGTTAGTAACTCTCTCAGAGGAAGAGGTGTTGCTGGAGTACCACACCCTTTGCTGAACCTAACTCCTTTCCTTTTGAAAGCAAATATGCAGGAAGAAAACAGCTAAGACCACTAGAGTGATACAAGGCCATAATTTTTATTAAATTCTAATAACACAAGCAGTCTTCTCTCTTCCAGCACTCAACAGTCCTATATATTAGATTGTCCCCTTTTTGTTGGAAATCTGCAATAAAAAGAGACTACAAACAATATTTTAAAGAATTAAACCTCTTTACTTGTAGTTTACAGTTATATAGTTTATATAAAATATCAGATTTTTAAAAGACCTGGATACTTACAGTGGTTTTGTTAGTTTGTTCATTTTAGTAACACATGGAAAAGGACAAAAGAAAAAGTCTTGTAAACATATAAACATAATAAATCAAAATATTTTCTACAGTTTTTATTTAAGATAATCTTAAAAGAATATTCTTATGTATTTTAGCTAGAAAAAAAATACACTACAACATTAATTTCCATTTAGGCTTTTTGTTAATAACAATACTCATGTTCCTTTTTCACACCTTTCTAGATGCTTCTGCATACCAAATTAACTATGTGAATCCATCATTTTAATGAGAGGAGGGGACCAAAAACTCAGATGTTTGAAAGGGGACATGAGAACTACACTCAATGGCGTTCAGACCTCTGGTTTCCTATATCCATATATAAATTAACTCTAAGTAAACTATAAATTACTATTAATTTGCTAACAAACAAGAAATGCACATTGCTGTAATACCTCAAGGTCTCAGCAATAAACCCCACATTTCTTTAGTATTTTCTTTTCCCTCTTCACTGCCTGTAGAGATAACAAAATGAATCGAAATGTTGCCTAATCCTCACTTTCCCTACCCTATCTGAAATTCCTGCATCTGTTGTTGTCTTAAATTCCTCTGGGAACAATCTCCAGTAACCAATATATTAATTATTTTCTGTTTAAATACCATCCTTGAACTTTTTGCCATGCCTGTCTTATATTTTATATTGTTTAACCTTTTATTTCCTAACACAAAAATTATTTAATCACCCTGACTGAAGATGACATATTGATATAAAAATGCCTTAAACTGGCAGAACTGGTTTAAAGAGCCACCTACTAGAGGAGGGCCTGCCAAACAACTGTGATTTGAGAGGCAGAGACAGAGGGAAATCAAGTGGCCAAGAATGGACCTAGTTCTCATCACAGGAAGGTTACTTTGCTTCCTATCTTTTACACAAATGTTAATTTCCCCAAATGAGGACACTTCCACATATTTAACTGGATTTCAATATTTTAAATATTAGTTTCTACAGTACAGAACTGCAGCTTTTCCTCATTCCAGGTGTTTTTCACAAAAAAAAAAAACAACCAAAAAACCCCCCCAAAAAGCCCTAAACAAACAAACAAACAAAAAAAACAAATAAAAACAAAGAATAATCATACAGATTGCAAAATTCCTAGAAAAAAAGTCAATCTAATATATGGAAAATTCAAAAGAGAAAAATAAGAGTGACATACATTAAATCCATTAATATTCAACATATTGTTTAAATTTCTTCTTTAATCCTGTTCTTAATTGGGTATTATAATATAGCTAAATATCAACAGTGTGTCATGGCTATCCTGTTGTACCCCATAAGAAAAAATATTCTTAATTTTTGTGTTTTTAATTTAATTTAATTTTATCTTTTGAGTTTATTAAGAGAAATTTCAAATCAAAGTTTCAGAAAAACAATAAAAGTACAAATAATAATATGATGAAGGCAATAAAATGCAGTTTTAGAACTCCACAGTTTTTATCACTTTTACTTTCATACTTTTGTTTCATTTATATTCCAAGACCTATACACAGAACTGACACTTTCACCTTGTTATCAAAGAAAAGCTATATTCCATTAGGAAAGTGTTCAGCATTTTATGGAATTAAGCTCTGTATTTATAACAAATGTCTCCAGTTATATGCTACTAATATAACCATACTCCAAAACTCTCTTGAAGCATGATACCAGTAATGCATTTTCTCCTGGAAAAACTGATGAATTAAATGTGAGGCTGTAAACAGAAATTACATTAATCCATCTTGTAGCTCACAGTAATGTAAATTTCCTAACCTTCTTGTTCATATTGCTGCAAACATGTCATTAATCTGTTACACCCTGAACTTCTGTTCTTTATACTGCATAAGAGCAGTGGAGTAGATAAACTATGGGCAGTGTATCAAGAGGAAGGAGCAAATTATAGTTTTGACACTTACTAAGTGATTTCCCCATTTTTTTTCTATGTATTTCTTCTGTAAGTTATCGCTTAGGTACTAACACTTCCATTAAACTTTAAAATGAGCTTTCTCTCTGTATAGAACTTGTGGAAATGAAATAAATTATCTGTTTCTTTGTTCAGAGTGGCTGCATTAAAGTGCTGTCCCCTGTTTTATGGTGGTGTTTTAAATTCTGGAGGAATTTCTCCAACATACTTCTCCTAACACACTGATTATGAGACTGCTCAAAAGAGTAAAAATAATATGTACTTGAAAAGATCTATTTGAATAATAACAAAATTTATAAGAAAGCTTGGTGATAAAATTACTCAAAAGATTATTAGACTTTGCATTGCATGTTTTTATCATTTGTTCTCTGATGAGTAAATGTGAAAATAGCATGTCATGTGACTGTCTATCGGGTTTGCATGGGCAAGCTTTGGAAGCAGTGCGGGGACTAAAGGGTTGGCTTTTGTGAGGAGCTGTTGGAAGCTTCCTCCATGCATGGCAAAGCCCAACTCTGGCAGCTCCAATGATGGACATGCCACTGGCCAGGGCTGGGCCAGTTAGAAAAGTTGGTAACAACAGGATGAGTACATGAGAAAAGGACAACTCTGCAGACACCAAGGTCAATGAAAAAGGAGGGGCAGGAGGTGCTCCAGGTGCCAGAGCTGGGGTTCCCCTGCAGCCCATTATGCAGCCCATGGTGATCAGCTGTGCCCTGAAGCCCATTGAGGCTCATGGAGGATACAAATATCCACCTGCAGCCCTTGGAATAGACCCATACCAGGGCAGGTGGATACCTGAGAGGAGGCTGTGATCACTGCAGGAGTCCCATGGATAGAGGAGCCTGTGCTGCAGCTGCCTGTACATGAAGGACTGAATCCCATGGAAGAATAACCCACTCTTTCCAAAAAGTGTAAGATTTCCAACAGCTTTCTGTTCACCAATATAGCTACAAATTTATTGTAAAATAGTAATGGAATGCAGCTGTAATATTTCGAATATCAATGTATTTCCTTGGCAATATAAAATACTCTATCATTCCTATGGTTTAGATTCACCTAAGAGAGAAAACACTCACAATCGTGTGCTATTGCCTCTGCTAGTGCCATACTCTGCTTTCCTAGAAGACATTTATGTTTGCATAACTTACTACAGTTTAAATTCTCCTTATAGTTCTAGTTTCATTATATTTTCCAGAAATATTTGGCAATCACATATTTTTATTGCCAAACTATCATTTTTCCCCTGAACTCAATTAATCTAATTTTTGTCTCTTTAATTTCTTTCCTGATATACTTACTTGAGTTTCTTTCCCACCTCATAGCACCTCAGCTGTTATGCTCCTGATCCTTTTTCTCTGCACTTTTTGAATAACATCAAACTCTAATCATATCAAATCTTACCTCCGCTCTAGAAATTTAAGTTCAATTCTTTCCTAAAAAACATTTTCCACCATTCAAATTTTTTCTGGTCTTTTCTGTGATTTCTTTGGCAATTCTCATCAGAAAATTCCAGATGTTCTATGGCAGAAAAGGTTGCTAATCTGAAATTCTTTTACTTAATATGATCTAGCAACCACAGGGGATATACTTTTTAAATTTTCATTTTACAGGCTAGCATAGATTTTGTCAGAAAAAACATGGCAGCTTTTATCCATATTGTCATCATTCAATCTAAAACATGAAATAAAAGTTCCATTTAAATTCTTGATTATTATTTCAAATGTACTTTCATTCTAAGCATAAAATCCAGTCCAGGTTTCATGCTCCGCATAATCTATTGTCAGATACAAAAGACAGAAAGATATTTGAAAAAATTAACTGAGGGGTAAGTACATATTTTCTACAATTTTTTCAGCATTTCTATCTTTGAGTCTCTCACAAAACTAATTTAAGCTGACAGATTTGTTAAAAAACACGTTAATTGGATGTAGGGGGAGAATTTAGTTTTTTTCTTATCTGTTTGCAACACTACTATGAGGTATTTAATTGACAGTATTCATTATAGTGTAAGGCCTGATTTAGAAACAATTATGCAAGATAATATAACCATTCTTGTCAATAGCTGGATTAATGATAAATCTCTGAAATAATAGAATTTGGATTTTTTCTGAAAGATCTTGCCTGATATGTGATGATTCAATCACTTAAAAAAAAAATTAAAAAGAAGAAATGAAAAACATTACTTGGGTTTTAGAAACGTGTCTATTTCATACAAATTAGTTTTCTGCAAAACATTGCCAAGCTAATACATATATGACTTATGTAATATCAATCTGCATCAGTCTGAAGATCTGGACATTCTCATCGCATTGGGTAACTCACACTACTCACTTTTGCAGAGTCTCTCATATGAAAACATATTCACTGACTAATTTCTCTACCTCCAAACATCAGTCTTGATAAAATCACTTGGAAATTTTGATCTATTTTGTCTACAATGAATTCTCATTGAACACATTCTTATTTGTCAAGTATGCTTTGGAATTTGAAATGCGGCTCAGATATCCTATGTTTTTCCTCCTAAATTCCTGTTTCACCCATTGAAATAAAAGAAAATAATGGAATATTAAGACAGACCTGGTTATCTCTAAGAATCTAATAGAGTCTAAATAAAATACTAGTTTCGATTGTAAAATCTGGCCAATCAAGTTTTACCATAACACCATATCTCCAAAATTTTAATTGAATTTCCTCACAGCAGAAGTCTTGAGCTCTTAGATAATTTTTCAGGGTCTGATTCTCTCTGCTCTGTAAAAAATTTTTCAGTCCAATATAACTGTTCACAGATCCAAAATTGAGTTCCATTTTATTTTCAGTTACTCTAATATTAGAATGGATAATCAGTACCCTTATAAAAAGTGGCAGCTCTTTCACATTTATAAGTTTGAGGTAAAAAGGAATCAGTAAAAAAATTCTGTCCTTAAGTTAATCAGTGCTTATAGGAGTAGATTTTGTAGCTTTCTTCCCAGTATGAAATCTGTACCAAAAAATGCTTATTACAGGTCCCAGAACACTGGAGCTTCTGCTAAAGCAGTAGGAACTCACACATGCCAATACTCCCAGCCAAATTGTTAATGTGCTGACCAATCTGGCAGCTGTCACACAGATCTGAACCAAATGAAAACATGCATCACAAGGTGAATCCAAAGCAGACCTTGAATATTTCCAGTGGCATTGATTGGGACCACCTGACAGGAGTGTTAATTACACACTAGGTTTCTCGAAATTACTGTTTAATATTCTACATCAAATTTCTTGCCATATGCTGAATTTTTGAGATATGCAATCATTTCATCTTAGCATTTTTTTGAGAAGAAAACAAAAAAATGTATTGGTTCACATTATTTTTTTTTCTCCTTGAATCTCTATCCATTATCTCAGCAGTTCAGCTATTTGCAGTCCGATGTCTACATTTGATGTATCAAGCTGCAGGACCTTGGGTCAGGTTCACCACGAAAACTCTTAATCTTTGAAAAAGAACACATAAGAAAGTGCATAACCTAGAGTCATGCCAGATAAGAAAAGTAAAACAGAGATGAGTAACAGCTTAGGGATTCAGGAGAAAAAGTACAGGTATGAAAGAGCAGACAATGCTAAATAAAACAAACTAAGGAAACTGAAACAGTGAAACTGCAATGCTGAGCATTTGATTGACATTGAAAACTGGTCCATTCCAGGGAGTAACAGAGGCCAATTCTTCCTAATCTAGGACTGACTGGCCAGCAAAGGCTCATCATGAGCATATTAATGGGCACATTAACCAGTCAAAGCTGTAGGAACTCATTAGTTCTATCTGCTCTATGAGTAGCCAACATGTAATCGCTTGTTCTTTTCAGCTGTATGTATCTTCTTTACAGAATCTCCTTCATAGGTTAAAAGTTACCAAATGTAAAATACCCAAGAAAGACAAGGTTGCACTGCAGCAGACTCATGCTTTGGAACAAGATCACTAAATCAGAAAACATGACATTTTTCTGGTTTTCCCACTTCTAATAAAAAGTCACGGGGCATATTTTGCACACATTTTTGGCATTACTGACTATACAAAATACCAGAAACTTTGACAGCACTGGTTAAAGACCCATGGATGTCATAAAGATCATCATAGAGTCCTATCTGTTAACTGTAGAGCATTTGTGCCATTCTAAAAACCTCACACGTCTCTCCATTTGGGAATGTTGTGCATAGCCAGAATAAGATCTCACCAAATTGTCTGAATATGTTGTCTACATTCTTTGGCTATTGGGATCAAAATGAGGCTTTGATCATGTATTTGAAGACTGTATGTACTTAATGTACTTAAATAAAAAGTTGAGTGGAATGTGACAGCTCCTAATGTGAATTTTCTTCTTTGATGTTTACACTTTTGTTAACACTATATTTTTTTGCCAAAGTACCCCAAAATAAAAACAGAAACCAAACAAACAAAAGAAACCCCAACAATGTTTAGATTTCTCTCTTTCAATGTTGTAATTTGTTCTTTTTATATTTAAGGTTTGGGAAGGTTTTAATGACGCAAGAAATAAGGAAAAAAAGAGTGGAAAAATCTTTTCTGTTCTGGAAGATCTGTGCTACTCTGAATGATCAAAGAGTGCATTTCAATGTTAACAATTTGAAAAGGAGATCGATAATCTTGAGCACTTTCCTGCTATATTATTACAATCTGCACTCTGTCTAAAGTTTAATTTTAAAAATAATTGTCCCTTATTAAAATCACCCACATTACATTACTGCTGGTCATGCAGAAAATTACTTTGCTTCAGGAGACAAAACCATCCGATAAAATAATTTCTGTCCTATAGATGAAAGAAAATTTGTATAATCACAGTGCAAAATCTTGGAAGTGCTTTGTTTACTAAACTGAGCTGCAAGCACCAAGAAGAAGAGTTAGTGCATGTGACTGTCATGCATTTTTGCTGCTTTCTTGAAACTAAGAAGTGATCTCCCTAGTCCTTCTGGCATTTTTATATAGTCTTTATGAAATGGAAAATAAACATTTATAAATGACAGAACTATCAAAACTCTTGGAAAAAGTGAATGCAATGATCCCATTTACAAGAAGAATTTTCTATACTTCCATTTATGCATTTTTTTCAGAATGTAGTGAGTTGACAGTACAGAAAAAGTTGGATAAAATTGGGTTGGGTTTTTTTTCTCTTTTCTTCTGACAGGTTTGATCAAAAGAAAAAAGAACATGAAATGTACCTTGGGGCAAAAAATGAAAATTATAAAGTTGAACTTCTGAATTTTTAATAATCTATCAGTCTGAGGTTTTATTTTTTTTTGTTTGTTTTTTTTTTTGGTAGTGAAACCAATAGATGCAGCAATAGAAACACTAACATGACTTAAATAAACAAAAAATAAACTGAAAATTATAATTATGTAAGAGATTTGTTTATTTTATCTAAGAGAAAGTAATTTTTATGATGGCAAGGCAGTTTCCTTTTTATTCTTATTTATTCTTATCCCATTCTACCACGTAAAGGCTAGAATTCTCCATGTACTTATCTCTTCTCTACACTGACCTACTTCAGGGGCTGGAGGAGAATTCAGTTGGAACTATGGAAGCCTTAGTGAGCAATGATCCTGTGTATTCTGTAACAGCTGCCTGGTTGGGATGTGTGTGTGAGCTGTGAAATGATCAAACAAAACATGCAGCAAACAGCAGCAGTGAGCTGCTGCACAAGGGCTGCTGGATCAGGAGCAGCAGATGCTGACAGCCATGCCCTCCCTGTCTCCCTATCCCAATATGGCACACACACCCATTTAACGTTTTTGTCAGTCCCTTGGAGAAAGTGTCAGAGCTCACTCTCTAAGATTAGAGATGACACCAAATGCAGGGAAGCTGCTCAGTAACTCTAGAGTGGGGGGAGGTACTGTTCACACATATCTAGTCAACATGGAGGAACAGGTCAACAGGAAATGTAAGGAATTTGGCAAGGCACATGAGACACTTGTGCCAGGATATGGGCAGGTATCTGTCTGTCTGGGAGCCCCTTAGAAAATACCTGCCAAGTCTCTCGTGGGTTTGGTTTGTTTTGCTTTGTTTGTAATCTCCATAGCTTCATCTAAGGTGACTTAATTATAAATCAGAAGTACATCAGCTGCCTGATGATTGATGAATAGATGTAATATATTCTATGTGAATTGATGAACAGATAGTATAAGTCTATTGACTTACATGAAAATTTAGTCTTTTTGTTTCCATGGCTGCTAAGGGAAAAACATTGGTGAATTATAGTTGATTGCACAGAGGTGATATGAGAGCAAGCAAGGTACCTACCTACTTTGATCCACTGGCAAAGTTAATTTGTATCACACTGCCTTTTAGATATATTACTGCTTCGAAGTATGCATACTGAGAGGATGAGACCATTAAATAAATTATTACACAAAGGTAAGTTGTAGTAACTCCTTTAAGACATTTAAATATAGGATTGGCAATAAAATGTAATGATAAATTATAGTTTTAATAGATCTTGAAGAATATGTTCCAATACAATTTTAAGGGCTCAATAAAATTTGATACCTAACTCTCAGTAAAATATAGCTAGACTTTCTGCATTAGTGCATAATAGTAGAAGGTTTCAGTAATTTAAAGAGAAAGTTAATATTTTATATAAATATTTAAATACTTGACACATTATGAGAGAGATGGAAACCAACATCTCATATTACTAAGTAACTGTTTGGTTGATTCTATTAGAATTGTAGTAATTTGTGTTGGTTCTAAAAGTCATTCCTAATCTGGCTCATGCTAGAGGACTAAAACAATCTTTAAAAAAAATATGTCACCACTTCACCTGTGTGTTTTTCACCACTCATTTCACACTTATATTTGCTACTTAGTGAGAATGATTACTTTTTGAGATCTCAGTACATCTCTCCTGGTCATTAAACATTTGACCTTCTTACACTGATCAGCAAGTGATAATTTATCATCACACAATAGACAGGGCATTGCTATACTGGATAATAGGGTACATGTTTATTCTTGCTAAAAATTTCTTTCAGGACTGCAGAAACTAGTATAAAGTATTCTAAAAGAAAATAATATTTCTCAGAAATAAGACTCGTAAACAGCAGACTTTTTTATTCACAAAACCTCTCACAGTATTTTTAAAATATATTGAGGATTTTTAATTTAAAAAGATAAATTAGCATAATAAGTGTCTCAGTAGGCAACTACTTCTTACTGACTAACTATGATTGCTGAAGTCACAACTCATGTTTTTATTCTATGAAGAAAGTTATAAATCCACATTATTTCCAATGGAATTAATATTGATTGTACTTGGCCATATTAGTGCATTCCTGTAATTACAGTCACCACTCATACAGTACAAGTAATTGGTCTAGCAAGGCTTCCAAAATACATCCTAGAAAGAAAAAAATAATTAGATTTTGTGAAACATTTTCAAGCTCCTAATGCACTAAGTTGAAACAAGAACCAGCTCTTATTAGCAGCCAGTGGAATGACGTGCATTTTCAGATGGGTGAAAATTTTAAAGGCACTCCATGCCAATATGGCCAAAGACAAAAATTTTCATGTTTTCTATGAATCAAAATCCCTACAGAAGCAGAAACATGTTCCTTGTAAGATCAGACAGATACTGTCCAAAACTGCCCTTAGTTTTATCAGCTTGTTTCTGGTCTGCACTAAGCAGCAGTAAAGAACCTAGCAAAAATCATGCTATTTTTAGACTGAATGGGTCACAGCTCAAATCCATCCCTGTAGATCACAAAAATGCTGAGTAAGAAGGTAATTCCTGAGTAGTCCTGAATGGAAGCTTTTCTTAAAGTAAATGAACAGTGATAGCATGACTTCAGAAACCTTTTATAAATTTTTCAGAATTTGCCTGCCAAACTCTGTGGTAGATAGTTCTATCCAATTTTTCAACAAAAATATAATGCTATAATTACATGTCCCATAATTGAAAAGATGTTGTCTAAGTGGGGGACAAGGAATTTCCATTCTCTCCACAGATTAGAATTGTCTACATCTCCACACTTTAAAAAATAATATATATAAAAAGATATTAAGTACGGACTTTTTTTACTAATGTAATCTGAGCTATGTAGAACCCCCAGACATCTTTATAAGATTTCTTATGTGGGAAAGAAAAAGAGGGGAGAATTAGGAAAAGGAATTCTGTGTTGCTGATTGACATAAGAGTGAGCAAATCTGCCTATGATTTTCCTGACTCATTGCCTTAGAGAAACTAGGAACAAGGCTATGAAAAGCAGCTAGTCCATTACTATATTAGCACTTTTCTTCTAACTAATTATCTTTAAGTTTTCCAAAATATATAAACAATCACTCTGTGAGTCTTCTTAATTATTCTGAGTGATCCATATGTTTCCTTCATTTTTCATAAAGAACACAAAGTGCCTACATAGCAGAGCCTGTGTTGAAAAACTAAAACAAAACAAAACAAAAAACCAAATAAATAAATTTAAAAAAAGCTAAAAAAGAAGAAAAAATACAAAGCTTTTAAACACTGGAGAAGTTAACTTTGCACTTTACTCAGAAAATTGATACAGTATATGATGCTATCTTCTCTTCCATTTAAAATTGAACCCCAAGCTGTAGATCATCAAAACTCATTTTCCACAAAACTAACAAAATGCAGTTTGACAGATTGATTCTTGTTAACAGTGAAAAGGTATTGCACATACTGACCTGAACTGATTTCAGGTTGTTTTTTTTTTTATATAATAAGAATAGATCATCACTTTTTATCTCCTGACATATGGATAATAGAAGATTTATGCAATTTGAAAATGTCAAAGAATTTAAACAGCAGAATGCATAATTTCTGGCTCAATATGATTTTTTAAATTGAATATGTAAATAACAATAGGAAACACAAGAAATTAACAGGAAATAAAAACTACTTCTGGAGGAAAAAAATAACACAAGAATAGAATCACTGTTGGACATAAATTTTTTTCCCTGCATAGCTCTGATCACCTACACATCTTCCCTCTCAGGGAGGAATTATGGGGTCATCCAGAAGTTTAAAACAAATGAGACCTTTTTTAGGGCAGTGACATTTTTCAAAAATGTGCTTTTACTAAACATTTATATATTTTTCATAGGTTCAAGATCAGAACTTTTTCTTATTTAAGAATAAGGATCATTAAGAGAGCTACCAAGAATTCCACCACTGTCAAGTGTAGTTTGAAATCAATGCTTTTCAGGAAGATCAGGTCCTGTCCTCAGCGTGCCAGACAATGGTGAGACTGATTTTTTTATAAGTTATATAGTATATAGAACAAAAATATACAAATCTTAAAAGTCTGTGGTTCATAAAAAAATATAGATAATAAAAAAATTCCTGATCACTGCCTCTCCTTTAAACATCACTGGTGACTCAAGCACTTCCCTGGGCAGCCTCTTCCAAAGCTTGATCACCCTGCCAGTGAAGACAGGCACCTTTGCAAACACTCTGCCCCCAGCCTGTCATACTACCTGGGGTTGTTGTGATCCAAGAGCAGGACCCAGCACGTGGCCTTGTTGAGCTTCACATTATTGGCCTTGGATTGATTACATCCCCCATTATATATTCTCCATAGGTAAACCATTGTAGTAGTCAATCTTCATTCTTTAAAATGTCATCAGAAAATACTAGATGCTTTTATTATATTATTACATCTATCAGGATGCTAACATGCATGTTGAAGTCTGCATAGTGTGCATGAATAGTGTGAAGCTAAACTTTTGATGGAAGCAATTAAAAAAACACATTTTATTAAAAAAAATTCACTTTGTTACCACTGTGAAAACATTTCCTCAAGAAAATTGTTGTAAAGGAACTAAGTATAGGGTAGTGATTTCTTAAAAAAGAGTCATTAGCTGAGCATCTACACTTAATTGCAATCTCAGTTATACCTTATGGACACAGAGACATTATGTACTTCTTGTAAAATTTTAAATCCAAATAGTTAAATTCAGATAAATACTTGTGCTAAAGTCCAAGTACAGAAATAACCGATCTGTATTTATGTCTCTGTCTAAAGTGAACTCAGTATATTTTGAATAGAAATGACAGCTTGTAGGTTTAATGCAGTTAAAGTAATTTGTTCTAATTCAATTCACATTGATTTACTTTTTCTGAATGTTCTACTTTTAAAATTATTGAAGGAAGGACTGGCTTTTTTAATGATAAGAAAGTTGTTTTTCAAGGCTCTAATACAGGGAAAACACCATTCAGAAGAAAGCACTACTTCTAGAAGCCATCATTATAATTTTAAATTCTCTTCTGTGATCTGTAAGGGTCTGCTTCAAAAACAGAGCCGCATTAAAGTAAATAACATTTCCCAACGTTTAAGTGAGATTAATTCAGCTAAAGAAAACATGTATTCTTACCTGGCAACTTCCAATGTTGCTCACATAAAAACTCTTATATATTTACTTATGCAAAATAATATGTACACAGCAATGACTCCCACAAAGTCATTAGCCTCCCACTGACTTGCTGTGCAGCAATTTAATCAAAGCTTAAGGGAAAAACTAATTCATTGCAGCTACTTTGTGTAAAACCAGAATGATCTGAAGCTACAGCAATAAAAAAAAGTCTTCTCTGTAAAAGGATAGGTACAAGAAAAGAGATGAAGGAATTCACACAAATTAATCCAGGTAAAGGTTAGGTACACTGCTTGGAGCAATGATAAAATTGTGGCTCTTAGGTAAGCAAACAGGGTTGCCATAGCTGTTTAATACTTGTCTTTCTCACTGTGAAAAATGGGAACAATAAATACTGAACTGCCATATTGACAGACATAAGGCAATAAACATCTCTCAGCAATATCCAGTTATTATTACAAAAAGAGAAAGAGAACAAAGGGTATTCTAACCTTATAAAATGTTATAATGAAACTAAAAACTCAGTTCTCAGTGTACTAGGTATTCAAATTTCCAAAGGGGAAATATTTTGCAAAGTGAGCTAACTTCCCTCCACTGAGAGAGCAAAAAATTTCTGTTGTGGACGTAGCACTGACCCAGCTTTAGGCCAGGGACAGGTTGCACACCTTGATTACAACTGTACTTCATTAATTACATCAGCTACCTGCGGACATAATGATAGGAGAGTTTCTTACATGTCCACCTATCAGATGATTTCAAGGTTTTGAATGTGGCTATGTCTGAGAGAATTCATGAGCTATTTAGGAATACAGAACTAAAAACTACTAAACAAAAATGTCATAGAGTCTAAGGTATCTGTGAAATAAATCAGCTCTGAAAAGCCAGTGAAATAAATACCTTTTTCAAACCTTCTCCAAATACACGTCTACTGGACATATGAGAGTATCTTCCCACCAAATGAACTCAGAAGTGACACCTATAATTTGACTAAAGAGAGCAGGAAAGCCTGAGGATATTACCAACATTCAAAGGAACTTAAATCAGCACGAAGTGTGTTAAATAAAATCTCTATACTTATACTCAAATTTAAAAGGAAAATAAAGCAATAACACTATATGATATTAAAGGTGCTATTTAAGTTGATGCTGTTGAATGTTTAAACACTGGAGAAGAGTAAAATTAGGAATCTAAATCCTTATAGCAGAACTGATTTCAGCTTGCTGCACCAGACAGGAAACCTCACCCTTACCACCTAATGAGTTATAACCACAACTTTTTTCCTTTTCATTCTCATGCCATTTCTGTTAGAGCTCTTAGAGACTCTATAAAGTGGAGAAGTTTAAACTTTAAGGCCTTTCCAGAAACACTCTGGAAATATACACTATTTCTAGGTTGTTTAAATAATTTTCTTGTTCTATATGATAAAAGAAACAATAAATGACACAGATTTTAGTAAAGCATTCAATATTATTAACAAGACATTTCTTTACAAATGTAGATTCGTGTAAAACCCAAAAATTGCTCACACTTACAGCCTTGGAAAATACTAAATAATACCTTCTCCCTGCCCCTACCAGCAATTCCCACCCTCTACTGGTCTACTTCTTTCTAAATCAGTTGAGGTTTTGACTGGGTTTTCTGGACAGTCCCATGAGAATACAATATTTAGAAGGAACAAAGATTACTTTTTCCAAGTGAGAGAAAGAATATTCACTCCCAGAATTTAAGAGACTAAAAAGAGAGACTGCCACCGAGAAAAACTCATTTTAAGAATGGACCTAATAACAGGTCTTTGATTCCCTTCCTGTATATAAAGCCTTCCTGATTTCAGAACGTTTCTAAATTTAAATTCAGTGTGTTCTTGCTCCTACTGGATTGATTAATGTCACTGTTTTATTGTCTGGACTAATCCTTTTCCAAGATCCCTTCTTTTTAACACCACTACTTGCAAAACTAGAGGTAACAAACAAACTTGTCAAGGACTTCTACAAAGAAGCCCTTCAACTATTATCCAAAGACTAAAAATCTAAGCAAAAGAATTAATTTCTTAGCAGAATTTTAATATTTCTCTACGTCTGTAAAATCCTAATATTTCCTGATCATTTATAATTTGTGTCCCAATGACAATTTTGTCATTGTGTAGATAGTACAAACTTTAATAATTAATAATGGATAAATCTCAGCTGTTTTTGCTGATGTTTAATGAGATCAGGAAGCCTGTGATTGTCACATACAAAAACCTACTTACACAGAATTTGGAGATTAAAGTCCATGAAATTCAGCAGTCTATTCTCAATTTGAGAAAAGCCCAAACCAAAACCAAACAACAAATAAAAACAAAACACAACAACACAAAAACCCCCCCAACCAACAACAACAGCAAAACCCCAAACGAAACCAGAAAACTATGGAAGAAGTCTGGGAACCTTACATGCAATTTTAAGCTTCACATTTGCCTTGGCTATGCCAAGGCCATGTTCTGCTCCATGCAAGAGCTATTTCAGATTCCTAATGGGAAAAACTGTGCCTTGTTCTGTACAGGGAACAAAGCAGCCACACTGATATAAACTTCTCTTGTAGGAATATATATTGCATCTCATTATTTGATCTTAAGCATACACAAGCCTTATTACTTTTGTTCTGGAAAGCCCTAGAAACAAATTCCAGCAGCAAGAAAACAGCCACTCAGTTGGGGTATCTCTAAAATATTGATGTTCTTCGGTACAATGAGAACAAATCATCCAGCTGTCTGTTTTGCATGTGCCCAGGAAGAAAGTATCCCATTCCCTTTCCTCTCTATGCAACACTCAGAGCTAAGCTGAGCAGAATTCTTAAGAAACCATATGCTATTAAACAGCAAAAGCAGAGATGAGATCAGTGAACAATGCATTGAAAAAAAATAAAAAAAAACCCACTCCACAAACAGACAAAACAATTATATAGGTATAAAAAACTTATCCAGAACGCAATTTTGACTCTTTATATTCCTCAAGTAATATACATTTCCCAAAGTGTTGAGGAAATAAATGTTTGTTAATTATGACTTAAACCATATATGCTCATAAGAATGCAACTTTTGAGTAGGGAAATTTGTTTTCATTAGGATGAAAACAGTGCAAAAAGGAATAGAAATTACACTGTATTTTCTTGTTATACTGAAAAAGAAAAAGTACCACTTCTGTTTCAAAAACTGAAAAATGTAAAAGTAATTCCTAATGCACAGAAAGGAGCACTGAGATTATACTACATGGTATTTCTATCACATAATTAAATGAATTAGCCTTAGAACAAAGTTATTCAAGAAGAAGATATACTTAAAAATTAAACTTTTTATTAAAACACTTTTACACCAAAGGCTTCTACAAAGCAGAAAAATCTATTTAAGAAGCAGTATTTTCTTGTTAATTATAAATATAAGTGGGCTAGTCTTCATGCCATCTATGTTCTAACAAGATTTGTATTTCAATAGGGAAAAAAATAAAAATTAATGTTTGGGAAGTGGTTTAATTTGAATCTGTTCAGATTTTATTGAAAATTGTATGAAGAATCTTTAGTAATCTGTGAGTGGCAGTTTTCCCTGACAGCCAGGAGGGCCAACCCTGTCCTGGGGGGCATCAGGCACATCATCACAGGCAGGCAAGGGAGGGGATTGTCCTGCTCTGCTCTGAGCTGGGGCAGCCTCACCTCCTATGTCTGTGTGAAGTTTTGGGTGCCACAATGCAAAAAATATATTAAGCTGTTGGAGAGCATCCAAAGGAGAGCTATGACAATGCTGAAGGCCCTTGAAGGGAAGCTGTATGAGAAGCAGCTGAGGTCACTTGGTCTGTTCAGCCTGGAGGAGACTGAAGGGAGACCTCATTGGACTCTATGACTTCCTCTTGAGGGGAAGAGGAGGGGCAGGCACTGATCTCTGTGGTGACCAGCGACAGGACGTGAGGGAATGATCTAAATCAAGGGATGTTTAGGTTGGATATTAGAAAAAGATTGGCCATCCTGAGGTGGCTGGGTGCTAGAACAGGCTCCTCAGGGAAGTGGTAATAACCTTAAGCCTGACAGAGTTCAAGAAGGATTTGGACAATGCTCTCATGCTCATAGTGTGATTCTCAGGGATGGTCCTGGTTTAGGTTATTCACTGAAAATAATAACATGGATTGTCTCTGGGTTCAGATTGTCAGCAAGGCCCTCTGGAAGAAACTTTTTTGCTGCCAAAACAGAACTGAGGCTCAGAATAGCTCACACACAATTAATCTTTTTTTAATCCATCAAGTTCCTGCTGCAAGGTACTCTAAGCCAACAAATTGTTTCACTCAGTGTATAGCAATGTCTTTGCACCTAATATATGAAGGGAATTATTATTAATGAGATTATTATGCTTAGCAGTTCTCAAACAACACACTGATCATTTAATTCACTCTGAAAAGAGAAAGAATAAGCTATAGAACTGTCAAAATATGTGCCATGCCTGCTGAATTGATGAAGTACTGAATAAAGGAGGAACCTGCCTCTGAATCTTTATCAGGTTGTATTTTCTAATAAACTGTGACATGGGATATAAGATCCCTCTCTGTGCTGTTTGTCTGGATCCATTACAACACTACAAAATGGCTCAAACATAGTGAACACTGTTCATGAGTAATAATGGACTAGACCCAGAACAGAGAATAGAGACTAATGCCCAGGTATGTGATTACTTTATGTGATGACAGAGAGAAAAGTTAGCGATTTTATAATCCTGATTCATCTGTCTTTCACATTTCCTTCTCTTCCTAGGCAAGAAAACCTCAAAGAAGCACACTAAAGTGAACGTGTCTAGGGCAAGTCCACCTTGGTTTTACAAGGGAGAGTAGCTACTTGACTATAGGTTGGGAAGTCTCACTTCATTACAACAATGCAACAAAGTTAAACTATTTCCACAAGTCTGAAAACAAAAGCAGTTTAAGGAGAGGATGGCTGGAGGGATTCAGGTAGGCATGGCAGCAAGTAAAGCTACCCACAAAGACAGTAGGTGCTAAGGCAACTACTTCAGACTCCCTAGCCTCTAAAAAATCACACAAAATTTAATCCTAGAGTTTGCTTTCATTTTAGAGTGACATAAAAACCTGCAAATATAATGTGGCTGTGGAAAATATGATACTTTAATTCCTTGAGTGTCTCAGAAAATTGCAGACTAGATTAGTGTGACTAATTAAAGGGAAAATATCGAAGAGCACCATCATATATGTGAACAGTAACAAGCGTATCAACTGCAACTCAATCTGATTTCTAAACCACACCATGGTATTATTTGCATAAACTTCAATTGAATTTTAGAAAAAACTGTATGAAAGCAAAAAGAAATACCCAATCTCATTAACACTGACATTGGTGAGATCTACTGCAGACCAGTGACTGATTTTCAGACTACTATGTTTTCCACATGGTAGCCTATAAAGTAGATACAGAGCACTGCATTTAACTTTTGAAATATATAAACTCTAAGGAGGAATAATAAAGATGATAATGTAAAATATTCTTACTCTTCCATCTCAAGTTGTTCTGTGCAGTTTAGACAACAGATTATTTGTAAAGTGTATAAAACAAAGTTTTGAGATATACATATATATGTACAAAAGGTCAATTTAGATTTACTGCAGCTTTAACAACTCCGTAATAGCAATCTGTATGAGTATCTAATATTATGTTCTCCTTTCTCTTTTAGACAATTATTCTTCCTTAAAGTACCTACAGTATGTGTTTATAAATGGTATATTTAGTCATAAAATTTGCTGAATTTAGTGCTTTATGCTTTTACACTTCAGTAGCTTTAATGTATCTCAGATTTACAGAGCTGTGTTCCTTTTTAAATGTATTTTCTTTCTTTTTGCAGAACTATAAAATCTTTTAAAAGATCTTGAAGTATTGTATGTATCAACAGTTACAGTTTAAAATATTTTTCTAAGCATTCTATTTCAGTGAGACCTTAAAAATCATTTTTCCCAGATAGATCTCTTTAAAATTATTTTATTTATTCATTATTTTATATCTCATTCAGCCAAGTCCAAATATATATAGTAGTATCTAGTATATACTACAGTGCTTTGTTTCATATGTTTATTGTGACAATATATTTCGTTAATACTTCACCTATCACTGATATCTTTAAATACTGTATTCTGTGTGTACCTTTTGCTGGCTTTTGCAGTTTTACTACAAATGTTTAGTTTATCTGTGCTTAATCCTAAAATACTTTTTAAATCTTTTTACCTGAAAATGGGTACTAAAACAAAGTTTAGATATTTTCCTTTGTGCTTGTCAGTTTGCTAAAGCTATCTATAACCCAATGTTAAAAAGTTCCTTAAATCCATAAAGCAGAAGACTGTGTCTGAAAGTGTTTGTGTAGCTTCTCTATCCCTAAGAAAGTCCACATGGAAGTGCATTTTAAAGTAGAAGCTCAGGACTGCTGACTTTAATCACCTACTGTGTACACCAATAATCCTAGAGCTGGTCCATATCCTCCTTACAGACACAACCATCTCAAGAGATTAGAGCAGATGAAGACTATTTGTAATTTCAGGATAAATAACTTAAATTTCAGGATAGTTTCTTAGTACTTCTAAACTATAACTAGTGTGTAAAGTTGTCCTTGATGCCAGGAACTGATGGAAGATTAACACTGGCCTCAGGAGCTGTCAACTCACTGCAGCCTCCTGAAAACTTTTTACAAGAGGCTATGTAAGCATCTGATGCACTGATGACATTGGGGCTGCCTCCTATACAACCTTCTGACATGTAAAGCAATGTGTTTGGGCCATATTGTATATCAAGATATATTTTCAACTTGATGACTCCCTGTACCAAGGAATTTAATTTGACACCAGATTAACTTATATGGATATATTAAAAAACAAACAAACAAACGATATTTTGTCTATATAATGTAAGAATTTTTTTCGATATTTTATTCATGTTCAAGGATTTATGTAGTATCTGAAAGTATAAATATTCTTTAATGAAATGTCTATCTACAAATGTCTATGCCATAAGTTTTAGCTTTTATATTGCAGATCCTGTACTGCATTAGTGTATAACTCTGAACTTCATATGGAATGTTCATAAACTCTCTTCACAATTTGGTCAGACAAAACAATGCCTTCTCAGATGGCATTGTCAAGGTCATCATCTCAGCCTCAGGCCCAAAAAGTAGCGACAAAAGTGAATGGGGGGGGTGGGGGGGGGGGGGCAAACTGAGGGAATGTGACTTCATCAACTGGAGCTGTAATTGGGCAATTAACCCCTGATATGCAAATAGACCAAACTCATACCTGTCTAAAAACTTCGTCTATCTTGGGTGTAGCATGTGCTAGGCTCTTGCATTGCCCAAAGTGTCTCTGTTAAAGGCTTTTTATAAATACCCACATTATTCTCTAACTCTGTCTAGCCTCCGCTCTTGGCAGGCTTTCCAAGGCATCAGCATAAATGAAGAATTACAAATCCCAAAGCCTGAAGCGTGTGGAATTAATTTCTATTTTCTGGGTTTGTATTGTGAAAATAATGTTCAGAGTACATGGTAGGCCATTAACTACTTTGTCACAGCTCTGCTTGCTTTTTTTTGTTGTTGTTGTTGTTCTCATCAGTTTCATGAAAATATTGTTTCTCATACTGCTTTTTGTCTGACTTAAAGGTTTAGCTTAGCTTGGCTATACATGATGAAATTGAATTTAAAAGCACGAATCATCTAGTTGAAACAATGGAAAATAACCAAGTAAACTTGGGAGAATTTTATTTCAATGGATTTTCTGCTAGATAACCATGAAAACAAAAGCTATCAAGGCCAGAGAGAAAGTTTCAGTTTATTTTTTTTTTCCCACAAGACACAATAATTTGATATGTTAGTTCTATCAACTGCTTTTTCATCTATTCATTCTTACATCTACTCACATTTACTAACACAGGTGTTTGGATGACTTCAATTCCATGAATGAACTGTTCTTATTGCTATTTTTATTATGAGTCCTATTCCTAAATTCCTATTTCCTTCTTTAGTGATCATTACTGATGATCTTGTATTGCTGACTTTTTCCCTCATCAGAAGTTCAGTGTATCATCATGGTTCTTTTTATGCTAAATTCCTTACTCCAATATTCATAACCATCATAGCTTGCTAAGCTACCAGTTTTATCTTTCAATATTTAAATAACATCTAGTTCATTGTATCACCAAACAGAAAGATTTGAACTTTAATAGATGTGACTGAACAGGGAAAAGAAAAGATTGTTATGATTGCTAAATAATTTTGGAAGGTTACTTTATACACAGGAATATGATTAAGAATAATATACAGAGTAATATACAATATACATTATTGTACACACTTATGCATAGACATAGATGTAGACATAGACACAGACATAGATTTGATATAAATATAGATAGATAGAGATATAGACAGATTATGATATAGATACATATACAGATAGAGATTAGATAGATATAGATATATAGATATAGATAGATATATGATATAGTTATAGATGGATAGATATAGATATAGATGATATAGATATAGATATAGAGATGCAGACATGTGCTACATATATAGGTTAGCCATTGCAGATATGGATAAATAAAGGAGAAGAGACATATTGATCAAATGATTAAAACTGACCCTAATCCTCATTATAACAAATGTCCTTGAGCAGCTTCACCCAGTAACAATAGCTCTATAATCCCTTGCAAAGAGAAAGATCATCATGAGATGGTCACTGTATAGAGACTAAGAGCACTAAATTCTTACAACAATTAATAAAAACGTTATTTCCTTATGACAAATACTAGTTCAGAGCAACCATTTTAATGCTTAGTATCCCATTTCAGTTTGTGGTGAGCAGAGCTGTTGGAGTGGTGTCACTACAGTGATGATGATCCCAATGCAGCATATCACTGCTGGCTTTTCCAATCAAGGTGAGGTGCTGGACCAGGTGAGGTCAGACCATATGTCCACATATAGTTAAAACTAATTTCAAATATTGTCTTAAAGAATACACTGAAGTTCATCTTTGCTAAATCACATGAAGGGATAAAAAATTCCACTTTCACATTTCTCAGCAGAAAAGGAAAGAATTGTTGCTGCTCCAAGGTTATGTGATTTCAGAATTTCATTTATGTTGTAAAAATACACAATAACACAGTTATTACTTTATCCTGAAGTGATGTCAGGGAAATATTGTTACAATATTTACACAGGTCTTTACTAGAGACAACAGTTCCATTTTGTGATTTCTTTCTCTTTCGAACCTTTCAACAACACAATTTTACTTGCAAAAATAATCATGCCAAGTGACATTCAATTTTGTACAACTTTTACAAGGCATCCATGGCGTGACAACAAATTTGCAGAAAAGCAGCAGCGACAACTTAAAGCTTGTTTTACATATATCGGAAAGAAGGTATTTCAAATTGATGTGTGTCTTAGTTTCTAAAATTCATACAAATTATCCACTTTTAGAAAGAGATGTAATCCTAAGATTGTTTCTTAACCTCCTAATGAGAATGTTTTGTGTGTTTTAAGATTTTTTTTGCCCTGTTGTAAGTGTGATGCCCTACCCAAAAGACTACCTAGTCACTTCATCACAGAGGGCACATTTGTGTCCTGTACATTGTTACTGATGCTCTCTGGGTGCTGCTCCTTGGGCACTGCCACAGTCCTGCTTTCTCTTTCTCAAGGTTCTGCCTTCTTTTTCTCAAGAGCACAGGCTTCTCCCCAGCAAAGCTCCTTAAATACTGGATATTGCAAAGACCTCTCAATAGCTCTGGGCTCCCTGAGCCTCTTTTGGTGTCACACAGCCTGGCCAGACCTGTTACAGCAGAAAAGGGAAAGATACAGGTTCCTTAAGACAAGAATTAAATGGCTGCCATCTGCCACAGGACCAAAACTACGGGACTGTCTGTAGAACCTGAGGGGATGAGAGTTGACAATAGGATCAGGCAGCTTTTGCTTAATCTACTCATCTCTTTGCATTAATGCTGCTGTGCCACTAGTGTGATTTATAAGTAATAGTTGCTGTCAAAAGGAAATTGCTGTTGTTTCTGGCCATGCATAACTTGTCAAAATTAAATACACACTTTGCAGTAGGGTTGCTGTCACCTCTGCTGCACCTCATTAGGCAAATTGAATTCATAGAACGTTAAATATTGTTGGGCCTGAGCTTCTCTCAACCACAAAATTCAAGTCACCAAATTATACTAATTATCCTCTTGCATTAGGGATTCTTTTTTAGCTGGGAGTTTATTTCAGAACTCGTCCAGTACAACTGTGAGGTGTCTACACCCAGCTGCCTTACCATGGAGGTGTGAGGCATAGTGCTGCCATTGCTGTCACCCCATGAGAGCTGCAAGCCTGGCCTGGTTTAAACATACCAAGGAGCTGAACACACTTCAGCTTTGCCCCTGGATGTGAGTTTTTCTGAACTTAAACCAGAGCTGCAAAAAATGTCAAGGTGCCAAATCAGCTGTATGCACGGGTCTGGTGGAGTGAGGGTAGCAATGGTGGTCATTGAGAATTCTCCATGCTTAAGGAAAAAAATGTTTATGTGCAATATATTTAGATATAGAGATAGATAGATAGATAGATAGATAGATAGAGATGATATAGATATAGATGATAGATATAGATATAGTTACAGATATAGATATAGATTAGATATAGATAGATATAGGTTAGATATAGGTATAGATATAGATATATTAAATATAGATCATATAGACAAATAGATGTAGGATACATAGATAGATAGATAGATAGATAGATAGATAGATAGATAGATAGATAGATAGATAGATAGATAGATATGATAGATATAGATGGTAGAGTTATAGATAGATAGATATAGATAGATATATTTAGATAAGTATCCTTAGTCTATCCTAAAAAATATAATTTCAATTTACAAATGTTATTCATATAAAGGCAGTCTTCCATATGTGTTGACATTCCAACATGAAACTGTCAGGACAAACACACTACACTACTATGGTTAGAGAACCAGAGTAATTTAGAATGCAAAAAAAAAGCATGGAAGAATACATGCATATAAAATCAGCTAGTGGGAATTTTCAGACTAAGTATGTTAAAAACATAAGTTATGATGCTGGTTTGTGTAGACATTAAACGTGTTTGCAATAGTCAACTTTTTCTATCATAAAGTTGTTGCAGTAGAAAATAAAGGCAGGAAAAATTAACTCTACTCAAACCAAAGCCAGCACAAATGGCCACAAAGAGAAATGGAGGAAATTACTTTTTTAAAAATAATTTTAATTTTTTTTTTTGTTTTTTTTTTTTTTTTTTTTGTTTTTTTTTTTACTGTGAGTGTGGTCAAATACTGGAACAGGTTGCTCAGCTAGATTGTGCAGTTTGCACCCTTGGGAATATTCAACACTTGACTAGATATTGTCTGGGAAAACTGTGCTAGTCAGCACTACTTGAGGAGGGTGATTGGACAGAATTGATAGTGACTATTTGGGAGGACACACAAGAAGTTTTCTGGAAGCCCAAAATGAGCTCCCAAGATACTATGATTTAGCCTTTTATTTTTATAAAAATGGTGCTTTTCACCTGCTTTACCTTATTTCCTTCTATTCTCATATTCTTTCTCAACTAGAAACTAAAAAGGTCTTCTTCTAGAAATTTGTTTTAGAGAAAAAAAAAAAAATCCTAATGTACCAGTGTCACATTCTGAACAATGTTCTCCCTCACTCACAAATAATAAAATCCTACCTGTAACAATTAGGTCAAATCACTTCAATATTTTTTGTATTAAGACCATTGGATTTGACTTCCTAAGAACAATGCTGAAGGCACTGAGTAGACAAATTACTAGAATACAGTAAATTTATAGGATTGCCTTTTAGAAAGTTTAATAACTAGAAATATTAATAATTACCAGTAGTACTCAGCCAGGTAATCTTTATACATTTCCCATGGTCATTTCCACAGTCATTATTTGATTAATGGGAATTCATTGACCCTAAGATAATTACCCAATCATTACCAGACAACAAAATTAACTTCAATAATAACTATCAATCAATACAATCACTAATGCAGTATGGCTTACATTAATGATCCAACATTAAGATTTGAGTTTGTGTAATATTCACATTCATTAATGCTTGTTTGTGTTCTTCAGAATACCATATTCAAAAAGAGATGCTTAGATTAAACATCTATTCCTTCACATGCAGTCCTTTGTACACGACATATTAGATTTCCCCACTTTGCATTTGCATCTCAAAATGTGCTTTGGTAAGTGTCCAACAATGGAAATTAAGAGAGCACTTGCAAGCAGGTTTAAAATTCAGTATACATTCACACTTACTCTCATGTTCCCTTCTGACATCATTCTCTGGCTAGAGAGTACAATTAATGATATTTCAGACTATCAAATCAATAGAACTACTCACTTATGCATACAGACAACCAATCATTTCATGCAAGACTTCTTGAACACCCTGTTTTTACAAGTTGCAAAAAACCTTCTTGTACAGAACATGTACTGGCTTATCACTAAGATGTGCTTCATATAACTTGACATTCATGAATGAAATTGAGCTTTCCTCCCCAATGAAACTTCTTCAAGCTGAGATACAGTTGGCACCATGCTTCTTCTACCTGATTGCTCTGAGAGATGCAAAGATATCCCCTCTTGGTTATAGTAAATGTTAAGCTATTTTAGATACATGGACTTTATGTGATTTTATATTTATATGATAAAATGCTGTGAATATCTAATGGAATTTTACTCAATACTTCTGAGGGTAATTGTCAACAAAGTTTAAAAACTTTGTTATCTAAAATATTTTTATATACTTTAGATTATGTTAAAGATACACACCACACTTTGTATACATGTATCTTATATAATAAAATTGTTGATTATGAAAAGTTATTTACTTATACATGAATTTTCTGTTTAATGTTCTTTATATTCGGTGCTTTCTAGCTTAAAATTTTAAGTAGTTTTATATAGGGAATGGTCTTATAACATTGATTATATTGTCTCTTGTCTTATAACAATGTTCATACTGACGGACAAAAAAACCTTAACATTTTCTTGCCTGGCTTCTCATTTTTACCCAGTTTTAACACTTTTCCATATCTTAATTATTTTCAATTGATAGTTAATGAAGTCATTATGAATAAAATATAAAATATATTCAATATATTCAATATTCAAGCGATCCCTTGAATCAAAAAGGCTTTTTTTGCATATTGATTTTATTTTAAATAATTTCTCCTAACACAAATGTATCTGAAAATACTACTAAAGGAACTCTTCGTTTATGCTTAAGAAACCTGTGTTCTGTAAACCTATTAAATTTAGGTTTGGATTTTAATACTATATTTAATACACCAAGCAATATTTCTCCATTTCTCTTAAATGTACAGCCTTAATATTACTATTATATGATGTTAAAATTTTCAGATAACCATGACTGTATAGATGTTTTCAGAATGAGGGATTTAGTTTTGAATGTTAGATCTTTGATATTAAACATGTGAAATTTGAAAAACTTGAAAAATAGAAAGTGTTTTAATTATGTTTGCTAGAAAACACACACATTAAAAAAACAGTTGTTTCATTTAGCCAGTCATAGATACAAACACAATTAGCAGACTTTAATAAAAAAAATAAGCATCAAAACACTAAGTTAAAAAAATTTATATTTTAAGGGGAAGATACAAGTTGGTAAATTTTTTGGAAGTTCTATCAGATTATTTCTATTTGAATTAACTGTATTAATTAAAATGGTAAATTAACTTTTATTTTCTATTTCAAGATATTCTCCTAAATTTCATTCTGAATCACAGTTCAATTAGCCTTAGAAAATAAATTTCAATATAAGTTATTTTAACAATACCTTTAAGGTAATTTATATAACCCTGTCATAACTTTTCAGTCCTCATTTATGCTATTTATTTATTTCATTGTATCTATCAGGCCTACCTGAAGTGATAATTGCCTTCCAAATACATGAAAACAGCCATTTGAGGAAAATTATTTCAACTATTTTATAGACAGAGGTCCCTCTGCTAGTGAAAATTCACAACCAGATGCTAAACTAGAAATAAAGAATCCATTACCCAGTTGCTTTGTCCTGGAGATAAACTGCTATTCCACAGCCCTGTGTTCTTTTGTGGGGCTGGAAGTGAGCCTGCCAAGGACAGGGAAAGTGGCATCAGGGTCACAGGTGCCACAGGAGACACCTTGCAGGGCAGCAGCACATAGCAGCAGAACAACAGGGTACCTGGTGGGACTTGGGGGATGTCTGGGGAGGTTCCTTTATGCTGTGCCATGTGCTTCTCTCAAACCCAGAAACCCGTGGATTCCCCAGAGGGAATTCCTCCTGCTGAGCCTGCGGCGTGAGGAAGAGCTCAGCACCCGAAGGCGATGCCATGGCTGCAGCTGCTCCACACCACTGCCAGGGCTGGGTGAGGAAACCACCTCTCTTCTCAGCAGCAGGCATGATTTAGCAGTTCCCAAATCCCTGGAGAGACAGAATTTTAGCAATCAGCAAGGGCAGTGAGAAAGTGATTCAGAAACAGCTTGCAGCCAGAGGAGCTGCAGGCATGGGGAACATGATGCTTGGGTGAGACCCCTTGGGCATCCTGATGCTTTTGTCCCCAGGATTGTCAGAATTAAATGGGAATATGATTGAGATTAGAAACATCAGAGATTTTGAGTTAAGATGTTTTGATTTCAAGTAAGACTCATTACTTTTGCATTATATTGTATTTTCAAAGGAAATGCTTTAAGAGAGCTTAATAACCAAGGTGTTTTAATGGTCTGATAAAATATGAAATATAAAATATATCTTCTTTAACCAAAATATTTTCTCAGTACTGATTTTTTTCCTCATTTGTAATCAGTACATTTCCAGACACAAAACAGTGAAAAGTCTCATTTCAGTAATCACCTGTGAAACGGAAATAATGATTATTTTATATTGTGAAGGATATTACACAGTTTCCACTATTTTTAAATACTGCTGATTTTAATCCTTTTTACTTAGATGAGGAAATGATGTTATACTACGGATATCTACTAACCGCTGTTGAAAGACAAGGTGAAAGCCTCTTACAAGAATGTGCAATGTAAACATTTTGAGAGAGTGATTTTAAGTCAGAAACAGAAACTGTAGTCATAATTTCCAATCTTCTTCTAATTGTATCTTTTATATCATAAACCTCACTCTATCAGCAAAGTGGTATGTTATTCCCATTATCCCCAAAATGAATCAGTTGCAAACTGCAACAAAGACAAAATAGGAGCAGGGCAGCTTGTGGTAATATTAAAATTGCTCTTTTGTTTTTTGAAAGATGTGTTATTCATGTGGATTCTTTACATTGCCAGAATAAGTGATATGATCACCCTGGAGGCAGAAATTAACTTGTCCCAGTGAAGTGCCTGATTAACTTTCAGGAACCCACAAACTTCTGCCACCAATAGTGTGAGGTAAATGTAACATCTCATCTAGGTTGTGCTCTCTGTTAGGAGTAGCAGAGTGGTTAATTCTCAGCAAAGATGATTTTTGTTTTAATTAATCTCCTGCCTTTCATTTTCAAGTTTCAAAATCCTCCAAAACAACCTCCAACCCCTCCCAGTGTTATTTAGCAAACTGCAACACGGTTAAATGGCATCATTAAGAGACTTTGTGCACCCAGATCAACCTCATGTACAATTTAACATGAATTTTCTCATTATTCACCAGCACATAAGACTATTAACAAGAATGATCCTCTTATTGCTCCTTAGTTCTTCTTTTGTGTCTCAAAAGGCTTAAAAGAGTCTATATCCATTATGTTTACTTGAGATCTATTTCATCTGATTAGTACAATCACTTGCCCTCAGTCAGAAACAGAAAATAAACTGACTCTGGTACAAATGCTGAAGGACAGTACAGACAAAAAAGAAAATAGACCTGTCTGGTGGAATCTGTAATCCTGCCATCAATATAGAGCTAAGAAGCCAGACTGCATGTGCAGAGGCCAAGATTTTCCTATCCAAATAGCCATAAAGAAATTAATTTAAGGTCATGGTATTGGATTCATAATAAGGAGGCAGTAATCCATTTCCTAAGGCTGCAACAGTCTTCCTGTGAGACTGTGATAAAGACATTTATTTCATAGATTTGGGAATGTATTCCCAGATTTAGCCACGAAATTTTTCTTAACAATAATACATACAATGAAGCAAATTGCTTAAAGACTTTAGCCTAAAGTACTAAAATACTTTACTGGATCAAGATTTTTAACCTGAAGCTTCCTAAATGAAGACAGCACTACTCTTTTTATCCCTCTGCCAGATCTCAACAGACTTGTTATCTATATGCCCAGTTTTACTTCTGTGAAAAGTCTCCATTAGTACAGAAAAATTATTTAGCACAACTAATCCTGAGCTTATTTGGGTTATACTTGCTTTTCAGAACAAGAAATAATGGTGTACCTTTTCTGTTCTTTATAATAGAGTAAACTTGATCTCATAAAAAATGACAGATTTACCATTACATTTTGTTGAAAGACTCTGTCATAGTCTATGTAGCCTGTGAGATAGGAGGGAACCAATGAGGAGTATGTCAGAGTATAAAGAAGTAATAATATCATTGTCCCTGACAAAGAAGGGTCTGAATTCAATGCAGGAACAGACACAAGCAAAAATCTATTTTATAGCATCCCTTGCAGTAATAAAAATTGCTGCTTGAGGCCACCTTCTGAGATATTGCTAAAGTAATTTTCTGTGATCTTTGAAGGTTGTTTCTGTACATACATATATATATATATACACACACACTCATACAAAATGGTCTGGTGTTGGAGGACAAAGCAATAAAAGAACAAAAAAATACTTTGAAGTTTAAATCCTATATCTAGGATTCAAAAGCACTGTTCACTTTTCCAGCATAGAACTGTCCTAATAAAACCCCAGTCATACCAGACATCCATCTTTTTTCAGGAATATAAAAGGAATAATGAATTGAACAGATATTTTATACTCAATAAGTAGTTCAGACAAATAAGAAATGACATAAACCTTAATAATAGTTTGATTAAGCCATTAAGATGGAAATTATCACACTCAAATATCTTATCCGTGAAACTGAGCATAGAAATTATTTTGAAATTATTCTAGAAGGATTTTTTTTTTCCCCCCAGTGTCTTGATATTAAATTACCTCATGTTTGGTTTTGTCACTTAAGGTAGTAGGGTGGCAAGACTGCAAAAGAAATGCAAATTATATTAAAATAGGCAAAGGTATTTATTTCCTGGGAATGTCAGAAAGAATAGTCTGAGTCTGCCCCAAACAGCAATTTTTCTTTCTTATCTGCCAGCAGTCTCCAGTCCTGCCAGACCATCCCATGTGTAGGGGAGATTTCAATACCTTTGTCTGCTGCTGTTTTGCCAGGCAAATCTGGGCAGGCTGCCTGCAAGGTAGGTTGTGCAGATGGTTGGTAGTCAGACACAAAGTGTTGGGTGCCAGCGTTCATGGTTACTACAACTGCAGTTTAGAAAGTAGAAGTAGCAAAAATACAGGAAAAATCACAAAACAATGGTACAGGTGCTCTAGTGAAATGACTGATGTCAATAACAGAAACATGGTAAGAAATAGACTCTGCACTGCATAATTACTGCTGCTGTGAGTCCCATGGAAACACAGATCCCCAAGAGGACTTGGGATAATTAAGAGTATGCCAAGTGTGATTTCTAAACAGTGCCTTCCTGTGAGAAATCCATTTGTTATCTCCTTGAAGGGACATGTTTGCCAGCATACAGAACAGAACATTGGTGGGTCTGAGCACTCAGCACTCCATTCCTCAGCCTGATAAGGCTTTTCTACCTACCTCTTCCAGCCCTTTCAGGTGCACACAACATGCCTCAATCACTCCTGACAAAAACATAGCAGCTGTGTCCCCATTTCCTACAGTTTCCAGAGAGCAGAAAGCGTTGGACTGTACCAGATGGAGATGCCAGGCAAAGGCATCATGCCTCACCTGTGTGTGATGTCCCTAATCACATCAGGTGGCCAGGTACAACAGTTGGAGGGCATCAGGAGCACAGTAAGCAACAAACCAGGGCTGGGGTCAATCCAGGGGGGCCAGTCAGGAGCAAGATAAAATGGGGCCAAGAGGCAGGACTGGAGTTACACAACACAAGTGTGAGAGATCCAATCAGAAAGCAGGGCTGGAGTCAGTGTGCTAACAGTACAGATCCAAGGCCATGCCAAGAAGTAGAGCCATAGACTGGACTGGGAAGAGGCACACCTGCAGTTCAGCCCAGGGAACAGCTGGAGGCCCAGGGCTGCTCTGAGGGTTCCTGGGATCACTGGTAGAGGGTATGGGTGGTAGCCCCAAGAGAGGCTGGGTTATTATGAACTGTTGGTGTCCTCAGGGCACTGACAACACCAAAGTGGCTAGGAAAATCATCCAAGGAGATGAAAGACTTCTCAACAACTGGAGTACTACATTAGCATTGTTACATATTTCTTCAGAGTGGTGGTTATATATTCCTTGAGAGTGGTAGATCAGCATGAGTTTTGTTATTTCTGTTTAAATCTGTGATCTTTACAAAAATAGGAAGCACAGCCAGTAATAAAGACATTTGCTGGGGCTGAAGGGTGATTAGTTCTTTTCAAATCCAGACACAGTTTAAATCAATTAACATAAAAACTCAGGTGTTTCAGTCTGAATCAAGATATGGCTTAGACTTTGCTTGGGCTGAAAATAGCCAATTCAGTCTTGACCTTGTCCACTCTGAATTCACACTGCAGACAGGGACATTTCGTGCCATGTGACCCTTCTACCCACACAAGTTCACAAGGAGCTGTGTGAACTCTTTAGTCCACAAAGACCAAGTTTCAGAGCTGAATTACTCCCACAGCCTACTCCTAGTTTTGAGACCATTGCCCTGGGTTGGAGGCTATGTGTAACAATCTGTAGGGTGTAACTCAGGAGTCTGTCTCACCCCATGTATAATTTAGATGTAGAGAGAGGTATGAAGAAGGGAACTTCCTTCATTCTGTGCTTTGCTCCACTGTGAGTACTCAGTATTTTCCAAAATTAAGGAAAATTTGTTGAAGTAAATTTAATAAAATCTGGCATTATATAACATGCTTTATAAATATCTAAAGGGTTTATTTCATGACCACAAATCTAAATAAATTTGCATTCATATCTTATTAAGTGCTATTAATTTCAATTTTCTTTATTTTTTCCATACATCTCAGTGTGTTACAAAATCAATAGAAACTGTTAATCTGCCCTCCTTACTATCTTTAAGCTACACCTTTTTTTCCATTTAGACAGCAGGCTGTGGTACATTTGTCTGAATTGAGTAACATGACAGTATCTACAGTGTGAGTTAGTACCTTGACTTTATGATCTCAATTGCATAAGCAGTAGTCAATTTTTTATGGTTTTCTTGATTGCATCTTTCCATTTCACACTTAATATACCATTGCTATAAAGGGTCACATTACACCTTCCAGAGCCTTTTTTTTTTTCAAACTATTTGCAGAATAGAGCCCTGCATCTGTTCCTATGCAGTTGGCATTTGGATATTCTGGCAATAGAGGAGTGTATCTCTTGCTGTTTGCATCTGTATTGCTTAAGAGAAAAAAGCCTACTAATGCAGATGAGATCTCCAGTCATGTAGGTATCCAAATGAAGCTAATATCAACATTTTTGATTTAAATAAAGTCTAGATTCTGGAAAAAAAAAATCATGGAAACAGCAGGTTCCCATGACAAAACTGCAACCATAAAATATATCAAACCCTAATGTCATGTATCATTTCAACAAGCATAACAAAAAGCACTAGGTGTTGTCTCTGAATTTCAAATTTCTCTGTGTATAATATGTACAGAATTAAAATTTGATTGCAATTTCATCTGTAAGTCTGTTTTGGCTTAAGAGTCCTTATTGATTACCTAGACCATCAAGTGTAGTTTCTACCCCTTGGCTGGATGATTTGATCTTTTGAAGCAGGACAATAACACTACTTTTGAATATTAATAAAAGCCTTTACCAAGTAAGTGTTCAGATGAATAATTATTTTTTTAAGGTATCCAGTCAAATTTTGAGACACAGATGCATTTTGGCAGTAAATATGAAGGGGCCAGCATGCACCATGTGCCATAGCCCAGCAGCTGCCTGCAGACCAGCCAGGTCCATGACTTTCTGCCCTGAGCTGCCCTCAGGGAGAGTTTTTGCAGCTTCTGAACCACTATCACTCATTCAAGATACATCTTGTCTCTTTTTTGAGGTACCTGGTACATTTTAGTTTCTGTCCTCTAGTTTTATGGTTCATGATGCTTCTAGAATGTGTTCTTCCTTGTGTTTATAAAAGAGAGGAAGCTTATATTTCACCAGCTTGTCCAACCATTCCCAGTACCCACCAGAGAAGAAAGTGTTATTGTTCAGCATTAATTGTCTCACAGCTGGTATTTTGAAGGAGCACAGCCTTCTTTTATGTAAGCATGGTCTAAAATTAGAAATATAGAAACATCTGTAAAAAAATAATAAGATCTTCAGACTGCCTGCTGTCCTCACGCTTTTGTATGTATGTATAAAATGTGTGTGAATGGGAAATATAAGCAGATAATCAACAAAACTTAAACTGATGCGTTTTTAGGTCTTACTGGAAATAGTTTTGTATGAAGCTGACATGAAGCTTGGAAGACTTATGGAGCAAGTCATGTCTGCACACCAAACCAGAAACATTTTCTTTTGTCACTTCAGTCCCTTCCATATCATGTGGTGAGTATAAGCTTTAAAATTTGGCATCTGTTATGTTCTTTAATGACTTCAGCAAAAAACAAATTCTTCACTACCTTTTCCATAAACACAGGTAGAGAAAATTTATAAAAGACAAATAATTCTGTTTTTCAAATGTAACAGAAGGCAATTTCTTGTACTGGACACATGGAAAATTGCAGACAAATTATAAAGTTATGCTGCATTACAGTGGTGCACAGCAACAGCAAAATGGGAATAAAAATAAAAACCCCTAGGATATTTTAAACAGAGATGTATAAAGAAAGAAAAATATAGTGCTACCAGGAATTATAAATAAGTTTTTCCTAAACTTTGGGCTTAGATTTAAACAGATTTCTTGCTATTAGATTTTATATAAGCTGAATAAGTAACCTCATTTCTCAAAACCACCAGATGTCATTTAGATATTTACATCCCATTTCTGGATTTTGCAGTTTTCAGCTCCTACTGAGGCCAGTAAAAAATAGAAGAACTGTGATGCCTTTTAACTGTTTTAGAGCCTATATCTACGAAAGTGACACACAGTGACAGACTGTGAGGGCTTAAACTACCTCTCAGAAATGTGTCCAGTGGGTGTCATCGCTCTGAATTCACCAGAATTGGTGGGTATACAGTCAGTGTGAGGTGGCAATCAGCTCCTTAAAAATGTGACTCAAACTTTGTTCCAAGTGCTCAGATTTGTGTATGCTTTTCTAAAGTCAGATCTGAGTTAAGCCTGATGACAAAACTGAGGCAAAATTTTCCTCTTGGTACAAATCTGTTTCATATACTAAACACATTTCATGCTTGACATTTCCACTGACATAGATAAGAGACTTGCACACAGTGCAAGTATAGAATTAGCAACATGGATCCCTGCTGATGAAAGAAGAGAAGAACAACAACAGCCAAAACCAAGGCTTCTGTAGCAGATGTGAAGGGTAAGATTCTAAGACTGTCAGGAACTTTTGATCTTTTTTTTGCAAAACTTAAGTTCCACTGAATTTTCTTTAACCTGTGCAGACATGCTGCTTGTTCATCTTTTAACTCTCTTAATACTCTTTTTATTTGGTACATGGTTTTAACTCTTACGTGTAATCTCGCTGTAGCTTACCCTGTTTTTCCCCATTTAGTTGTTTACCTACCAATTAAAGTTAGAATGAGAATATATCAACCCATTTTCTCCGGCTAGATTAGTCATTCTGTGTCTTCACATTTGGATTGAAAGCCCACTGATGAGCAGAGTACAATCTTTTAAGTTTAAACAGTGCTTATTATTTTATTCTGATCCCTTAGCTCTTCATGTTGATGTGTCATTTGATACAACAGCAATATGTTTAGCTTTAGCTTAAATCAAATATTATTCATTCTTCCTGACTGAAAATTGAAGTTTTCTAGTAACTTTCAAGTTTATTCTTCTGAAATAATATACATACAAAGCATGTGAATTGGCATACGTGCCTTTCACAAATGTCAGTACAAAATTTCTTTTTTTGGCTACAGTAAGGATGGAACATATCTAGATGAAAAAGAATGTACATAACTCTTCTTCTTTACTGATAAAGCTAATTTGAAAGCACAGTAAAAATACATTTATATGGTAAGCATATTTGTTCAGTAAATCATAAACATTCACAAACTATTAAATAAGAGAAGACAAACCTCTGCTTTCAATCCATTTTACACAATGTTTTTCAGACTTTCCTTTTTTCTCAGTCATAAATCTCTTCAAGCAATTAAAAGCATATTAAAACTATAATCAAATAAATGGCATGAATGTGTTTACAAGTGACTCAGAATAAGAGTGGCAAAAAGGCATGCTGTAATGCAGTTCTTCTAGCATAATACCTGTTTACAGTTCAAATCAATGTCTTCCACCAGCCAATCGATACCACAGCACTCTGTTTATCACTCTTGCAAGCCTTTTCAATAATTCTAATTTTAAAGAGTCATTGTTGAAATTGTATAGCCATTGATTGTTTAAAGGTTGCAGATAGCATGAACAAATTGAATTTTGGATTCAATTAAGCCTGTTGAAAAATTGCAAATCACCTTTTCTTAAGAAAGTTTTGTATCAGGCTTTCGGATGAAATCAACTCACATAGATCCACTATAACCACAGTGTGTCTGTTGATATAGATCAGTGGTGGATCACTGTAAGGCAAGCTGTAAGCTACAAGAGGGAGTTGTACCCTAACCCAGGGTTGAAACAGTTTTCTCATTTTCCCTTGATCTGAGCAGAGGCTGTAATAGACAAGCCCGGATATCATTATGTATTCTCTGTTTCTCCTATCAAGTATCTTATCTGGTAGAACCACACACATACTGAACCCGTCTCCAGTCTGATCAGACACAAGACAGCTTGCATCTGTTAGCTCCAGAGCCACAGTAAAAGAATCCTAGGTGAATTTAGTGAGTCCAGTTATTTCAGGAGAATGGTTTAGTGTCAGGTGTGATCATGCTGTGGCCTCTCAGTAAGATGCTCATGGTGAGATATTTTTCAAAGACAACTGGCCACTTACATCAGTATCTCAGAAACAGAGACCTTCTAAAGCGTTGGGCTTTTTTATTGAAAATCTGGCCTGTACATTAGCTGTAATAGCACAGTTCAGGTTCACAATGTCACAGCAAAAAATAATTAGATGAGAAATTGTCACTGTGTCTTCTCTAAGGCCAACTACAAGTAACGTAGCACTGTCTTTTATTTCTGAACCAGAAAGATGAATTTCATATGTACTGAAAAGAAAATGGAATGCTTAAAATGGCACCTGTTCCCTACCTAAGCAATTACTATAATTCATCCTATAATAACTTCAATTCTGTGAGTGCATTTGTTTCTAGGACTTTGATTCAGACTTTTTTTCTGGCCAAATGTTAGAAATAGTGATAAAATTCAGTTTATTTTTTTGTGTCTCGTGAGAAAATTAATCATATTAATTTCAAACATCTTCCCTTTTCTCCTTTGTTCACTTCTTCTTTGGGAACTACAGATATCTCTTTTTTGTTGATTTGTTTTTATTCTCATTCAACCTTCTGCATTGCAGATAAATTTAATTTTGCTCACCGATCCTGCATGCAGCTAAAGATAGAAGGTAATCAATAAAAAGCCTTTGTTAGCTCTCCCAAATTGAAGTAAACAGCACAGTTTTTATGTACACACTTATAAGTAAACCTCTGGTAAATCCACTCAATTGAGTTTTGCTGATTTTAGATATTTTTGCAAATCACTAACATTTTAAACAAGACTATCTTAACTTATAAGCAATTGTCCCATTTGGCAACTTGAATGTGCAAAATGCAGACTCTCAAACCTTGTGAGTTTTATTAATAAACACTTTGCCTGCTTGCAATGGAAATTTGCAGTAAAGGAATTAATATATGTATGTGCCACAGATTTTGATCAGTTCTATCAAGTGTTTTCTTAACAATGAAATTAGAAATGGGCCAGTCTTATATGCAAGTGAAAGCTGTGTTTTGTTGCAATTTATCTGACAATGTAGCTTATAGCTATCTCTAAATTTTTATTTTTTAAATGCCTTGAATAATTCTAAAGGCAGTGATGGAGTTAGGAAAACCCAGTCAGCTGTTCTCTGTATTCTCTTCATAGTAAATGTTTCTGCTGGAAAAAAAAAAAAAAAAAAAAAAAAAAAAAAAAAAAAAAAAAAAGCACAAGCCACATCTGAGATTCCTTTAATAGCTGAAACATAGAGACGAGAATGACTCTACAATTCTACTAGATTCCATTAAAGTAGCTAAATTGTTCTTACTACAGTAACTCATGCTGTTTGTAAAAAATGTAAAAATGTATTGGAGACCCTGAGTAATCTCTGCTCCATCAACAGGTTAACCAGGACACAGTTATTCTTCATCTTCTCACCTTACAGGATCCTTATTCCACCTGTGAGAATAACATCTCATACAGGCAAGAATTAAAGCAGATATACAGATGCTGTGTTTCTAAAGACATTAGAAGGCTTACATTTTAGAGAAGAATTTGTTAGAATTGAAATCTGAAGATATTGATACCTTGTTCCTTGAAAAGCACCTCACTGTTGAAATATGTAAAGCATCATACAAGGCTTTTAATACAAAGAACAAAGTGTCTTTATAATCACAACCCTGGTAGAAAAGGTAATGGCCTGAACATCTTCAAATTTGTGCTTTACAGCATCTGAATTTTCTGTGTGGGCCTCCTGTGCAAACTGTACCAGAGAAATACTTCAAACCACTGAAAGACTACAGTGTCTGAAATTTAAATAAAACTAAGATAATATGCCGGCCATTATACATAGCCTATGCAAATCTTCATGTTTAGTTCAGTATGTTCATCAACCTTTGATGAATTTCTGCAAAGTGTCATATATGGGAGCTCACAGTGAACTTGGATGTAGTATGAACAACAGCTTTAGTGCAGAAAAATATAAAAATTTAAAGCATTTGGATAGCTTTAAATGTCTGTACATCAATTCCATTTAATTAAAAATGTCGTTTTTTTCCTGTTGAGATTAAAAGTCTTCAAGTGCATAACATTTCCTAGAACAAATACAACTGCCACCTTTCATAATATTCAGCAAGTCTGAAATGGATTTTAGCCCTTCTCCTTGGCAATACTTTCCAGTATGTCTACTCAACAAAACTGATTTCAGCTCAGTAATATTTGGTTTCTTTGTCATTCTCTGTCCACTCTAAGGATTCTGTGTAAGCATGTCTCTATCTGCTTGCAGTGGTAGAACTGGGTCTCACAACTTTATAGGCACATTTAGTCACTGGGGAAAAGAAAAAAAGAAAAAAGGGGAAAAGAGAAGGGAACATTAATTTTGAAACTCCTGGAAAATTAGTTTGGACCTCTGACTACTTCTTTCTTAACTATTGATGTTAATCAAGATTGACAGCAATTGATGTGTTTATCTGTATTTTTGAAGGAGCACCTCTTTTTATACCTGTTCTGTATGAGATTTTACACAGATACCAGAATCTCACCAGCTTAATGTTTTACTCAACTTTTATATGTGCATTTGAGTATTTTATTTTATTCTTCTAACATAACAAAATAATTTGTTTGCTAAATAAATCCTCATTTCACTTTGTAACCTTGCTATGAAAGAAATGTCTAAGTTCATTCAACTCTGCTTGTCAGACGTATTGACAAGTAACAAAATCTGGTCCTAAATATTTTCATACAAAATGTATCTTTGTATACAAAGCTTAGGACCTTATTTTGTTTAAAATTTAAGCTAAGTAGGAATAAGAAATTACTTATCACACAGGAGCTCTAGAACAATGAGTAGAATTTAAGATTATGAGTACTGCTGTCAAGTTCCACAGTGCACATTTAGAGAAATGTTTATGCAAATATACATTTCATAAAGTAAAATGTCTCATATTGAATTTGAAGACAGAAAGACATTTACTCTATCCCCTTTTTGTGTATAGAAGAGAAGATGCAATGGAATGAGTTAGAATGATTTTCAAAACAATGTTTTGCACAAGGCGCTGAAATTTCTCATTAACTTCAAGCAAGGCACATAAAAATGGTTAAAGACTCGGCACAACTAAATTTCTTCTTATCTTTTTTCTTTTTCTTTTTCTTTTTCTTTTTCTTTTTCTTTTTCTTTTTCTTTTTCTTTTTCTTTTTCTTTTTTTCTCTTTTACTTTTTCTTTTTCTTTTTTTTTTGTTTGTTTGTTTGGTTGGTTTGTTTTGTTATGTTTTGCTTTGAATTAATCCAGTCAATACACCATGGGCCAGGGAAGGGAAGACAATTTAACTCATAACCACTGAAAAATAAGATAATAGGCACAAAATTTGCTGTCATTAATGATTTATTTTTTTCTAAAAGGAATTTATTTCCAAAGTATGCAAGTCCAGGTATATGAAGTATTTGAACAAATTTTCAATAAAACCACTACCAACAGAAACAATTTATACAAATAATAGTTTTATTAGGATTACACCTTTGCAAATACCAACTGAAATGGAGTTGAATATTTTGTGAAGTTGTTGGCTTTCGTTTGCAGCTACTTGCCCACTAGGAGACACCATTGCTCCATAGAGCTGAAAGACAAGGTGGTGGCAGTAAATTATCAGGGGTAATACATGTTAACAGTCTCTCTTACCTTCCAGGTCGTTCTCCACTGTTCATAAAATTTATATTGACCCCGATGAATTTTGCTTTTCTTTCCCAGGCATGCAGAAAATGCATGAGCTAGCATTTTTCACAGTACAAGCATAAAAAAAAAAAAAAAAAAAAAAAATAAAAAAAGGGGGGGGGGGGGAGAAAAAATTGTAATCAGGAATAGTTGGTGAAATAGTAACAGGGAATTTTTTTTTTGCAATACTTATGAGGAAACAACCAACATTTTTATAAGAAATAATTGAAATTTTAAATACATTATCATTTTCATGTCTTACTGTATTTCAAGGCACAACCTCCAGGATGAAATTGAAGAGAAGATTACAACTTGAAGATGAGGAAAATTTTCTTCTTTGTGCAATAATCTTCTCATTCAAGAATTAACCCTACATCAAGGAGTTGAGTTCAACATTTTCTCTTCCATTAGAAAGATTATGTATACATGTGCATAAAATACATGTATGTATGCTCCATGTGCACATTCATACTCTATACAAAATATAAAAATATTTTTAAGAGTTGATTTCCACTAGAAAAGCTGCTAGACAGACATAAAAAATGGAAGGATCTTCTCACGCCATTAGCTAACCAAAGTCAAGAATTAGTCCTCTGTACTTTTGAAACACAGCTGTATTTTTTGTAATTCAAATTTTCAATAATAATATGTGTAAAAGTACATAATTTTTAAATATTTTTTTAATAAATGGTACGTGAAACCTTTCTCCTGATTTAATTTATTAAGAATTTTTAGGGTTACTTTTTGGTTATATTTTATTTGTTGTGTTCTTAAGATGGATTCTACAGCTGTATTATCAAATATTGTGCATTTAATTACCTGTGATCTAAATAATGATTTTAATCTCAAAACTCCAAATAGCAAAAGTTTTTAACATTTTTGAGACTGATAAAACAAAAAGGTTCTTATTTCAAACTAAAATTTTATTTTAAATGCTAAGAAATCTGTTCTTTGATAAATTCTGGAAAATCTAGTAACTGAAAAAAGTGAATTTGAATGTATCTACTTTGTCACTGAGATCAAAAACTCTAGGTCATACCATTAGCTGATGTAAATCACTGCATTTTGACAGAATTTCATAGAGTTGGGCTTCTTTGCAGTAGATAAATATCTATATTTTTGATGTTGCTAAGTAGACCCTGTTTACCAAAAAATTATTGTCTTTGATACTGCTTAAGGCAGTTATATAAAAAAAAACTCTTAGTGGAATTTTCAGCTTACAAAAGAAAAGTGTGAGATTCTTCTTGAAACGTGAAATTTCTTAAAATATTAGTGTGGCAGCAACCAAGAAAAGAAAGCTAGCAATTTTTATTCTTTTTTAAAAGAGCTGAGTACACAGAAGTAAAATAAGTGCTTCTTTTACATAGTTATGATCAAATTTTGAAAAGATTTCCAGCCATCTCTGGGGATTTATTTACAACAACTCTAATGCTATTAAAAGGGAGTTTGTTTTCCAGAATATTGCAGCAAAAAGTCCCAAGAAGAAGAAGTTGACTAACTAGAAAATTTACCTCACGCAAAAACAACCTGTTTTATCTAATAAGTGCTTAAGATTTTCTTTTCCATCATCTAAGAGATCCTACAAATTTACAATATAAGATTTGAAATGTTATATGAGAAATAAATATGAATTCCTATCAGCTGGAATAATTTACCATGACTGGGAGAGATATTCCACCATTTGAAATGTTTGAACCAGTGCTAAAGGGTCTGCTGAATGGCACCTAGTCTTACTTAGGCAGGAATTATAGGTCTGATGTAGAAACTGGTCAAGGAAGTTCCATGGCCTACTGGATGAAATGGTCACAACAGTCCTCTTAGGTTTCAGAATTCTGTGGAAAAAATACTATTAACACAAGGATAGAACAAAACAGATACAACAAGCTTTATGATTCATCAAATATTTGTTGTTTTACCATGCACTTGAAATTATTGTGTTCAAAATTGAACCATTTCCTAGCAATCTACAAGTTGCCTTTTACAATTATTTTTCACCTAAGTCATGCAGTGAAGAAAGCCAAATTCTTTGTGATTCAGTTCATCTAACCTTTTTTAGAAGTGTATTTTCTGAGAAAAGACCATTTTGAAGTAATAGTGTCTCATTCAGTCTTGGTCTTAAATAAAATTGATCAGATAATAAATAAGATAAATAGTGGTAATAAAGGTGCATGACTTTAAGGTTTGGAAGCTGAAGGGCTGATCCCTATTTATCTTTGCTAGTGGGTGAAGACTATTCTTTTAAGTACCTTGTGATAGTCAAATTAAGCAATTTTAGAGGGCAGAATAACCTTCTGCAGCCTTTGGCTAGGACACAGATATTGAACAAGCAATTACCATTAGGGCTAGAGCACATCCTTCAAATATTGTACCCAGTTTCATGGTACCTGAATATGGTCTTTGTTGTGTAGCAATAAAAGTCCTTAAGCCAGGAAAGTAAATTAGATGCTATTGTAATTTCTCAGAATGCTGCTAAAACAATTAAAGACCTTTTCTGCTTTGCCTGCTTGTTTTTCTGGCAGCTGCCGTGACTGTGCTTGGATATGCAGGATGACTTGACTGACTCCTCCATTTGTAAATGTTTGGATCCAAAAGGTCTGAGCTCCTGAATGACTGAAGAGAGTTCCTGCAGTTTTTCACATTTTACCCAGTTGTTTTAAAGCTTATCTTCTAAGTTCCTCAGTTTCCACAACTAGATGATCAAAACACTGTATAATGTTATTACCTGTCTTTCCTTTTGACAGAACAAACGACTGTAAGTACATGAATTTGCTTTATGTGCTACTAATATGTCTCAATCAAAAACACAATTTGTCTTTTACTCCTCATCCACATGAATTAAAGACCTAAGTTGTCCTTTCCTTTTTACCTGTTTGTACTTTCTTTGTACTCTTCTATATACTGATACATATATATAATTTTTATAATTTTTATAAAAGCAAATTGCATTTTTTTTCCTAAATGAACCTGCATAACTTTGTTTATCACTTCTCAAAGGGAAGTTACATGCCATGGTGGAAATGAAATAATAGGATATTATTATAAGCAATACAATGATCCATGTGAAACAGAGGTCAGAGAATGTCTTAACCAATGACAGTTAAAGGTCTGAGATGTGGCATGTTACAATAATGATGAAAGGCTGCTAAGCAAAACAGTCTAGAGAAACTAGACTGGGAATATCTCTTAACTGATACATTAACTCCTGAGTAATTTACTTGCTGAGTTGACTATAAAACTTGACAAGGCTTCTAATATAATCTGATATTAATAAAGTCCTCAAGAATATTTGATGTCCAAAAAATCCTAGAAGTTGGATTCTTTACTCTTAGAATAAAATGAAGCTCCAGATATTTGAGAATAGATTAAGAAGTACATGGTACATTTATTATTTTTAGTCCTATTACATTTCCTTTTATCTCAATTGTTTGGCAGTGAAGCATGATAGATTTTATCATCTATCAATACATATTAGACATAATTTTTTGTGATGATCAAACTTATTTATTGCCATCAATAAGTTTTAGAAAGCTGTAATTTTGTGAAAAATTATTCATCATTCCTCAAAACACAAATTATTCCCACTGTAAATACAGTTAATATCCAAGAGATTTATCCACCTCTATCTTCCTTTCCCAACTTGCCTCCAGGACAGTATGCCTCATACACACAAAAGTGATCCCAAAAAACCTGATTTATCCAACTATTCTAATGACACATCTATATCCATGTGTGCAACCCTTTTGCCATAAGGACAAGACCTTCAGTATTCACTAAATAGATACATTCTTTTATTAAACAGGTGATGATAGAAGCAGTAGATTGTGATATTCTGAACAGAATATTACTTCCCTCTTTGCCTTTGTTTGGGTTTCTTAATACTGTTGGAAGCCATTGTCAGAGATTGTGTGCACTTTTCCCTGCTTCCCTAATATCTGCAGCAAAAGCATATCACAATGCTTGGTTAAATTTGCCATCTGTAATTCCAGAACCTCAGGTATATCTGAGCCAGCTAACTGCAATTCACAATAATGATTTAATATGTCATGATTTTCAGCACTCAAGCATTCGTTTTCACTTGAAAATGCAGAGGGTGAGATTCATAATGGCACTGAAATTTCCTGCTAAATTTTCCATCTGGCAATCCTCTCTCACTACCACTACAAAATCCGGTATTTCCATCCGTTTGCAGCTGTGGCTCCTTCCCCCGTGGGATCAAAGTTGCACCTGGCTAAGCAGCCTTTTAGAAAATGGTACAAACAGTGCAATATGTCATTTTGAATGGTGATGACTCCTTTTGGATTTGGAGTTAACAGCAGGCAGCCAATAATTTGCTGGCACACCCTACACATGACACCAAATCAGAGTATTTCCATTCAATTTAATTAGATTTATTGATTTGCTAAAGGCCAAAGAACAGATCCGTTTTGAAGGGTAGAAATCATCTTTAGTGGCATCCATAGGCCAATAATGCAACTTAAAGCATCTGTTCTTAAGCTGTATTAAAGCCAGGACAAGCCCTCCTAATTAGGCAGCTCCTTCCCTGTCTAATGCCTGTGCAGTGCAGATATGCACTTCAGGAATGAAAAGAGCTGCTGGTCTTCAGGCTACACATTTTGAGGGATGACTGAATCAACACCTCCACAATTGCTGGAAGTATTTGAATACATCTTGCTTCTTGGTTTATGATGAAGGCGTTTTTGTGACTGCTTTTTGTGATTCTTCCTTGTTAAAATCATCTGTGGAGGCTGCTGGACAGAACAGGAGGCACAGCCCCAGGAGACCTGGATTCTACTTCTTATCCTTGCAAGTGGCTTGCTGGAAAACCTTGGAGAAGTCATTCCCCACCCATGGAAAAATTCTCTGTTCTTTACAGCTTAATTCTTCTAAAAAATACACCATTAAAAGTCTTTCCTTCATTCAGCCCACATTTTATCTAAATCCATTAGCCTAAGAATCCCAACACTGAAGAGTGCTGAAAATGACAAAACAGAATTAAATCACAGCTGAAGATAAAACTGAAAAAAGGGAGCTGTAACTCTGTTTACAGTTACTGAGCGTTGTTGCATATCATCTTGGGACTATTTCCACTATTCGTGCCAGACAGAGAGATATTTATTTTGTTGTGAATGTTTGGTTTAACATTTTATGTCTTAAGTCTCAGAAGAAGAAATTGCTGGAGACAATTTCATCTCTGGAAAAGGCTCACGAGGGCTCTTTACCTGCTTCCAGGCAATATGCTTGGCAATTAATTACTGAATGCAATACCTCCAGATTTCCCTGGTCACAGTTACAGGTAAAAGCTGTTGAAATCTGCTGCCATACTGCAACCAACACACAGTGATTAAACAAGGAAGAGAATGAGACTGCTAGAGTCCATACTATTTCAAATGGTAGTACTTAGGTGATAATGGGTCTGTCTGGGGGCTTCATTCTGCAGTTTAAGTTCTCTTATCTCTCTCTCTCTTTTTTTTTTTTTTTTCTTTTTTTTTTTTTTTTTTTTCCCTTGAAGGCTGTCACAAGTGACAAAAACTATCAAGCTGATTTTCATCTTCCTGAAAATGTTTTAATGCTTCCACAAAGTAAAACGGACCCAATACATGAGACTTTATCTCCTTACAAAACTTGGAAGATGTATTGAAATTTGGCTTAGTTAGATCTACACTGTGTTGGTTTCACGTGCTGGTGGGGAAGGGTGGATTCCCCTCAGGGCAAGCACCATGAGGCTGGGGAGTGGGAGGGACTCTCCTGTCTCTGGGATCTTCCCCTGTGAGCTGCTGGCACCAATCAGAGAGCTGATTTGGTGATGGACATCTCGGGAAACCAATGAAAAGTTATTTCACTTTCACAAATACTACTAGACTAAGTTAACTATGCTCTCTTTTGGTACCCGGGCCCGGCACCAGGTCTGCAGGGAGCCCTTGGCCCGGCCCCAGCTTGGCTCAGCGGGGCCATGGCTCAGTCGCATGGCTCCCGGCCACATGGCTCCTGACCCCCGCCCCCGGCCGCATGGCTCTGGGCAGCCCCGGCCCTGGCCTGGTGGCCCCCAACTCCGCATGGCCCTGGCAGTGGCCGCATGTTGCTTCTTCATGATCTGGATACAATTTTAACTTCTTAATGCCTGGATAAGATTCTTGATCTCCTGAGCTCCCCCTGAATGAGAAGGAATAAAGCATGGAGTCCACAGAAGTCAGCAGAATGAAGATAAAGTTCCTGGCAGGAAGAAATTTATAAGATGCAACTGATAAGTATCTGAAAACCTTTTTTGTGGGACTATGAGGGGATTGTGACTACACTAAAATTCCTTTAAACTGTGAAATATACTTGGGGAGGATGGGTGCTTGAGTTGAAGACTTTCCTTGCCTCGGGAAATTGAGCTCTCTGTTTTGGGACTGGAATGCAAGCAGAGACATTTAATAGAAAAGGAGATGAAGAGAATTTTGTTTTTCAGCAGCCTGCCTTTAAAAGTAGTACCCCATGTGTGTATCGTAACCCATAACACGGCTCTGGAAGGACTGTGAAAATGAGAGGAAAATTCATGGTTCTGTAGGTCCTGGACGGATACAGACTGTGAAGGTGAAGATACCCCCTAAGCCATAACTAAAAGTGGAACTTTTCTCTCTTAAGTAAACTGAACTAATTATTTGGGTAGATAACTGACTGAAGTGTTCTCTGTATGTTGTTGGTAAGAAATGTGGAATGAAGGATGGAGGGAATAATGTAAGAATCTTATTCTGAATTTTTTTTTGTGTGTGTTATTAATAAATTTCTTCTTGTACGTTTTTAAGTTTTAAGCCTGTGTTGTCTGTAGTCCTAAATCCTATCTCTAAAATAAATTAAATATATTAAAATTGGTAAACCCAGTCACACTGTGACATACACTGAAATTATCACAATTATTAAGACAATTAATTTCTTTAGTTTTGCAAGAACTTCCAGTCCTTCACCAGTAGAGTTTATACAGAAAAATGCATGGGTGTGGTCATACTTCATGTGCATGCATTCAGGAGCTGTTAAAACTCTATAGCAGACTCTGAAAGCAAATGGATTAAACACCCTGGCCTTTAACTAAACCAATTTTATCCAAAGAAAAAGGGATCTCAGCTGTCAGGGTCCTAGTACCCCTCACTGCATGGGGTCTGAGCTATGATTTCCCTGGCACAGCCCAGCCAGGCCAGGCTCTGTGGAGGGAGCCAGGCTGGGACTTTCAGGCAAGGAACACAGCCACAAACCTTCCCACTACCCTAGGGCTGATGCCTTTCTTACAGTGAAGGCAAAACCAGGCTAAAATCTGTTTTAGGGGCCAGGACTCATGGGCTGTGTGCATTTCCTATGTCTGCTGGCTGGCTCTGTGCAGGATCCTTCAATAAGATGTCTTAGGATCTCCACATACCCTTGGCTCTGACCAGGCAGAAAATATGCTTTGTGTGCCTGAAGTAGCAAAGAAAGCAAGATTAGTAAATCACTGTGACAATTTTGAGTTTGTGTTAAGAGAAATATTTAGTAAATGTATCTATACCCTGAGACCAGGGAAAAAAAAAAAAAAAAAAAAAAAAAAAAAGCAAAAACAAAGATCCCTTTTGAGTTCAGAACATCTATTGGAAACAACTATGCAACTACTTATAAATTTCTATTTTATATAAATGAAGAACAGATACCATGTTACCATGAGTTTTATGGCCAGAAAAAAATTACTTAAGCAGTAACAGAATGAACAGAAGATCTGTAAGAGCCTGTAAGGCTCCAAAAAACTCACTCCAGAAATCTAAAAGCTGTTCACATACTCTGAGTTAAACACGCAGGAGAAAATTGAGAAGATACTCTCAAGAGTTTAAAATAACAAAAAAAAACTTATTGGCAACTTTAGAAAATCAATCCTTTGGCAGAACAGGTAGGACTAGTTGTGATTTACTAAAATTTTAACTGATACAGAGGCTTTATTAGAGTATTTAATGAAGTCTTTGTAGCAGTTTTTCTTAGAAGAGTTGATTCATTGCCAAAAACATTTGAACAGCTGAAATAAATGAATCTACAAGAAATAGACAAAGGTTTTTTTTTTTTTTCCTTATCAGTTTATAATCAGGAAAGTACTGAAAATTTAATTTCAGGTATGAATATTTTTTATTGATTTTTTCCAAACTGCTGATAGCATGAATGACCCAGAAACCTATTATTTTATTTTTTTTTATTGCTTACCCTGGGGGTAGGAAAAAAAAAACAACACTTTTTTTCACCCAAAATTCTTGGAAATACTGTGAGAGACTTATTAGCACATGCTGAGATTTGTCCACTTAAGCTCTGAAAGGTGAGAAAAATCAATTAGCAGTAGAATGTATAACTTTTTGCCACTTTCACATATAAAAGTTTAAAAAGAATATAACCTCTGACATTGAAATACACTGTGAAGGTCAAAATTGTGGATTCTGTAAGATATGGCTGGAAGGACAGAAATCTCTGCTGAATGATTTACTGGCTGTCTGCCATACTCTGAATTGCTGCCTGTCAATGCCACATGTGGCACCTTTCAGATAGCATATTCTTTCAAGTAAGTCTATAAAGGTGGCAGATATAAAGAGTGTAAAAGCGTGCTTTTGTTAATGCTCAAGAGTATTTACATTGACAGCTAGAAAAAGAGAATACTTTCAGTCATTGCTTTTGTAGATAGCAACACAAAATGATCACATTCACTTCATTCACTCATAACCAGCTGTGATTTGTATTTTGAATTTAGGAAATCCATGTATTTATGTTCCTCAGTGTTTGAAATCATTTTAGTTTCCTACCATGCAAACTGAATCATGGAGTTGGAAGAGTCTTTTCTCATAAAAGAGGTTTTAATTCTATTTCTTGATTTCTATCTCTGTTAGAGGTTGTGTTTTCAATCCTCTGCACTGTAGACCTACAAGTTATAAAATAAATTTATGGTCTTGGAAGGAAGGGAAGCAGAAGTAGTTGAAAAGAATTAGATGCTGTCTGAAACACAATAATGTGCCTGCAACTTCTCTCTCTGTGTTTTTCCCTACTCAGGAATCATCACCATTACACTATATTTAAATAGCATTTTATGAAACGTATAGCCAACGTAAAAGATTAATTAGAATTTTAATGTTCTCTTTATTCTAAAGAGAAATGTCTAAATGTCTCTTTACTAAAAATAATAGAAGCCTGTATATCCATTACAGATTCTTTGCATTACCACATTTTAAATGAGAAACTTGACTTATGCAGGAGAAATAATTGTACTGTAGGCCATCATTGTATTTTACTATGTCCATCATCTTAGATAATAGTTGAAATCTATACATATTTATGCAAATATGGGGGGATAAAGAAGCAAGGAATTGGAAAAAGAAGCAAATAAAATAAAATAAAATAAAAGCACTTATAGAAGTAAAGCCAGAGTCACTATTAAATAAAAATGTAAAAGAGTAAGGCAAAATTTTCTTCTTAAACCTGTTAAATTAGTCTGAAACCAGTAAAGTACACATTATTTAGCCAGTCTGTGTAACTACCCGTGGTTATCGTGCTTCAGTCGTCCTTCTCTGTCTTTTCCCTATTGGCAGCAATGCTGTGCATCAGTCCTTCACCCAGGCATCTGCAGAGCTCTGCAAGAGAGGTTAGATTCCTGAATCTTCCAGGGTTGACACTCTCCTGTGCATGGTGTAAGGCAGCTCAGTCCTGACTGAGGCCACTGGATCCACCATCACGTGTATCTGGCTTAAAAGAAAATACTTAGTGCATTAGAGAAAATGAGAATCCACACTCTTGTTAAAGTGCAGACATAAACTTTTTTTCAGCTAACCCTGTTAAAGCAGCTAGCAGCAATATATGTAATGTGGCAATAATTTCTAAATTGTTTTCTGTGAGCAGCAATACCAGAAGTGTATGTATTTGCAAAATAAGTTCAGACTGCTTTCCTTTTCATCTGTTGCTAACTAGCTAGCTTGGGCATTCTTTTGGTTGTTCAATATTTAAATAGTAATTTCCATTTCTTATTTCTTTTCATGGTACTAAGAGACCCGTAACTCCCCAGGAATGAAGAGGATTGGGTAAACAAGTTTGGCTGTCTGTAGGCTTTCTGGTTATTTTACTGGAGAGTACAGTATCATCTTGGCAGCACATGTTCCATTCATTTATTTCCACTATCAGTGCTTGAACTTTGTCTGAAGGGTGGTTCAGGTGATATAAGTGAAAACCATCACTAGCGTTGTAAAAGAAAAATAATAACAAGATGCTGATGGATTAAGAAGGGCAAAAATGAGTCCCTCACAGCATAGAAATGCATGTTAATTTAGGCCATCATTGCAATTTATTTGTGTAACCATCCATACCTGATGCAGTGTTAAAGAATAAATAAATAATATGTCAGTGTCTGCAAAGAGAGAATGAGGACATAGGCTTAGACTTTCTAATTTTCTGGGCTGTCCCAGACTAGCCCCTACACCTATGTCACTGTCATTAATCTAGAAACAAGTTAAAGAGTCTCATAAATGTGAATTTCAGTCCTGAGAAAATATATACTCTCTCCTGGGACAAGAACATGTGGCATTGATCCAGCAACTGCCTGTGGAAGTCACTGGCCACCAGCACAACTACACAGATTTTTTTTAGTAGCACAAGTCCAGCTCTTTCATTCTACTTGTCCCTTAAGATGATTTTGTCTGAGCTACAAAATCATGTTTTCATCTGTTCTCTAGAAATTTACATTACAGCTAAAGGTCAATGGTATTTTGGCTACACGGTTTGTCATAAAGGTGTTTTGATATCAAACCATTAGAAGAGAGCCCTGGGAATTGCAGAGATGGGAACAGCAAAAATGCAATTGGTACATATGGAATGTGTGCAAGAGTCTGCACATATTAAAGCTAACTGTTATTTGCTTTGCTTAAATATTAGATTTGTGTGTATTTCCTTAGCTCTTGAGATAGAAAAAATGGATCAGGTAATATAATTTAGTAACAAATTGTTATTGCTACTCATATAAAAAAATCTGGTTCATAAACCCCTGAGGCAATGCTTTTCATTCTGTTCTTGTAAAAGTAAAATATATAGATATGCATGGGAGTTAGTTGAAATAAAAATGAAATAAATAATGACCTGGGAAATTAGTGAAGGTTCTTGACTATGTGAAATACATTACTGAAAAATCAGATTATTACAGTTGTTATTTATTTATGCAGTACATTATTTACTGAGCAATTAATTAAAAATATTTTTCTATTGTTATGGAGAGCCATATGTAGGAAGAACTTTGTTTAACCACATTCTCTTTAAATAGCTTGCTGATTGACTACTGGCCTAAACTGAATCCTTTTGTTGAGATACCCCATTGTCTGTCAAGAGGGAGGCCATGCAACACAGTCCTGTTCTGTCCAGTTTTCAGAGTCTGACTGTATATAAATATGAGGTATTTATATCTTTCTGTAATAACAGTGCAATATCTTTTCTGAATATTTTCTCTGGGTTTTTTTTTTTATACACTGTACAGAAAATCTGTGCAAAAAACAAAAACAAAAAAAAACCTGTGAGGGGGCATTATGCATCCAGTTATTGTAAATAGATTGGTAAAGTTAAGTATCAGCTTTTGGGAAAAGAAAAACCCAAAAACCTTTTAGAATTAGCAAGAAAACAAATGTAATAATGAAAATGAAAAAAAATTAAGTAATAACCATAATCCCTTTTCTTGTTCTTCTTTTTTTTTTTTTTTTAAGATATTTTGTTGCATTCAGAATTTAAAATGTCTGGCTGTATTTATAATGGTTTCTATTTTGCTTGGAAGTTCTTTGAAATATCAGTTAACTTCATGTTTTTATACATTTTCAAAAAGACCAACTGTATTTAGTTCTTAATAAAATTTTTCTTGGGAAGTAATGTGTCTTGAGTGTTCCTCATTTAAGAAGCTGCCCATGTAACTCACAGCTGGGGCTTCACAGATTATATTCAGTGATTGCTCTTTAAAAAGCAGTCTTATCTTATGAAGCTGTCCTAAAGTTAGCTACAACAGCCTATTTCAACTCATTAAAAAACCTAACAAGGTTTACAGAACTGTTGCATACTTGTATTTTTCATTTATTTCTAAAGTGGCTGCAGGTGCCCTGAATTGAAAGTAATCAGACATATGGTTAAATATGATTAGAAATAGAAACAGAAAAATAAAAAATGTCTAAAAACTATTTGTAGGGGGTTTATCCTAGATGGGTTTCAGCTACCCAATAAGCTGCTCATCACTCCTCCTCCTCAACTGGCCAGGGTAGAGAAAATGTAGTCAAGTAGGTAAGAACAGAGAGGCATAATTCAGAAAATATTGTCATGGTCAAAAGAGAATTAGGAAAATTATTTGAATTTATTGGCAATCAAATTGGGGATATTTAATCTCTGAAATGATTACATCAAAAATTCTCAATGATAATGAGAAATAAAAGAAATCTTAAAGCTGCCCCCACCCCTCCCTTCTTCCAGGGTTCAGTTTCACCCCCAATGGTTCTACCTCCTCTCTCTGACTGCACGGGGCACAGGGAATGGGGGCTGCACACGTTGTGACTCCTGGGGATGGGGCTGTGCAAGGCTGGGAGCTGGGTTCAATGAACCTCGTGAGTCACTTCCAAACAAGCATATTCTGTGATTCATCACACTTTGTCTTGTTGCTCCTTCCTCCTCACACTCCTCCTGCTCCAGCTTGGGATTCATCACGAGGCAGTCCTCCAGGATCGTCAGCATGGGTTCTTCCCACAGGTAACACTTCTTCCCAAAATTTTCCAGAGTGGGACCCTTCCACAAAGTGCATCACTTCAGGAACAGGCTGTTCAGTGTGAGTCCCCCTGCAGGAAACCTGCTCCAGCATGAGCTCCTCTCCTCTGCAGGGCCACAACCTCCTCAAGACAGAGTTGACCAATTTGTCTGCCAGGGCATATTGCTAACTCCTATTTAACTTGCCTGAAGGAGAAAAGTATAGAATTTGAATAATATATAATAATATATATAATAATATACATTATATATACAATATAATATATATAATATAAAATATATATTATATACATAATAATATATATAACAATATATATAGTAATATATAAAATTAATACAAAGAATTTTTAAAATGTAGAGAGAATTGTGCTGAAGAGCTGTAAAGCTGAAATGAATTTTGGTTTATGCTGCAAAAGTTTTTAATCTTTGCTTTACTGATCGAGATTGTATCAACTCCCCCTATACAGAAATACTGTGTTTTACAGTCGTGATTTTAAATGACTGCCTTACTTTGCAATTTGAAGCAGTTATCTTCAAGAACAAACCAATTTCATTTTCATACAATCTGCAGAGTATATCAAAACAAAAATGATATTACTTTAGATTTAGCAAAGCACTGTATGTGTTAAAGTAAACATTACGAAACTAGAGCTGTCAGCTAAAATAAGGTAATACATACAAACACTTATACACATATATTAAGTAAATAACAAAAGACTGACTAAACTTTTTAAGTGGTTTTCCCAAAAGGAAATGGAAAAATTTAAAACTCACTTAAAAAAAAAAAAAATTCTTTTTTTTTTTTTCTTGTTTTTTCTTTTTTCTTTTCTTTTTATTTTTATTTTCTTTCACAGTGAGATTTGTAGTTTTCCTCTCAGTTATAAATTAATTCAGGCTTTAACTTACAAGTTGCTCTTGGATATTACAAGAGGACTTCACAATAAACTACAACTCAGTTTCAAACCACCATTTAAAAGAAAATCCAATAGAAAATTGATGCAGTGATATAACAAAAATGCAACTAAACCGATTTTGAACTCCTAATTTTCCATTGGGCTAGATACTTGAAATTTATTTTGTTATTTTTTTTCTTATGTGGTATATAAAGGATGGATGAAAATTTTTATTCCTTATATAGCAAAGATTAGCATCCAACAAAATATCATTAACAGCTCCTGCAGTATGACAAGAACATCTCAAAAATGTCACATCCAACATGGGCAATTCAATGAGATTTATTAGCCAGCATATGTATTTTAAGGGCTCTGACACTCTGAAAATGGATAGAAACAGAAGACAATGATTCGTTTCTGCAGGTTCTTACTATAAGCCTCAAAAAAAGCCCTGTAGTGAGATCTAGTAAAATGAATGGCTGAGCAAAAGCAAATTCTTTGATTATAGGAAAAGTTGTTATATTTCCAATGAAACAATTTATGTAAAGTAAGATTTCTGTCTGATGTCCCTAGATTTGAAAACTATGATATAGAATTAGAATTACAAATCATGCCTTCCTTCCAAGAAGTTCCACTCTATTAGATACCAGCTGAGCAAAAAACTTGGATTTACTCTATAAACTCTGTGAGTGTCTACACTCAGTTCATGTCTTTGTTTTGAGACACTTCAGTTCTCACATTAGTATAAATTTCTTTCATTTCAGTTAAGTCTGTTTACCTCAGTGCTCTGAGGAATCAAAAGCTCATAAGAAGTTCTCTTTTTCTACAATAAGATTTTTTAATGAATATCTTCAGTAATTCTATGTCTATAAATTTGGAGTTGTGCAAATCCAGTGATTTTTAAATTGTTTTCTAAAAATGTTCTAAATATTCATTTGTAATAGGAATTTAATGTAAGAAGAAATCAATGTATATGTTTTAAACTTAGTGTAATATGCATTATATAGAAGTTTTAGCTGCTCATATACTGTATGATATAATTCCCCACATAAAATTTTCTTCTTAATCTCCTCAACTTAAGCTCATGGAGTTGTTTCAAATATAGAGATCTTATGGACTTCAGCTGTCTGAAATATTAATAATATTAAATATTAAAAAATTAAAAATATTAAATATTAAGTTATTTATAAATGCTGGAAGGGCAACATGATGATTTTATAACACTTTAAGGCATACAATTTTTATCTTTACTACAGTAAATAAAATAAGTAACAAATGGCCACAGTCCCATATTCACAAAAACAGTGAATTTACTGAAATTTACTCTGGGGTGACCATCAAATAAACTGTCAGCTGGAGCCACAAAAACCAGAGGGAGTGCAGGTGCATATAACCACAGTAATACAACTGAGTAACACACAGTTGCCAAGAATTATACTCTTAAAGCTGAACAGGTATTTGTTGGGCCCCTGATGCACCTTTTTCTGAATTGCTTTAGCAGCTCAGGAAAAACCTTGAAAAGAATAGGCTGACAAAGATGGAAGTCAGTATATCTCTGCATGGTGGAGTTTTGTTTTCCAACTACATATTTTAAATGGTAGGAAACTTAAAAAAAGGTTTAGGGATATTAGAAAGCATGTATCAGAATAACTTGTGAGGTTTGTGTAATGTTCTTTCAAATTCAGACATTTCACTGATCATGCAAGAGGATAATTCGTGCTGGTGTCTGCTCTAAAGGACCCATGTAATTGTGGGTACGGGAACAAGTAGATTCAGTAGTAGCTACACAAATCTGCTCACTGTTAAAAAACCCAAATGTATGGAGTCATGCTCTAAAAAATGTTGAAGGCAGCTGAGTTACATATTCAGTAGTACGTGAAACAAGGAGCACAGTTCATTACCACCTCATAGATATCCATTGCTTTGAAATATACACAGAGCATTGTTGTACTGTTTTCTATGCAGGCAATAAAAGTCAAATACTCTGCTTTTAAATTACCTCTAAAAGACACAACATCTCAAGATTTTATCTGAATGTCTAATAAATGCTTCTTCAGCAATATTATGCACACGCTTCCATAAACATAAAAAGAAATTCCCTTACTATGAGAATGTGAATTATTCAAAAACATTCTTATTCCATTTGCTAACAAAAAGTAAATAACATCTTGAAAACATCTGAAATCAAGAAGCTTATTTAAACGGAAGAGGATACTTTGGCAATTTTGTAATATTGTCTAGGATACAATAGGAAATGGAGTTTTTGGTTTGGTTTGGGTTTTTGGGGTTTTTTTCTTTGATTTTTTTTTTATTTTTTTGTGTTTTTTTTTTTTTTTTTTAGCAAAACTGAAGCCAGAATATTCTAGGTCAGCTTCCTATACCCTCAGGAATAAACAGAATAAAACCAGATAGTTTTAATTTAAGTAAAATCAGCTGAATTATCTCATTCAAATTAATCAATTATTGAGTGTACATTCTTACAAGTAAGCACTTTAGTGCTTAGATAAATGAGTCACTACCTTCTGCTTATATTATCAACTTCAGAAAAGTTCCAAGTCAGAATGTATCTTACTGGCATTTACTAATTACACAGAAACAAAAAACATACACCACTTTTATATAGCAGATTTCTGTTGTTTTGTTTTTTTATATTTTTTTTCCTTAGGATAACAGCTCACATGTGCTTACAGTGAAGAGAAAATTTAAGGTTACAATTTAACACCTTTTTTTTTGTCAGGAAAGCTGGTATTGCCACAAAAAGGAATAATTTGTGTCTTCATGTAGCCTTAGCCCTTTTTCTGGAGTCTTTAATTATAGTTCTATCATAAAGCAGTAAATTTATGCTGATCTTGATAAATTAAAGAATATTTATGTATAATCCTTCTCTGTGTGTATGTATTTATAAATGTATATATATTTAAAAGTTGATTTTAAAACTAATAATTCTACAGCTTTTTTTTACTGCCTAGCCAGCACAAAGTCCTATATAGTGCTGAAGTAGAAATGAGTGTTAAGAACCTCAGAGGAGAGCAGTGAAGGTGTTGACTTAAGTAATTTGATTTTGTAGATGAAACTATGGGAAACATAGACTATTAAAAATTTTTTGAGATGACAATTTCTAGTCTGACAGTCTAATGTCTAACTGATGGCATTAACATATACAAATAAAAAACAATTACCTCAAGTGTTCCAAATAAATAATAATCTTACATTTCTCATAAAATATTTTGAATTTAATTAAGACTGATACTAAGCAAAGTAGTCTTTTTAGTGAGCGGGTTAAATTGATTGCTCCTAGGTAGAACTATCTATAAGATTTTCTGTCTGGTAAATTTTACCTCAGCTATATATTTCTCATGGAACCGAAAAAAAAAAAAAAGTTTTCTTACTTTTTTCAGTTGCCAATAACTTGGCAATTTTTTAAAATTAATTGAATAAACTGAAATCAGGAAAACATGTTCTTCATATACAGATGAGGTTTCTAGACATTACTTTGACACAATGAATGTGCTTAGGTAGTGGCATTCAGCAAGAGGTTTGCCTTCAAAATTTCAGAAGCATATACTGGAAGACAAAAGACAATTGATTTTGATTCATTTTCACTGGAACTATGCTTGGTTAATGACTTTTTCCTAGCCTCTTACATTATCATTTATCACAGCAGCATGAGCAAAAAATACATTTGTTTTGTGATCAGAGTGTGCACATCAAGTCAAAACAATGTGGTTATTTGTATACCTTCTCAGCAGTTAAAATTATTCTGGTTTGCATTTTATGCAATTTTATACTCCATATATCATTTTTAGCTCTGTTTAGGTCAGGTTTTTTCCTGATAAATGTAATTAGAACTCTGTTTTCTTTCACCAGTTTTACTTCAGTCCACTGTGCCCAGATTTTATTTCAGAATAGAAGAATTAAGGTATGGGCTTAAGTGTTAAAGACAGACAGATATAGAGTTTTGTAAAGGTGCATGGACATACTCTTCAAAATTAGGACAAAAAATAAAAACTCCAGGAGAATCATAATTTCCAATAGTTTGAATTCTGACTTCTGCAGGACTGAAGTTCCTGCAGATTTTTGGGAACTTTGGAGATGTGAGAACACGGTTGAGAGCAGGGACCTCTGCATGTTACAAAGTGAACTGATACCATGGTTTGTAACATTGCAGTAGGAATGAAAAAAACAAGGTGACAAGAGAGCAATGTTTGAGAGAGACAATTACTTGTAATTCAAGTGCTTTTTTTTTTCAATTATTTATTTGATAATCTTGTGTGTCCTTGATATGTTAGAGAAAACTAATGATAATGTCAGCTTTCCCTTGTGCTGCACCATTACTGAACACTTCCAAAAAAAGAAACTCCAGGGATGTGGCAGCTTTGCCTGATATGTTTTTCTGCAGGTCCATGGAGAGAGATGGCTTTGGAAACCATTTCAGAGATGATTAAAAGCCATTTTGACTCTCTCCAGGAAGTAAATGAATAAAAGTTTGTGACTCCTGGGAAGAAAGCTTGAAGTATTAATGGGAATGTCTTGGTAATGAAGGTCAATCCTGACAGGAAAAACATATGCATTAGCAGACATTGTCAAAGAGAAGTTTAAAAAAATTCCAAGTGAATCAATAAGGCAAAATAGCTGAATTTCATTTTTAACACCAGTCAGTTTCACAGATGGAGACTCCCATGATGTTCCAGAAGCAACTATCAAAAGTAGTGGGTGTAAAAAATTAACACTAAACACTCAACAGCAAGATCTGATACTGTGCAGACCTTGTAGGAAACACATGAAAGCATACAGATGCCATTCACTGAGCAGAGAGTTGTACCATATGTTTTGTCATTTATTCACCCTGTTCAACAGGGCAAAATATTTTGACCCACTATCATCTTCTGGGACCCTGAGCTTGCTTCATAAAGCATTACAGATTTACCCTTGTTAAGGTGGTTGAACTGGGAGGACCTGGAAGGACTTTGCCAGTGCTGGAATCAGAGGCTGACTCCATGCCTTTTTTCCAGCAGCAGTAACAGCTCAGAGGATTCTGCCAGGGTGGACAGACAGCTCTAGTGGCTCCAGGTGACTCCACCGTGTGACACCTGAGTGAGTAGAAACCTCTGTTTGCACAGAACCCAGGGTTCGCACATCAATCAGAAGTAAAGAGAAAACCTTTCATTACTGAAACAAATGGTTTTGAATCTCAGGGACAGTATTTTTCTTAACAGGAATAACATTTCTGCACTAGATTTTAGAGTGTTTCTTGACTTTCTCTTATGTTGAAATAAAGGATCTTATTTTAACAACAGAATATGAGCAAAAAGAAATTGAATGCCCTGCTTCAAACAACTGTGAAATGCAGTCCTTGAATGGAGCAGGCTGATGCACCTGTTGGTACCTGTGAGGTCCTGACCTCTGAGCAGCCCTGCAACGCTGATGGCTGGGAAGACACCAGACAAACTCTCAGCTGTGTAACCATTGAATGATTCAGACAAAATAAAGGGAATGAGAGAAATAAAATAAACTTTAAATATTAGCATCAATATTTTTAAAAGTTTTGTGATCAAAAAATGAGACTTTACAGATTGCAAATATAAATACAAATTTTACATAATGTAATATAAATGAGAGATTATAAAATAAATCATACGTAAACAATTGTTTTCCCCCTCTAGAAATTATATTCACTAGTCCAGAAAACTGGGTCTATACTCCATTATTTAAAATTAGAATTTAATTTCTATTGCTAAAAAGAAAACTTTATTGTTAAAAATCAAGAAAACACTGAAGAGAAGCAGTCACCTGTTATCTTAAAAATGGTAGAAAACCAAAAACCAAGAACAGTTAAATCTTAATCAAAGAGAACAGCAAGAGAAATATTAAAATAAATTAGAAATTGGAATACATCTACAATACAGCCAGTTCTTATGTGAAATAGCAATTAGAAACAATTTAATAATTTAGTTAATAATTAATGTGTTTTTATAATGCATAACTTGTTTCTGTTGGAGAGTATTGATATTTATTGTAGTCAATTTATTTAAAATATCCACAAAAGGAGATTTAAAAAAAAAAAAAATTGAACAAGTTTCTCAGACTCAGTGATAAAGTTTTGATGATTCATACAGTATTCCATTTCTAGTAATCACAGAAATATGGACATCACAGTCTAACATTATATCAAGAAAAAACAACTTTACCATGCACAGCTTGATGGTATGGAGCACCTTCTGTAACCTAAAAAAAAAAAAAAATAAAAAGAAGCTTGTTGTATAGTTCAATTCTAGTTTCCTGATGCTTTGCTTTTTTGATTTGAATTACTATTCTTGATTTTTATGCTCTGATAATTTCTGGTTCATCTCCTAACTCAGATAGCTGTCATAGGAGCAGAAAATGCATGAACTTCCCATGAAATGAAGGATTGTTACCACCTATGCAATGTTTAGCGATCATTTCTGTTCAGTCATTTTATTGTTTTCAGCCTCACTGAATGTTTGCCCTTTGCACATTAGGGAGTGGACCTAGTGGACCATTCTGTGTAAGTAGAATCTCCTGTTTAAGACATAGGACCTCACTTTCTAGAGTGATAAGCAGAAATAACACAACTTCTTTGCCAATAGTTTAAAGAAAAAAGTCCAAAATATTTTAGAGCATATTCTTTATCTGAGAATTCTTGCAGTGTATCAAGTAATGGAATTATAAACTTTATTTCTCTACTATTCTGAATGTACTTATTAAAAAATAAATTAAAAAAAAAGGAAAAAATCTTCATATCTTAAAATAACTTGGTGTTTGGGGATTGTATTTGGAATGTGTTGCTTGAGTTTATAAGCCTGTCTGTCCTCTGAGATGTAGCGTATGGACTGAAGGACATTCATTCTTTATCACAGCAGTAATGAATTTGAGGGACCAAAGGTCACAAATATTGCTGACTGTATTAACAAGTACTGAAGAAAGAGCTGAACAGCACTGTATTGAACTTTAAGCTAATCATGAGAAGTTGTCAAGTAGTTCATATTTCCGAACACTGTGATCTGATAGACAAAACTGAGATCAGTAAAGAAGAAAAGCAGCAAGGAAAAAGGATTCTCAGTCCTAAAATTTTTGGAGATAGGATAAGCAGAGCATAACTAACTTTCTGGTTCAACAATTATAGTCCTTTCCTCTTCACATGGTGTTTTATATGCTGTATTGTTATTAAAGCTTGTTGCATTTAAGCTAAGGTATTTCATGGCTTGCCAAAGTCTGAAACTTTTAAAAATATTATTGAAATCAAAGGAATTTGGGGACTTTTAATAGAAACACTTAACAAATACAGATATCTTGAAAATTCTCAGTTATGTTAATCTATCTTTGTCCTGTATACATATAGCTCCTCCCTAGATTTCTCTGAGCATGCTGCCTGGGATATAGACCTTCCTGCTCTGTGATCCTACCAATGTAGCAATTCACAGAATCATAGAATCATTGAGCTTTGAAAAGGTGTCCAAGACTTTGGAGTCCAACCATGCTGGAGAGCCAGGTGCAGCATGTCATTTAGACCATAGCAATTATTGCCACATCCATTATTTCTCAAACACCTATCCTGGGCAGCATGTTCCAGTGCCTGACCACCCTTTCAATGAGGAAATTCTTCCTAATGTCCGATCTCAACCTCTTCTGTTGGACCTTGAGGCCGTTTTCTCTTGTCCTGACAGTAGTTGCCTGGGAGAAGAGGCTGTTCCCCACCTGACTGCAATCTCATTTCAGGCAGTTGTAGAGCTCAATAAGGTCAATATCTGAGCCTCCTCCTCTCCAGAAGAAACAATTCCAGTTCCCTCATTCACCCCTCACAGGACATACAAACTTTCACCACTTTCATCGTCCTTCTCTGGACACACTCCAGTGCCTCAATTCCATCACTCCTTGTGCCCAGAACTGAACACAGGACTTGAGGTGTGCCCTCACCAGTGCCAAGTACAAAGGGGACAGACACTGCTCTGGTCCTGCTGGCCACACTACTGCTGATACAGAACAGGATGCCATTGGCCTTCTCGGCTACCTGGGCACAGCCAGGTCATGCTCAGCTGCTGTCAACTAGCACTCCAAGGTCCCTTTTCTCTAGGCAGATTTCCAGTCATTCTTTCCCCATTCTTTCCCCAGCCAGGAGATATTATTAAAGGATTTACTTTAAGCCCAGGCAGACAATATCCAGAATCTTTCCCTCACCCATTAAGTGGGCCACTGGTCATAAAAAAGAGATCAGTTTGTTTTAGCAAGATCTGCTTTTGCTAAATCCATGATGGCTGAACCTGATGCCCTCCTTGCCCTGTATATGCCATGTGATCACACTTAAAATAATCTATTCCACAACCAGATCTGCAGGACACACTACTCAACTCTCTTTGGCATAGGTGATAACAGTTATCATAGTTCATAATCCACCTTTTCTGGGCAGAGGCCTTGTGGCTTAAGAAGGAAAATCCCAAGCTCAACATGAAAGAGTGACCTGGTCAGAATCCTTCCAGCTCAGCCAATTTTGTGTATCTCACCAAGAGAGGTCACTGTTGTGTGTAAATCTGACTTTGTAAAACGAGAATGAGAGCAGATGTCTCTGCACTCTGCCTTAACATGCGTGAATAAAAGCTTAAATCAGCACTATTGGTTCATAAGTAACTAAAACTGTGATTCACATGAATTCACTTTTCAAGAGAGTAGTTTTCTTGCCTTAACTGCATATGGATGATATCCGTGAATTTCTAGGCCAATGAAGGGGACTACAATATGTAGAATGCACTTTACTTGCCTGTTTTGAGGTGGAATCTTCCTGAGTAGATGCAGTTCCAGGACGTGAGGTTGACACCAGTTCACATGATCAGAAATATCTGTGTGGCTACTGGGGAGTGTGACATTCAAAATTCATCTGCCTCCTTTCATTCCATCAACAAAATCATTATTGCAAAGCCCATGATACAGGCCCAAATCCTTCACACCTAATTTTAAGAATTTGAGATGTCCTAAATGCTGCCTTTGAGTCAGAAGGGAGAGACAGGAACTTGCAAAATCAATTTCAATTTGCTTGAGATACACATAAATAGGCTTTCCTCCTCTTGTCAGCTAAGTAAGGTACAAAGCTTGGGTATTTTCTACATTCCTTTTATGAATATATAATGCAGAAAAACATATATTTGTCTATAGACACAATAACTGCATTAGATGACTATAGGAAGCATTTACTAATACACTGGTAATATGATTCTAAACTGCTCTAACACTATAATATTTTCATTTATATGCAAGGGTTTTTTTTCTACAATATGACCATGATTCATACAGGAAGTTATGCAAAATAGAAAAAAATTATGCAAATAGCATTCTTTGAAGTTTTGAATTAAGTGCTATGCTCTGGAGTACACAGCATACACACTGAATGCTTGATGGCAGGAAAATACTTTATGTTTCGATTATATTCCAACAATGTCAGCTTGAGTTGATCCTGTCTGTCCACAGAAAACGACTTGCTGATCTTCTGTCCCTCATTACCTCTGTTCTGTTTTGAAAATCCAGTCACATGGGATCAACAAAAAAAATCTCATAATTAGGACTTGCCATTTGTTTGCCAGCTGTGTTGCTCTGACATTCGGAAATATAAAAACTCAAAATCACCAGAGAAACTACAGCAAAGAAGCTTCACTGCCCCAAACTGCACATATTAGAGGACTTTGAAGATCCCATCATAAACTGATCAGTAATTTCTCCTTGTCTGTGATGAAGAAGTTGTCCTGTCAGGCTTTTTGGTAAAAGGTGGAAATTTCAAGTAAGATCCCTGTGTTATTCCAGGTTTCTCTTTCAGCAGATTGTAGCTATCACTCAAACTAAACTGAAAATTAATATGCACAATCTCCTCTTAAAAAAAAAAAAAAAAAAAAAAAAAAAAAAAAAAAAAAAAAAGGAGCGGTATTTCATTACCTTACTATAGTATATTGGTAAATTCATATTATTTGAATACATATACATATACTTATACATAGTAGAGCAACTAATTGCATTATTTATTCCTTGAGGCTGAAAATAGTCTAACAAATGTTCTTCAAAAAAATCAAACCAGAATTTTGAATCTTTAGGCTGATTTTACTTTACTATGCATTGCTTGTTAAGAGGAACAGGACTTCACCTTTACTCAAAACTAAGAATTTCTGGGTTTATTTCATAGAGAAGCCAACATCAGTCAGCATAGGCTAGTGTTGAAGGAAAAAGCTTACAACAATGGGTGGGATAATGCTTGCCCCACACTGCCAAAATTCTTGATTTCAAAGACCCCTCACTATGTAAAAGAAACACAAGAGGCTGTTTCTTTCATAATTACAGGGTTATTACTCTGATAAGAACTTATTTAATGGACCATGCGCTAAATATCTGATCAGTAAAAAGATCTGTAAAATTTTACAGATCTGTGATCTGTAAAAGACTTATCTACACTTTAGATTCTAGAAGAAAAGTATATTTCAAATGCTGTCTGAAAGGAATATTTTTAAAATCCTTCCTAGTGTCAAATGCTTTCAAGCAGGCACAGAATGCTATGTCAAGGTCTGGGCTTTCAATTTCCTCAGGTCTTTAAGAGAGTGCCGTGTCAGCAAAATTTTAAATGGAGGTAAAATAATCATTAGACAGATGGGGCAGTGCCTTTCACCAAGCCAGATGCTAAATGGCTGCTTTAATGTAGACAACTTTCCTCCCTTACTGAGAAAAAGGTACTGAGAAGGATATCTGCAGTGAAATAAAGCAATGACCTGGATGTTAAAGAGTAAGAGGTTACTGCAGAGAAAAAGAAGAAAAGGAGTAAAAACACACTGAAAACCCTATGCTTCTTTCTACCATCTCCATCCCCACCATCTGGTCCCCCACCATCCTGTATTATGTCCTCCCCTCTCCTTGCCATTCCTGAGAGGTTTTTCTTGAAGGACCTGAGATCTCATATTTTCACTCTGCAATTGTTTTTTTTTTAGAGAAGTAAATCTATTGCAGAGTACTCAAAGTCAGAAGCACCAGCACACCTCAAGCATATCATTACCTTAGCATTATATACTTTTCTCTTGTGCTTTTCATCAGAGCATGAGTAAACAGTTTTACCCATGGACTCAATTTAAAGAATGGCTGTGAAAATTTTCCCTCCATATATACATATGAATGTACAGAGAGTTTTTTCTGAAATGTAATCCACACATTTCCAAGTGGAAGAAGAGATGGAGAGAAAATTATTTGGAGTCTGAAAAACTATTCTTATTCCTTTCCAATCATTGTCTCAATCTGAAGAGGATTACAGATTATAATGCAAAATAAATTCTCCTAAAAGCCTCAACTCAGTCGTGTGAAGAAAATCTGATGACTAATGGCTGCAAAAGAACCAGTGTTTTCTTTCAAAGAGTGTGAAGCATCTATTGTATTTTAATTCCATGCATATATGACAAAATAAATTTTTAAAGCTAACTGAACCATTAATAAACAAAATCAATTTATTTTTAATTCTTGCATTTCATGTCCTCATTAAACCTGTGTAGAGGTTTGTATCCATACAAAAGCATGTTGGGTATTTTGAGTTTGGTGAGCTGTTACTGTTTTTGTAGGGAAAAAGGAAATGTGGAAACTCCAAAAATGGATTCTAGGATGGTCTAGAAGGGTCAAGTTCCTAGCAGCATTGTTCCAGTATGAAGAAAAGTCTTCTGGTAAACAGGAATTACCAGGAAAACATTTTTCATCAGAAAAGCACAATATAGCAAAGAGAACAATCTCATATTGGTGCTGCACCAGAAGCTCAGATGGGTCTGATAATTATATGTCTGTAACTGCATCACTATTCTATTGTAAGCCTGCTTTCAGGGACAGTTACAGTTCATGCCTCTCATCACTCACACAGACTTCCTCAAGCACTCTTAAAAATTTGCTATTATAGACAAAGGCTAAGATCTCTAAAGCAGCCTGTGGTTACAGACTGGTTTATTAAAGGTAAAGTCAGAAGTCATAATTACCCTGCATTTGCATATGTTCATATTTTGGGTATGCATTTACTGCATGAGAAAAGCAAATAAATGTTAGAATCAACTTCCATACAGTGAGAACAAGGCAGGGTGGAAGCACCCTGCATCTCTAAAAGCTGAATTTGAGAATTTAGACAGGGTACAAACCAAGGGGACCACAGTATGGGTGCTAAGGTCTCACAAGTCAGACACACCATCTGTATTTACTTCATCAGTCCTTTCCTATTGCTGTAGGTGAGGCAATGAGGGAAAAAAAAAATTATTTTGCTTACTACAGTAAGGATAGCAGACATGACAGAAATAACTAGGAACAGCTCATTTGTTTGCTTTCTCAGTGGATGCCACAGTTACTCTTCATGTCACATTGTACCCACGAAAAACTCACATAGCTTGCAATGTTTGGAGTCCAAAGTGGTGTCTCACATTGCGATAAATCAGAAGAAATGAAATATTGGTGCTGTCATATGTAGACGGTGATGCTAATCTGGTCCCTATATACTGATAAATGAACTATCTGGATCAGCATCCAAACAGTATTCAGCATTTTCAACTTGCTAAAGCAAGAAAACAGACACCTGGCAAACATGTTTTATTCAGAGTACTTGGTGTTATTTAGAGAAGTTCATCCTTCTCAAAAACATTGTCATTCTCCTGTCATACGTGAACGCACCTACTACAGACACAGATGCTTGCTCTGCACAATTGGTCCCCCAGAGCAGATAGTTAATAGTGCAGGTTATATGGAAAGTTATTCTGAGCTGATCCCTGTGTGTAGCAGCTGATATTTCCTCTATTTTGTAGTTTCCTGCTGGACTTATATGTATCAATATTGGTTTTCCAAAACCAGACATCTTAATATTACTACTTTATTTTGCAAATAGACATTGCAATATTTAAAAGAAGACTTTACTGTATAGCTGAGGAAATGTTCACACTTGATTCCAGCTTGTATTGCAACAGCACAAAATGCCAGCAAACCTGATTAAGGACAGCCAGGATATTTATTTTATCTTACATTAGTCTTTGTATTAGCTCAACAGAGAGCTGGCAAAATCATGTTCATCTATGTAATTCTGCTTAATATTTGCCATTTCATAAATTTCTGCAAAGAATTCAGAATAAAGTTGAAATATTTCCTGAGCTCTGTGGCTTTATGATCAATTAATAGAAAAGCTATAAGAATCTCTATTAAATGTCTTATAGTTATTTTTTGTAAAGGCATTAACTTATCTCCACAGAATTTAACCTAGGCAGCAAAAAAAATCAGATAAAAAAGATCAGTTATGTTTTGGGAAAATTGATCTCTGTGAAACAATAACTTATTCTAAAATCTTGAGTACAACCTATCTCTAAATGTGATTCTTTCCACTACAGTGTTTTCAGCTATGGCCACAGAGGTAAATGAATTTAAGTATCAATGAAACATTATGTTTATAAAACATTGTTCTCTTGAAGGAGAAAATGTGACAGAGTAACAGAAAAGGTATCATGAACTTGTCTTGCAAACTGCTGGAAAGTACAACTGTTGTTCTGCTATGAATATGACACGATTTGAAAGGCAGAAGCTGACCCCCAAAATAAGACAAGGAGAATACATAATAATAAGAATAATAAAGGCCACTGAAAGGATGTCTGACCAAAATATTTAAGAGCTACCAGGCTGACTGCAATAGAGCTGCCACCAAGATGAACGTGCATCTGTAACTGCATAGAGCTTTTCTCTCCAGAGAATTGGGGAGTGGGAGAAGATCAGAGAACCTGAAATTTTTTTGAAACAGTTGAGGGAACTTTTTTGGTGAAATGGGCAAAGGAAACAGTCTACAGAAGTGATAACTAGTGTCTTCAAAGATGAATGGATTCCTTTTTTCATCATAAACTATCCAGATATAAATTTAGAGGTTTATATTTTCTCACAGGTTCTGACATGTGTAGTTTGTTGATTTATAACATTGTCACTCTTGGTGTCTGCCCTTCCTCTACATCAAAAATTTATCACAGCAGTGTTGGTGGACTCAAACTGTGTTGGCTTTCTAGCTGCTGCATCTTGCAGTAAATACATTCACCTGAGCCATGCGCTGTCAGTTTTAGCTAGTGCTGTGCACAGTGAACTGTAGCAGAAGTAAATGTATTGCCTTAAAACTCATTCCTCAGCATTTTCTGCTGTCTCACTGTTGTGTAAGCCAAGGATTAGCACATTTGATTTTCCTGCTGCAGCTAAGGGGCACAGCTGTGGGTCATGGCAACACCATAAAGTCTGCAAAACTGCACAGCCCCTTGGTAAAATTCCTCCTGTGAGATGCGGCCAGAGGTCCATATATTCTCAGACAAGCTGTGTGTTCACACCTGTATTTCAAACTGTCCTTCATTTTTAAGCCCTTTGTTTTCTTCCACTAGTTCTTGGCATTTAATATCTATGAGAAATTATTTGTGATCTCATGGTTTTTTTTTGCCTAAAGGAGGATACTATATTATTATTTTTACCTAATACTCCAGTTAAAATCTATTAATTTATTCATGTTTATTTCGGCTGCAGCAGATCACTACGGAGATTTTAGAATATTTTATTGATTGTTGCTGATAAATAAGCTAAAACTAAATTCATCATGATATGCTGTTATTTGTGTTCACTCAAAAACATTTACAGCTCTAAAATATTTTTATATAAATTGAATCAATTAGTATAAAATAATAATATAGAACCTCACATAGAGTCTTAAAAAGGAAAAACATTACCTTTTCTAGCAACAATGCGGCTACATTTTAACAGTCTAACTGTTTAACTAGTTTAACAGCCTAACTGTTCTAGCAGCTATATTTATTATAAACATATATTTTGTTAGCTTTTTAATCTTCTATTCTTAGTTCTACAACTCACAAATTTTAATTACATGTCTCTCATTATATTAATTGATTTTATTTTCTGTGAATTATTTTTTCTTTTACTGAATTTTAAAAAATAGGTGTTAGTTATTTCAATTTATTTTCTGAATTCAGCTAATTAAATCCTCCATAACCTGAAATGTCTTCTTCCTTCTGCTTCCTTTTCTTTCCCATTGTACATGGAAAATCTATTCCTGTTTCCCCCAATCCTTTCAGTCGGTCTATCATTGTAGTGGTGATATTGTTCTCTTTCTATTCCTCTGAGTATCAAGTTTTCTGTATTTTCTGGCTTGGCTGGTTTTGCCCTCTACAAAATTTGTAGCAAAATAATAGAAACGGCTCACATCTTTCTCATTTTTTCATGTGTTTACATATAATCCCAGAACTGCACACTTTTGAAACCTTCTCAAGATACAGATCTTGTCCTGCCACCTAAACACTGGCATATTCATGAATTAAAAAGATATGAAACTCATTTCTGTTGTATTAAAGGACTGTAAAATTACTGCATTAGAATTCTAGAAAAATCCGAAGTAATATTTTTCTCAACTCTACCAAGTCATCCTTTAGATTATGGAAAGGGGGAAAGGTAGAGAGTAGGAGTATATGGCATTCCTAGTTAGAGACTACTTTTCTAATTTAGTGATATTTAAACTGCTTTTTGAAACAACAGGCAGATCTGCAATTAGATTTCTCATTCTTGCTTTGATGAGCAAGAAATTCTGGCCTACTGTCATAATAAAATAACAAATCACACTGCTGGATGTAGAGTCCAACCATAAGAGAAAATTGAAAATTAGAGCTGACAACAATACATTAAACAATGAAACTACAGGTGACTGATCACACATAAAGGCCAATTAATTAAAAACAAATTGCATATAACATTTAAGACTTGTTATACATTTTGATTATGGTTCAATAACTTTCTTAGATCAAGCATTAAGTAGTTTTTATTATCTTGAATTTATCTTCCACTGAAAGCAGGAAGACTGACAACATTTTAGCATGTTAGGAATTTATATGGGTAATTTATAAGAATTGGTTTATTTCATATTATTTGCTCCAATAATCTCAATAGCAGCAGACCACAAAGACTTCTTCCTCATAGCAGTACTGAGCATTGCAAGGTAAGAGAAAAGGCAAGATAAATTAAGTAGCTGAATCTCATAATGAAGAAAATCAATTTCTACTGCTTGATAAATCAAAGCAAATTCAAAGTCAATAGAACAATCCAAAATTTATGCCAGAATAAAGCAGAACCTTGTTTTCTTCTTTTTCTCAAATACCAGCTGAAACATAGGGCATTTCAAGGAGTTTAATGACTAACTGGATTTAATGGCACTTGACTGCAGCTCATACCTTCAGCTTTTCTCACTAGTTATCAATCCCCAGGAAATTATCTGTGTTTCAGTCATGACTGTTTGTGTAATGAATTTTAAACAGTGTAAGCAGATTTTAAACACAAGAGATGATGTCTTAATGGAAGTACTTGAGTCTATAAAAATTTTTCTTCCCTTGGTATATTAGGTTTTGGTGGCCAGGTTTCAATAGCAGGGATCTACAGAGATGGTTTCTGTGAGAAGCTGCTGGAAGCCAATCCCAGGTGGCTCCAAGATAGATGTGCCATGGCCCAAGGCTGAGCCAATCAGAAAAGATGGTAAGTCCTCCGTGACAATATATTTAAGAAGAAGGGGAAAAAATTATTGCACAGATTTAATTGTGGCAACTAAAGAGAAGAGTGGAGTTCATGGAGAACTATCTCCCATGGCAGTGACCCCATGCTGGAGCAGGGGAAGGATTCCTCTGCCTGGGCAGCAGGAGAAACAACCTGCAATGAACTGACTGTAGGCCCCATCCCCTGTCTCTGTGCACTTCTGGGGGAAGGGGGCAGAGCTGGGAAGGAGGGAGGGGTGGGGGGAAGATGTTTTTAAGGTCTCTGCTTCTGCTTATTTTGCTCTGATTTCATTAGCAACAAATTCAATGAATATGTCTGATTTTATTCTATTTTGCCCAAGACAGTATTTGATGACTATTCTCTCCTGGTTCTTATCTCAGCTAAGGAACCCTTTGTTCAGTGGTACAGGGGAGTGATAGAGTGGCTTTGGTGGATACCTGGCATCCAGAAAGGGTTAAATCACATTTCAATTGCCAAAGGTGACACCAAAAATACTACAGAAACACATCCACACTCCAAGCAGGCGGGCACTTGTCTTTACTGGCTACGTTTCCACTCTGCTCATTGCTCCTCAAATTGGTAGTCCCTCTGTCTTAATTAAAACTGTGGCAATAGTAGAGATCAATTCACAGAGGAATCTTATGGGGCCAAAAATAGACATAAAACTGTTGCACTTGTACAGGTATACTGAGAACCTTAAATGAAATCCAGAAAAAAAACAAAGCATGTTTCCCAGTTTCCTTAGATAGGATATGTTTCCTCATTTGCACACCCCAAATATCAACCAATGGAAACCAAGAAGAGTTAGCTACAAGACATTTATTGGTGTTTGCTTTTCCTCAGTTTTCCTTTCAGTGCTGTCAGGTGTTAAACAGCAATAACAGTTTAGAGTGAACCCTTTCCTTTTGCGCCCACTCATTTTCCAGGTCTGGCACAGTCCAAAATGCAAAGAATGTTATTGCTAGCCATGCAGTGAACTGCTAGTTACTGCTGGGCTCCTAACCTTTACACATGACTACATGGCCATAAACTTGCAGCCATGTAACAGTGCCTGGTATGAGTCCCTCTATTTCACTATGTCACTGATCTCTGCAGATTCACAGCAAGATGACTCAGTCCTGCAGTAAATCTTCAGGGGTGTTTCCACTGAACTAACACCTTTCCCATTTTCCTTATCTTGGCTTTACTGTTGACCTGTGGTAGCTGTCACTGTGGACAAGGCGACTTTTTATGGAAAGTACATGTCCTGGCTAAGACTAGGATAATTCTATACAGAGTAAATAATATTTTTGTGCATAATACCCCCAATAATTCCTGAATGATGCAAGAATTCAGTTTGTTGTTGAACATCACCCATGTAACTCAACCTTATTTCCTGCAGTGGAATTTTTACCATGCGTTTCTTGATTCTCCTTTCTTCACCATTCAGAAAAAATAGAAAAGGCTTTGTTCACTTTGTTCATTAGATAAACTAAATAATTGGCAATAGGTTTTAGATGCCGAATATGCTCATAATTTAGAAAGGATAGAAAAGGATCATTTAATATAATGTATAAAAATAGTAGGATAGGATGCAAGAAATAGGGGAACATTTTAGCTTTAGATTTTTTTTTCCTAAAAGAACAGCCCAGGGAGAGAAAATAGATGAGCCATGTAGGAAAATCACCAGGGTTGTTGTTTTCTGTGTTTTTTTCAAGAGACATATTAAGTATTTTCTGGAAGCATTGGCTTTATGAGTCAGTTATATATGTCTTCAGGCAACATAACAATGAAATTAATATTAGTAAGATAGTGTAGGAGTTTACGTTTATCCAGAAAGAATACTGATTGTTTTTACTCAGCATTTATGACGTAAGTATCATTTGAAGGAACAGGAAAGAATAGGTATTGGAGAGCATCAATATTACAACCCACTTAAAAATAATCTGAATTAAGAAAAGAATAAAAACACCAGAAATAAATTTCATCTAGTAAGAGAGAAATATCTAACTAAAGAGGAGACCTCAATTGATCAGAATGTGGAGGCTTCTCTATGTGTTGCAGTCTGAACTATTGCATTGATTTATATTGGGTCAAAGGTAAAGCTTATGGGTCCTGATCTGAAAGACATCTCCTCATACCCATGTTCCCATGAATTTGAAACACAGGATTTTTTAGACCCTTACTTCTAATCTTTGATCTGAATGCTTTACTTGATTGAAGTTCAGCACTGTGCAAGAGATGAGGTTTTAGTGCCTTTGAAAACACCACATGCACCAATATTTAGGCTGCTGAACTAGAACTTTAGAGATGAGAAACCTCTGCTCTGCTGTGCAGACTCAATTTAGAGCATATTTTCCTGGCTATTCTATTTGAACTGCATATCTTTGGGGCAAGGACTCTTTCACAACATTTATGTATTTATCCATTAGTTTTTCTGAGGGGCCTCTGAGTTTAATGTGGATCTCTGTGGAAGTAAATTACTAAAAGAAATGACATTAGATGAGCATTATCCCAAATTATAGTTGTGCAACTTAAAGCAGAGCTTTAGTGATTGTGGTTTGGTTTAGGTCTAACAAGCTTGTAGAAATTGATTAAAGATAATGGAATTCATAAGCATTTGGGTTCTTCTTCAGAATCACCTCTGTTTTGCCTAAAAATCTACAAAAACCTGTCAAGTTAATATTCGTGTAGCAATGGATTGTACTTTTTAAACACACTACTCTTTAAATAGGTATTCATTTGTGAGGGCCCTAGGGTCTTTATGAAATATATTCATATATAATGCATGGAGAGTACATTAATTTATAAGGTCAGTATTATTTTGCTTTTCCTCTTTAAGGCTTTAGACATATTAATTTAAAATTTCTTTCTCAATTATTAATTTATACATATTAGGGACTATTCTTAACCACTACCTTTATGAATAGTTACTTTCTGTAAAACATGTTCATCTCTTTATCTACACACTGACAAAGTACATTGCAAATAATATTAGATTTATGATAGCACCAGGAGCCTGAGCTTGGACTACTTCTTTGCTGCACAGACAAAGATGAGTGAAACAAATTACCTGATTTCAGAAGTGCATGTAGTTCTTGTTAGACTATGGCTCTTTGGACAGTAAGGCTGCATTTGTTATCTCCAAACATCACCTGATGATTTTTAACTGACCTTTCAGCAGAATATCTGAGAAACAACATGTACAGGTCCAAGTCACCCTGTCCATTGCACTGTAGCTTGACAAATCACAACCCAGTTGCAGCAAGACAGAAACTTGGCATGCTTTATTGCCCTGAGAGACGTGAGCTTCTCTGTAGGTCCTGATGTATTCCAACTACCAGAAATACTCTAGCCAACTGTTTGCTGTAGTACAAGCAAGAATAAGATCAACAATGAAAACTGATAATTTGCAGTCATTTTTCAATGAATAAATGTAGCATTTTAAAGAAACCCAACCTGCCACTTCTCTACATCTGATTTTTTCTACTAAGAATATCTTGCAGCTGAGGAAATAGCACATTCTGCAGCAGAGCTAATATGCAAAAACTGAATGCAGAATTATGCCAAAGAACCAGAATAAATGAGGTATTTTAGAGCTGAAAGCATTAGCTTCATTCATGTTTCAAGCCTGAACTAAATCATCTCTTCTGCCATGTGAATGTCTTGTGAATGTGAATTGTGAATAACTTAAGAAAATCTGTAACAGAATGAGAAAGATTACACCATTTATAATAAAATCCCAATTTTTTAAATTGAGACTTGCTTTGTTTCCCGCCAACCTTCTTTCTAATATATAAACACTTCTTTACACATTGACATTTTCCGTCACCTCATTTTGTGTCTTACAAGCACTTCAATTTCCTTTTCCTGGCCTTAACTGCCCCTAAACTATCTAGACAACTCATCATCACCAGTTTTTTGTTAACTGTTGTTAGTGAAGGGCAAGTTATATATATGGAACAGAATAAGGATAACAAAGAGGTCTCTTTGCAGTCTGAAGGCAGTGGGTTACTCTACTTGTTCTGAATTTTCTGCTTGCTTTGAATAGGTAAATAGATGAAAATTCAATCTAATAGATTAAAAATTTAAAGCACTTTTTTATTCCAAGGAATGAAAAGGCAGCTCATGGGAGAGTTGTAATCTATTCAGGGTGGCCACGAATAATACAAAATGCTTTCTTTTATTTGAGTCTCTATGACTATTAAGATGCAAAGAATTTTATATCACTCTTGGTTAAAAAAAAAAAAAAAAAAAAAAAAAAAGAGTCTGACTTAGTTAAATAGCCTGAAACAAAAAATTTATTTTCACTCCCCAGGGGGAAGTTTCTCAATAAATGTTCTGAAATTCAACCTCATCCAGGCCTGTCTAGCCATGCTTTGGCTGTGTCGCAGATGCAGCTACAATCACTGTTCTCTTCTGCAAACTGGAATCTAGGATTCCCTGTGCCTGACACATACATTTTCTTCGAATCATGTTCCACTTGCTTTACCTGATGATACTTAGAGTGGATGGGAACTTACCAGCTGAATTGCAGTGAAATCAACTGACAGGAAACTTGACCTACTGTCACTACAGGAAACTGCTGAGGGCACAAAGAGCTTAACTGGAACAGAATACATTATCTTTTGACAACTCTTCAGACTTTAGTCCCAAAAAATTGCTGTTATTAAGGATGGAAAATTAAGGTAGCTTTTGGTTTTGATAATAAATCTGGGAAAATAAAAAAATGGACTGAAATATCAAAGCAATGTTTACTGTGGGACATCTACTTGTTCCTTATGAATGAATCATGCTTATACCCATATATGCTTCAGAAACCTGTAATAATCCATGTATATACCAAGTCTTTCTCTCTGATTTTCATTTAGTAATATCCTTCATCTCATTTTCTCTCAACAGTCTGCATGCTGGCAGTATATTGTGTATTTTGCAGCTATGGGTATCAGATGGGGGTGATGGAAGGCATACCATTCAGAGGGGCTCACCACCAAAAAAAAGGGTGTGACATTCAGAGAGCCTCAACAGGGGACTGTGGCTGGCTGTGTAATCAGGGGCAGATACAGGTCATATTTTGTTGCTGAGAACTGAAATGGGATGTGTGAGAATGTGTGTGGAGTCTATGCTGAACCTCTATGAATAACAGCTATAAAGTATAAAAAAAGGAAAAAAAAAATAGGACAACACATTTAAATGCGAATCTCACTTGAATTTACAAGAACTTCAGTTTCTGCCTGGAAGGTGCATTGAATTGATACCAAAGAAACAAATCTAATCCAGAGGTGAATTGGGTCTTGAAACAGAATTGACATCTTGCATATAAATATTAGCAATATGTATCATATCCACAATAAGCATGCTCTGAATTTCTCCCAAACAAAGCAGAATCGAATATACTCAAAGGCAAAATTAAATCTTAATACCAGTGAAACACATGGTTTGATTACATGTACCTTGCTAGGAAGGTAGAAATCCATTGTAACAACAAGGAAATTTTTATGTCCTTTGAGGTAACCACATAGAAGAACAAGGGTTTGCAAAGGCAGTGAGGTGAAAGACCCCATACAACAAGAATAAAGCCACTTTCCTGCGTTTGATTTACCTGTGACTGAAACAGTTGACTCCTGTTTGAGCAGCATGGTTTCTCTTGACTGTGTTGTAATCAGGAATGCTTTGAATTTGGCTCATGGCAGGTGTGAAAATACATTCCAAGTGTGGGATGCAGCACAAGTTTTCATTCTGTTATTTTAACATTCTGAATATAAGTTATCCAGTGTAAGCTAAAATTGATATTTATTTAGAAGCAGTTGCTTATCTATAACCAGAATCTCTTAGAGATAAGGAAGCAACTGAGGGTGTGGGTGCAGGTGACCAAGGGCACCCCAAAAAACCCGCAGGTGAAATGTATGAGTAAATTTATTTCATTACCTCCCTGGCTAGAGGATCCCAAAACAACACTGAACTGCATACAGACACAAAACAAGGATGCAGGTGCCATCAGGCTTCTTCCAAACTTCAACTTTTGTTATAAAAAAAAAAAAAATCAGGATTCTGGATGCTTTACTTTGAACTAAACTATCAGATGGCATATGGCCATACTTTGTGTTGATTTATGAAAAATGTAAATTAGCAGTCAATAGCACATTTTACCAGCTTGAAATAGGTTTAAAGTGTTTTCAATGCTACAAGAATAAGTAATGTACCTGAAAGACAACCTCAAATGAGCAAACATCTGTGACAGTCTTCTTTGATACCTACTGATTTCAATGAGCATCTGGAAAAAGTTCAAAGTAAGCTAAATGAACTTGTGGCTTAGTAATGAATCTGTTTACAAAGTACATCGAATCCTAGGAAGCTACTAGAAACTATAACTGTTTTCAAGTTGGTGCAGCCAACTTTCCAAGTTTAAGTTCATATAATATTTTAAGTAAATTTCTCTAGATCTGATTTTTTATTAAAAATTGTGAAGCTTTCTTCTTCTTTATACTCTAATGATTATAAATAGGAGTGCCCCATAGAATAAAATTAATTTGGATAAGTTGGAACTTTTTTTAGCAGTACTGATAAATGAGAGTTATCCTGTGTTATCGCACTATGTCCAAATCCCTTTTGATTATTTTGGTTTAGATGTGTTCTTTTTGCATGATGTCTTGACATATACTTTTTTTCTTTTTATTATATTAAGCCAAAATATACTGACATAATTAAGGAAAATATAAGCTCTCAGGACATCATTCATTAAAAGGATGTCAGCAATCTTTAGAACATTCTGCGGTTAAAAGTGGCAGAAGTCCATTCAAAATTTTTATGAGACAAATGTCTGGGAAACACTTTAAAATATAAAGAAATTAATTAATTAATTGACAAATAAACAAACTGAAATGTGATTTAGCTGGTGCTTCTCTCTCCAGATATCTCCAATGTTTTGCAAGGGGTCCCTATGCTGCTGAATAATACCCTTGTTACTTTTTCATAATTTCGCTGTCTGGTCAGTAAGCAAAGCTAGTGTGTATTCCATCTAGTCAAAGGCTTGGAAATATAACATGATTTTCAGACTTGCATTGTCCTTTCTATTGCATTATGCCTCTTTTGATATAAATATACGCATGTCCCAATTTAAGTCATGTTACTGACCAATTATAAGGATTTTGTTATATGTTGCTATCTGGAAAATACAAACTTCCCCATCCTTGAAAAAATTTCAAGTTCAGTATGGATTTGAAAGTATGAATTTTGAAACTGATGCTTCAAAACATGAGGTGAGAAGGAAAATGAGTAAGACTTAGAAAATTTTCCATAATAGGAAAGAGTCCAATCTAGCAGATGGGATGACCACCCTAAATTCTCAACTACGAAGTTTCATTATCACTTTCTTCCATGCACAATATTCAGTGCTACTACAGATAATAAATTTATTCATTGTTTTTAAAAGCCTATCCACAATTCTGCATTCAAGCTTACTGTCTTCTCTGATAGCACATTCAAAGACACTCTCTGGAGAAATAATTCATTTAACTTCAACTGTGGCTACTCATTTTTTGTTTTCCCCTGGTGGTCTATAATTCTTATTTGTATCTTTTTAAACACCTTTGTAGTCTTTCAGAAAATTCAGATCTAAGGAAATATTAAAGGTCTTCCAGATAGAAATGCTTTCCATGACAAAATGTTTAATATTGACTTTGGCTCTACTGCTGTTCAATTTCAAGCCTTAAGGCCTTTTAACACTAATAATTGTACACGCTTCTGTTTTCTTTAGATAAGATAAATCAAAGAACTGACACAATTTCAAATTGACAGATATAAATGAAGTTTATATATTGACAAGCTAAAGTGAGCTATTAGAAGTCTGACATTATAGGCTTTCCACTCCATTAAAAAAAAAATCCAGAAAATTAATTACTTTAAATCTTCTTCTTTGTGTGCAATCATGGCAGTAGAATGCACTCAGAAAAACAATTAAAAAAGGATTGCAATTGGATATCCAACATATAGCTCAAGATATGAAACTCCTCTAATTAATTGTTTCTGTTGTAAGGATATCTTTAATGTTTAAAGTTTGCATATATGTTGAGATGCTTTCATTTATCTGAATTTTCAAATATTTAATTACTTGCATATCATAACTTTTCAACACATTTCTAAATATATCCTTCCTTTAGGTTATGTGCTGGAGGTTTTTAATTTTTGTTTTAGACCCAATTATATTTTATGCTAATGGAAAAATGTCTTCTTTGTCAGAAATCTCAAAATATTTTTTTTCATATGAGGATATCCAGCACTTTTTTACCCTAGAACAACTGTAGTGATCCCTATTGCAGCAGTTTTATTTTTCTTCCACTGACCTGACCTTTCATGCATACATTCATTAAGGTTTCCTGAAATCTCTTACTGATATCTAGGTGAGAGAATGATATTCTTTATCAAGACTGTTGCTGTAATATCCAGAACACACCCATCACACTTCAAGCCACAAAGACATATTCTGGGTGAGAAGTTTATCCTCAGTGCTGAACCTTGCTGGTGCCAGTTGCTCATTTTGCAACATAAATCTCTGTGAAGGCTGTCATGATACTGGCTTACCTCTATGTATAAATAACTGCCAGGGTACAAACAAGAAAGGTGGATGGGATAATGAAGACACTGGACAAGATTAGATTATAAAATTGGACAATGAGGCTCCCTAAAGGAAAAGTGGAAATTGCTATGATTTAGACTTCAAGGAAATATTTCAAAATAAAAACTCACTAGACAAAGGAATTGCAGAAAACATTTGGAACAAAGATAAGTAATACCACTGACTTCAAAGAGAGTGGAAAATTAAGGGAAAATTATATTGAGCTTGGATTATTTCCATATATGTGTGGAAATAAACGTTAATACTTTTTAATATTATTGGTTTTCAGCAAAGAACAAATTAAGATAAGCAGTTTACCTAGTTTTAATTTGCACACTGTAGACCATCCCTTCCTAAACAACTGTTTCTGTTAATCCGCCGGCTAAATTTTTAGAAAATAAAAGGCAGATGGATATGAATATTATATGATACAATTTTTTAATACTACTTTCTTTAGGAGTAGTCCAATAGAAGTGTAGAAACTAAATACAAAGACATGTCAGAGATATTCTTCCTCTAGGGCTCTTCTTACTTCATTGCAGATATGATGTTGTGTAAGGAGCATCAGATTAACTCTCCAAGACAGACATTTTGCAAGTTCCAAAGAAAACAGCACGATTCAGAGAGCTCAAATTACTAAATTGCATAGAAAGAACAAAAGCTTTAAGCAGTGAGCCTAATTTGAAATGTCTGTGACACCACTATAGTGCCAGGAATTTCTGTGAAGCCCTGCTACACCTGTTGTTTCTCTGCCAACTGTGTGCTTCTTAGCTAAAAGAAGGATAAGGGAGCATACAAAAACGATTGCAAACAATGGGATGGCATTCAGAAGACCTCATTTTAATTCCAAGTGCTCCTACCAATTTCCTATCTTATTTAGACTAAATACATAATCCTTCTGAGATCCTATTGTGTGCTCATAATGGTGCTTTCATTAATTCTTTGTAACAGAAAATATCCTTTGCTATGTTTATATAGCTACATACTATATTCATGGTTTTATCTGGAATAGTACATTCACAGCATGGCTGCTATGAAATGAAAGCTTAGTGACAGAGGAAGCAATTATGGTTTAGCAATTAGGACAAGCAGGAAAAGCAGAGTAAATTAAGATGGCAAAACAGGGACAGAATATGAGAAATGGATTGCTGCTAATGAGAATGATAGCCATGTATGAAACTTCATTGTGTACTAAGGTCTTAATTGCAGGAATTCTCTGAACACACAGGAAAATAGACTTGCACTGAGGATGTCCTGTATGACCAATAAGTCTCTTCCAAATTCACAAGATATTGCAGCATTAATTACATTCCACAAATAAAAGAGAAAGATATCTCATAGTGTTGTTAGGAAGACAACCACAATCATTAAAATACCTTTTTAAGACTTATTTATACTGTATCAAGATAAAGTTTTTTTTAACTGAGATTTTTTTCCAAAGCCACCTGAGAGATTCATATGCTCCAGTCCCTGTTAAAATTAAATCTACTAGGCAGCTTTGAAAGTCACAACTTAGCAGAAAAACAAAGAGCTGTCAATGTACAAAGACACTTGCAAGTACAAACCATATGCTGTCTCTGCAGGACATCCTTAAACTAATCAGGCATCTTGGTTTCTATTACATTATATCAAAGAAATGAAAGTTTAGACTTTGTATTGTTTCTAAAAAGGAGGATTCATTAAATTCAGATGGTCTCTATCTGGAGACCATTACAATCATTGGGATTATTCAAGCTGGAACTGCTTTTATGTAGCAGCTTCTTTTGCTCCAGAGCTTGCTCTCTCTCTAACCTATGAAGTACAGGATATTAAGATACAGAGGGTTCAAAGATCTCTCTGCAAAATGCTAGTAAGAACAGAATGTATGTCCATATACAGACATAATCTTGTTCTATGTATTTATTCAAAATGTGTGTAGGCAGGGAAAAAATATGTTTTTCTAAAACCCAATTAAAAAAATCTAATCTGGGATGCTAATTTTCATTCAAACAACACAAGATGAATTGAAATATTGAGTTTTCTTATGCGATTCTAATGGGCAAGAAAGAACCTTCCCCTACTCTACAGCAAAATTCTGATCTTGAGAGTCAGAATATCCTAAATGCATGCAAAGGTAATAAAAGCAGGATATACAACCATTGTTTTGATTTTAGGGACCAGTCCTTATGTGCAGGTAGACATTGCAAAGGTAAGATCAGGCAACCACTTTGTTTACAATTGTTAATATTAAAACTCTTAACAAATATCTCTACAATATATGCCAAAAACTCCAGTTTTATTAATCCCTTATTACAACAATTGCAAATTCTCTGCTTCTTTGGCTATCTTTCTCAGTTTTTCCTGCATTTTAAGTTTCACAGTTAATGATATACACACAAGTAGATAAGATTAGGAAGATGATTTGCCTCTGGGCAGGTTATCCCATAACTGTTCATTATGTGTATTCACTCCCTGAAGCAGCTGGTATTGACTGCTGACAGAAATAGCACATTGAATTAGCAGATCAGTGGTTTGACCTGTAATGGCAATTCCAATTGTCCTTTGCTGCCATGAGCACAAAAGTTTAATTAAAATGGATGTAAATTAGTTCAGACATTTGAAAACTGAAGCAGATTATACAAATTGCATATAGAAAAAAAAAATCTTCTAATGCAATTTTGGCAATTGTCATCTTAGAGCAAAGATAGGAACAATTTTTTAAAATCTAGATTTTCTGGATCATCTTACACATGGAAAACTCATGTCTTACTGCCCATCCACCACCACCATGAACTTTATCAATCCTTGTCCCAATTCTTGAACCAATTCTTGGTTCCTCCCTCAAGAAAATACTTCTGGCGACCTGGAGGAATCATAGAAGCTGTGTTTTGGCAGGAGGATGAGTGAGATGGAAATAGCATGGAAATACTTGTGACAAATAGGGCTTTTGAAGATCATGAGAATATTTCTTCTCACCTAGAAAGATTCATAAACATTGAAACATGATATTTGGAAGAACAGCCAGAGCATAACAGAGATTCTACTTATGACTACTGAAATAAAAGTGTTAGAGTATGTCAGGATGATTTCAAAACCAAGTAACTTTGGCAGATTTAAATCCATCTACACATTGGCCTCAGCTTTTATGAAGAGTGGGTTTTAATTAAGTGCTTAAGATGTAAATGGAGCATGGTGTTAGTCCCTCAACACACTTTTAAAATTAGTTTGTACACTATTAGCACAGATATGGTACAGTTAAAATCCTAGAAAGTAAAACACCTGTAAAAGAAACAATGATGAAAAGCCTTGTGCATTTTATCCAGACTGAGAATTCTGGGTTTATTCTCTTAATTATGTTCAGTTCTGTAAAGGAATCCAACTGAGCACTCAGAGTTCCTTAAGAGTAGATATACAGAGACCATGAGAAGTCTTAAAGTCATGCAATACCTCATAAAGAAGTTAAAGAATACACTTTTTAATGGGTATTTCATCAGGGCATTAGTAAGGCAGTGGTCATAATTTAACTAAATTTATGATTAACAGTGGAAGCACTACTTAACTGCTGGAATTCTTGCAGCCCTCTCCACTACTCCTCCTTTAGTTTCTGTTTCATAGTTAATTTTCATGAGGGGCACCTGACACACTGCCTCCTCAGCTTCAGTTTAGGTATACTTTTTTTCCTGTGTGCTCAATTCCTTTTTTTCCAATGGTTTAATTTCAAGTGTTGAATTTTATATTAATATGTTCCCCTCTTTATAAGGTTTTACCGTGGAGGAAAAAAGAAAAAATGTAAGTGTTTTATTCGCTGGATATCTTTGTCTCATTTTCTAGAATTAAATTTTTCATTCTGTTGACCGTAGAGCTTAATCATGTTCTCATTATTTTCAAGGAGATTGTTTCTGTGATGTGCAGGAGTTGAAGAAGGAGGCTCTTGTCTTTATATCACTATACCCTTTTTACAGTATTTCCTTCAGAAAATGAATTTCATACTCAATATTGTCAGTATAGTTTAGGAAAATTTAGTTGAGGTGGGGATAAAATAAAATTTGCTTTTAGAATGAAGTGTCTGAATTTTGCTCATGGGCAAATAGATAATTTTGTTTTATGCTGTGTGAACATGTGCAAACCAGATGTCTAATTTCAGTTTCCTCCAATAAATCCAGAGCTGATAGAGGCCTAAACCAGGTGTGCTTGAATGGTATCTGAAGATGAGAACAGGAGATAAAATTGCCAATTGCTAGTCTGGAACCGGTTTTAGTTTGCACACACTGTTTTACTGCATTTGAGAGACTTTTCACTTAACAAATTGAAGAAACACTACAATTGCAATAGTGTACAGATGTGTAGGCCAACAACATCTGAATCTGCCTAGAGAGATGTCATGCTGAGTTAAAGCAATGTTTTCCAGCTCCGGAGTGATGGGGCTTGATTTAGACTGAAGTAAAACAAACAACAACAAAAGATGCCTTATCACAAACAGAGAATAAGAGAAGCTGTTATAGGACCTCCTGTGCCTTAAAAGGAGGTCGTTTGTTTTCAGTGCCACATGCGGTTTTCCAACAGTTGAAAAATTTTTTTTTTTTTTTTTTTTTAAAAAGGAAGGGGTGGCAAAGGGCAGATAGCAGAGCAATTCTGGGCTAGTGGAAGCAGCCTGTGTGGGAAGAGGCTGTAAGTGATACTTTGCAGGACAGCTGATGAGAGGGAAGCACTCCTTGAAGTTTGTCAAGAGAGGGCAGATGGTAGATGAGAGGAAAGCAAGAAGTAACTGAAAGAACCACGTCAAACCAACCTGAGTGCAGTTCTAACTGGACATACTGACTAAGCCCAGGAAAGCTTGGATTCATTTTCCAAGCTAATTAGGTGGTTTAAGCTAATGCATTAACAGCAATTTGCTTGACTTTAAATTCAGCTCTTGCTGTTGTCCATCTAGAATCAAGTATTAGATGCCTGAGTTCTGCTAGTAGCTAATAAGCAGTACAAATAGAAATATCAGAAATTGTAGCTGTGGCTAATTTAAAAAGCTAGGGTTCCTGGAAGACCTGTTCTGGAAGGGAAGAACTGACCAAAAGTTTTCTTATGTGATTTCATCATTACCATTTGCAAAGTGAGGAGCTGGTTTTTTATGCAGAGCACTGAACCATCCTGCAGTACCTAAGCTGAAACCACACTACTTTTTGAATGTGAAGCAGTTTGAATCCTCATCTGTGTGGCACTGAGAAGTACTACCAATTAGCTGCATCCCATTGAAGAAACTAATCATTTTCCCAGATACAATTTGATATGCCTGTTTGGACTATTCTGGGGAAGTGCACCTGGTCTTCTGTGCTGTCTTAGATAATTAATGGTACATTTTGCTGAAGGTAATGTTTTCTTGCATTTTATTGTATCTTATGCCGAAATTAGCAAGTAGTGTGGAACAGCAAGAGTAGAACCTGACAGCTGTTTCTGGGTGTTTGTACCATCTCTATTACAGGTAGCTTTGCTCTGCAGACCAAGTCAGGTCCTGCAGCCTCAGTGTTTGGTATCATCTGCATGCATGACCTGTTCTCCTTGAGCAAATCTTCTGCTTTAGCTTTTTCTAAAAGGAATTCAGTTCAGCTATCTCAAAGCTTCTCCATGACATAAATTTTAGTAGGCACAATGAAGAAATTTGCTTCTTAATCAGACTCTCAATAAGATGTAAAATGATAACATAGGTCCATCTTTATATACTAGAGAACTTCTGGGTTAGTCCTCTGTGTTTGCAGATATCTTTCGAATACCATTGATGCCTTAGGATTTTGTTAGCAATACTACCTGCTTGGAAAATTAAATTTGTTTATGTTGTTGAGAAGGCTTGCCTGAAAAAGGAGACCTTTTTACAGTTCTGAATTCTAGCACTGAAAAATGTGCTAACAGTCTATTTCACTAATAAATACTGGCTCCTAAATTCAGCGTTCAGGTTTCAGTGACAAAGATGCCATTATAATTTGTGCAGTATAACTGTAATATGCCTGACCTTGACTTCATTTTGAAAGCAAGCAAAACAAAGCTGACTAGACTTTTAGAAGATCCCCTACAACAATCAGTAAAGTGAATGAGACCCTTTGTGGTGGGTTGACCCTGACTGGATGCCAGGTACTCACCCAAGCTGCTCTATCCCTCCTCTCCACCACTGGACAGCTTTTGCTTTTTTAATTCTCTCCCTTGTTCTTCAGTGGGGAGAATGAGTAGGCAACTGATGGGTACTTAGCTGGTGCCTGGGATCAATGCTCCACAGAGGGAGGAGGGGAAAAATGTTTTGCTGAAAAATTTAGGATTCCAAACTGTCTCTCGGTAAAATGAATTCCTTCATACAATCTTTGTACTGCTTAACACTACAGAGGAACAGATACTTACAGGCAATGCAAGAAGCCTATAATCTCTCACTAGAACTTGGCTGGAGGGAAAATTACACATAGAGCCACAGTAACTGTTTAGTGGTAAGAAAGTAAAAGAAGTTTTACAAATACAATGTCAGAAGCAACTGTAGAGAAGGTGTCTCACTGTTTGAGGTGTTAACTTAAAGGTGAAATTAATTCAAAGAGAAAATAAAATGCATAAAGGAGTCAGCTGTCTGAGCACACAAACATCCAGTATATGAAGCAGCCCTCTGTGAGCAATCGTGCCTGCACTCAGGAGTGCAGAAACTCCAGAAGAAGGCTTTCAGGAAAGGAGAAATGCTACCTCTGACTAAGCACCATGACAGACAAAAGAGTCTGAGTGGTACAATTTCTTTGAATAAAAAATACCCAGAATCATTACACAAATATGGCTATGCATACAAAATGTGAAGGAGGGCATTATATCTCAGTACTTTGCCTTTACATAAACATAAAGGCCACAAAAGTAAACAAAGAGATGAATGAAAGCCAAGAACAAAAGCATAATGGATGCCTACTTTTTAAATGGTAGAAAATTGAGTCAGAAGACAAAACATTTTGAAAATATGGTTTGACTCTGGAGCTCCTCAAGTTACTCTGGGGTGTATTTTAGAGCAAACTCATTGCTACAGATAGAAATTGATTCCTCCCCTGACTCTCCTTGTAAGTCTTAGCTTTAAAATCACTTGAGAATGAAAATCTATACTATGTCAATGGGTTCAGAAGCTGCACATAATAATGCCAACCAAAGTTGTCTTATAGGTGAGGAAATGCACATAATTATAGAAAACCCCTTGATAGTTAGAATTAGACAATGTTTTATGAAGTTTCATGTTCTTTCTAATTTTCCCTGTCTGGAAAAGAGTGCTTCCCTCCACTCCCACAGTCTCACAACTTAGGTAAGCAGCAAGATGAAAACAATGGGAATTAAGTGCTCAGAGACTGGGCAAATTTCCGTTTTTGAACTCATATATGCAACAAATGAGGATGGCCAATCTCTTTAACCCTGCATAATACTAATTTAGACAGGCAGAAAGATATTTCAGTGTGAGCATATCTGTCTTCTAAATCTAATTTCTGGTCAGGGATCACAGTATATTAAATAGAACTTTGCATTGATCTTCAGTCTGTTTTTACAAATTTCTGAACAAAACCTTTTTAACTTATTCATTTTGATAGATCTGATTCTACAGACATAAAGACCTTGTCATGTTCGGATTTTTGAGAAGCTTAATGTATTCTCCTGTCTCCATAACCTGGTTTGTAACTTTCTGTCTTTTGAAATTCAGTGTGATAATTAGACTAACTTTTGTTAGTTCATCCATTTATTTAATTTAAACTGAAATCAACTTAATCCAGATTGATCCAAGCTTATTATTAATATCATTTGTTCTCTAAGCTTTGCCTAGCTCAGTATTACCTGTAATTTTCAATAGTATTTATCTTTCTAACAAAATTAAGGATAATTTTATCTCATAGCAGCCAGATGAAAGGTTGAAAAATCCATTTCAATATTAAGTTTTCATACATACTTCTGATTAATTGTGTGGCAACTCATATTATGACCAATATTATTGCTATGAAACAGGAGTCAATGTAGAATTCTTAGGCACTTTTCCACATTTTCCTTATGAGAAGATCCTGATTACCCAATATATATACAATCATATAAAAGATCTGCCCCAAAGCAAAAAAGCAATTGACCTTAACAGGCACTATGAGTAGTACTCATTGTCCGTCCTGAATTCTGAAGGATGAATTGGAGAAAAAAATAATTGTGCAGCCTGAAGCTTTCTTATTATTCTCAGTATTGCATGGCACACAGTTTAGTGCCAAAATTATACTTGCCATAATATAAACTGGAGTTGGAAAATAAAAATAAGAACTCATAAGAAAAAATAAAGTACATAAAAGTAAGAACTCATAAAATAAAAGTAAGAACTCCTTGTTTTAGAACCATGTTTGATTCAATGAGTCCAGACAAAAAGTGGTAGAGTAATAATGATGAATTTTATTTTGACAAGTCTTGTTTCCCCCTTACATTTATGAAATGGGGATTAAAAAACCAAAAATCCCTTGATTTTTGCCCTAAATTGTTCAGTTTCAATGTCTTGTTACTGAAAATAAGTAAATATTTTCCTGTGGAAGTGAAAACTTTGAAAAACATTTCTTAAAGAGGGTACTTCACAAGGGACTAACTGATTTTTTGCAGAAAACACAACAAAACAAAACAATACCACAAGTTTCCACATGACTGCTTAGATGAGGGATTTTGAATTCACTGATAAAACTGTTAAATTTTACCAAAGTTTTAAGAGATTCATCAACAATATTTTCTTTGAACAAAAATATTCTACAGTGAACATCTGCAATCATTTGTCAATGTCTCCATAACTCTAAAGGAGTCCCACAGAAGTAGTTTCCATGTGAACAGGGCAGTGGTGCCTGGTCACAGTCTATGAAATCCTATCTCAGTTTTACAGTTATTAAGATTATTAACAACCTGCAATATCTTATTATACAGCAACAGATGTTGCAATCAAATAATTGTCTTATCTAGAAAACACGGGTATTAATCCTTTATAAATATGATAAATGTAATTCTGTTACAAAGTGCTGCTATTCAATTGTTTCTGGAGAATGATTGATATACAATGAGGTTGTAAAAAATGTGGTGCAATAGAAGGAAAAAAGTAATCTCTGTAGGACACTTGTAGTTGATACTGTGGAAAATTATTCAGGATTTGAAAGGAACTGGTTCAAGGCCAGCAGCACAAATGTTATTTGAATAGGTACAGATCTCTGTTCCTTCTCATATAGCTAAACTTTAATTTTTTTTTCTCTAGAAAAAGAACATATTTTTCCCATAAATTCACAAAACTTGATCTTTCCTGCACAGATCTGGAGGACACAGCTCGTGATGAAATCGGTGCAAATCTATGCAGATATAGCAAAGAACCAAAGTCAGTTAAATTTTGCTGTTCTAGACAATAACAAAATCTGCCCTCTAAGCAAAGTTCCCATATACAAGCACATTTTTCAGCAAGTGTTATGCATCATGAGGATCCATATGGCTTCAAACATTCTACCAGGCATCTGAATTATAACACAAATGGAAGCATCATGTAAGAATAATTCACAGTCTGATTTTGTTAGACAGTTTTGGTTTATACAACCAACGTTATTTGTATTTAGAACATTTTTTGTAAGATATAGGTCTTGTGAGATTATTCTGCACTATGACCAGTTAAAAACAAACAAACAAACAAACAAACAAACACTCTATTTAGGAGACCTGCAAACTAGGGATTTTTTTCCATGAAGAAGTACCATGGCATCTTCTCAAGATCAAAGTTACACAAGTATTTCTGGGCAGATCGTGCTCATAATAGATCACAAACCACCAACAGTAACACAATTTGGTCTAAAATCGTATGGAGAATACTCAGTGGTATCACACCCTTTCCCAATAATGGAAAAGTTCTTCTTTCTTGAGTAAAACCATGGTTATAATGTTGCTTTAAATTTAAGTTTTTTTCATGAGTTGCTAGATATAATAAGGAAATAGGTGTTAAATAGGTGGTATGCCAAAGAAAGGATATATATATATATATATATATATATATTTCTATATACCTATACATGCACACACATAAGACAGTCATGTCTATAAACATCTGATTTGAAAGTATCAACAAATCTCCACTGGCATAGGACATTTACTGATCAACTTAGTTTTATGGACTATGAAGAACATAAACCAGATGCATGTATTAATTGACAAAAACATAGCAAAACAGAAATGAATTCAAAATACAAAATAGGAAACTCTGATGTCATGCAAACCCGAATTTACTGTTTCATCAAACACTTGTAACATTTCCAACTGACTGCTGAAGAAGAACAAAAAAAGAGAAGTTCTCCTTAGTTTTAGTACAATCATGCTATAGAGGACTTTAGGATGTTATTTACAACCCTGATTCAGAATGTGATTTTTAAACTGATGTTTCAAACTTCATTGCTTTTTGCTTTTTAATTTTCTCACAAAATATGTTTTGACCTGGAAGGAAGCCATAGAAAGTTGTACTCAGGAGCCAATGAACTGACAAGAGAGGACAAATTATGTTTATGGATTCCCACAGGGCTATGAATAAAATGGTTCATCACCCACACAGATTTCTTCTACTTAGAGATCCAAAGTACATCATTCTCAAAGGGCATGCACATACAGACAATCACCAAATCCCATGGGAATAAATGCAAATCATAATCCCAATGTATAAGCTGTCAAGGACCACTGGAGACTGCATTTCAATCATCTTGGCAGTTATACTACATTGAATCAATAGAGCACATGGCATTATTACTCAGGCATATGCATTATCATTCAGTAAAACAACAAAATGTCAAGGAAAGAGACTAGAAGGTAGAAATAATTCTGGATATTGCAGACTGCTAAAATTACAATTATCTGAAAATTAGAAAGGGTGCTTTTTTCTTTTTTCCTTTTATTGAATTATTACATTTACAGAAAGCACTGCAACAGTAGCTCCCAATATTCCTAATCACATTAAAAAAAATCATGATATAGATAAAAGTTTTATTTCTGTAATACTTACCTAAGATATATAATCTTATTCACAGTAATGCAAGTTAAAATTCATGAACAACATAAAGCAACTTATACATATGACTATATTTTTGGAGATATTTAACCACCCTGGAGAGAAAACCCTACAACAATCCAACGACAAACAACTCTACATAAACCTGTCATATCAAGATTTTGGTTACATATCTTACCTTGCATTAGTGAATAGACCTGAAAAGACTTCGGCAAGAATTTGTTGTTAAGTACTCTGAAAAAAATCGGAATTCTTTCAATACATCTGCAATTATGAATCTTGTTTAAAAATGCACACAAAACCTCACTTTGCACAAGTTATATTAGCTCTTCTATGACGGAATTATTTTAGTATGATTATACATTTCTCATTATTTTTCACCCATACAGTCTCCCGAAATGAATTACTAGTTTTGATCTTTAAGTTGGTAACTAATCTCAGTGAAACAGGATAGTGTCTTTATTGGTGAAGCCCCTGACTGTAATCAAGAAATGTGTACGTGTGTCTGTAATAAGTGTTTGGGTTTTTCTCTGTACTTCATTTTATCTACCTAAAATATTCTAGAAGACCTTTGTCTTCACCTAGAGTTTCAGATTATACTCAGTGTGCTATAAATATGATTCAGTGTGATTCCCATGACTATTTTACCACAGCTAGTCAAGTCACAGGTCACAACTAGTCAGCCTTAAAAGTGGCAAATAACTGTTAGATTATTCTACTCCACATAGCAAGATGTCATTTCTTGTTTAGATTTCTTTTTTTTGCTTGAATTCCTATAGGAGGCTTTTCTTACTAAAGCTTTTTTCCTCCCTATGCTATGTTTGGTAAACAGGTATTCAAAACCTCACAGAAATATTTTTCCTTGCAGAATTATGCTAATATTATGCTCCCGTTCAAAGATACACATCACACACAACAGAATATTCTTAAAAGCTTAAAATGCTTCAATGATAATCTTTTGCAGTTATGTTCCTCATATCACATACGGTCTTCAGAGTTTCGACACCTTGAATTGCAGAATTTTAGGCAAAAAAGAATGTAAGTGTTTGAAGTCATTAACTTAAAAACTACTTAATAAAGACTACGTGCATGCATGTGCTAGAACTAGAAATTACCAGAAAAGATGCAGGTAGTAGCAGTACTCAATTCAAATGAAGTAGATTTCAGCATTTTCAATTAGATTAATAGGATTTTTACCATTTTGTCATTGAACTGTCTTCATAACCCAGCACTTGCTTCCTCTATCCTTAATATTCAGCACTTCTAGAAGTGGATACTGAAGGTTTTCAACAGAAAATCCCAAGATCAGCCAGAAAGAAAGAACCTACAGAGTACTAAATTTTCCATAACATTTTGAAGCAGGGAAGAAAAAAACAAAAAAGGAGTAATGTAATATAGTAACTTGATTAATTCTGATATAGTGCATGGGCATGATCAGTTTAAAAACTCTTCCAAAAACCATTCAAGGAGACAACAAATACTTGCTTCTATTTCCTAGGCATTCATTTTGTATGTGACTGCATGTTATTTTGGTGATCTAGTGACTATTAAACTGATGGGGTAATTTAAATTTAGGGCAGCTTTGGCAGTTCTTCATCATGTTTCTGGTAGAAGCTCCCTGTGCACACAGAAAACTCTGTGACAATGAGGAACTGAAAACAGAGGTAGTTCTCTCCTGGCCCCGTTCTCATCTCCATCTCATTTTCAAATCTTAAAATGCAGTAGAGTAGTAATCAATTTTTTCATGAGTTTCTTTATTATTGGGCCCCGTTCTCATCTCCATCTCATTTTCAAATCTTAAAATGCAGTAGAGTAGTAATCAATTTTTTCATGAGTTTCTTTATTATTGGTAAAATGCAATAGTTTGCTTTTTGCTGACTAAGTTTCAACTGCTAGAACTTTGGGCTGGCTTTGTTAAAGATAATTGTTTAGATTCATAATGTTTTTTTTAAGGTTTTCATTTTATTTTAGGAAATTTTTCTCACATCTGTGGTCAATACGATGTTTGGAAAGGTAAAATGTGGTCCTTACACAGCTGAAAGTGCAGGAAGAGTAAGAAATCAATGCTATTTTTTTTTAATGGATAAACGTGTATGTGTAAATGATGAGGATGCACATTGTAAGAAGGACACTGGGATACCTGATTGACTCTGATACCTAATAGGTCAATACATAATTAAATAAGTGCATAAAATTATTATACTATGGCAAATTCTATCACCTAAGCTTCTTCCATGATTTTTTCATATATATATATATATATATATATATATATATATATACGTGACGATGGACTACATGTCTGAAAACTGTTTTCAAATCAGGTCCTAATTTAGTCTCACAAAACCTTGCCATTGAACATTGTTAAATCGCTGCCAAATTACCACTGAACTGTATTTATTTGGTAATTTCTAAAATAAATTTTATTATTTTATATATGCACCTCTCAAAAATTAGGTTCATCCCTTTGTTCACAGTACTCAGGTGTAGTTTACATGTCTGTAATTGGATTTTTCAACTCTCATTTCTATTTAGCTGGAAAACATGCCATAAATCTACCTGGAAACAAGGTCACTTCAAAATTTCTTCCTCAGGTAACAGAAAGGAATAACAATATGGAGTGTAAAAAACTATAAAATTAAGCTAATTCAATGCTAAAATAAAACTTTCTTTTATTGGTAGAAGACGAACACAAAGAGGAAACAGGTTAAGTTTTGCTTGTAGGAAAGGTTGTCTCTCAGTAAAAATTCTTTTCAGCTATATTTTACATCCTAATATGTCTTACTTGAATATTTACAACATAGATCAGTCTCCATCTAGGAGTCAGCTACTTGTACTTCACTTTTATTTTGATTTCTCATACATTCATTTATTTGTACTCATGTCTGCAAGTACTCTGTGACACTTTTTGTCAGTGTTAAGTGGTTTTCCTTATCTATACAGATCACAATGAACCTCACTGAAGAGGCTCTAGAGCTAAGTTTTGTCCTTGACAGGTAGAATTCTCACCAGTGGATTCTTTAACTGTACAGAGCATAAAAGTGATTGAAAGGCTATACCTTTTTCAACAAATACATGTAATCCTGCTGTCACAAATCTCTGTGCTTCCTTATACTATTTTTGCACCCTACATCCTGTCACCACATCTTGTCTGTTCATGGTTAGAATTAGACTGTAGGGCATTTTGGCAAATAAAGTATATTAAAGAGAAAATGTTTGTCATATCAGTCTGACTACAAAATTAATCTCAAACACATTTTTGTTTGAGAAAACCAAAAGAATTTTTCTTTTTCTAGTAATTAGTAAATAAAACAGCACGTAGTCTATAAGTATTGTAGGTACATATATAATATTTATTGGACTATATTTTAAAAGCTTTTTCCTGAAGCATTACTTTTCACAATTCGCTTTTCCCAGAAAAAAAATACCATTTTATTGAAATTGTTGAGAAAAAATTTAAGATAAAGGGGTTTTTAGCATAAACCACCACAAAAATTATTGTACACTGATAAAAAATACAAATGAAAAATTCAGGGCTTTTGAAGCTTTCATGCAATTTCAACTGATGTCTTTGATTTGGATTTTGCAATTAGTAAGTAATTTACAGAAAAGTTTATTTAAGTGGTGTGTAAATTTACAAATAATTAAAACCTATTTGAAAACCATCAAACCTTCTAGAAAAAAAATATTTAAAGAATTCAGTGGAATGAAGAGACCTGTAGATGGCATAAAAACACTGAGAAGAATTAAAGATGCTGCTCTAGAAGCTGGGAAGGAATCATTTACATATGGTTCTTGGAGATATAAGTGAAGATAAGAATGACAGAAAATCATTCAGAGGGTTTCTGCCTTTCTGATGCCATTAGAAAATAATGACATGGAAATGTTCATCTATGCGTATGACAGTGAGAGAGGATGTTCAATAAGCAATAAATTATCTGAAAAATAAAAAAGTAAGTTTTTCTTACTCACTTTGATAATAATTTTAATATAAAGCATGACAGCCGAAGGAGAGCTCCTTTCCTATGAGCAACAGTGAGAAAGGCACAAATCCTGGCTTATCTGATATATATTTGGTCCTACATGCTCTAAAAGACCTAGGCATTTACACTACTAGCATCACAGTTGAAGTGAATATGGAAGTCTTCTGCAGCCTCTACTTTATTGCCAAATTGATTGCTGATTCCATGAAAAGGAGCCAGGAAGCACTGAATTCCAGAGGTCATTCACAGGTCAGGTTTCTTACTGTAAGGCTGCTAAGTCTGAAGCATTGGTAACCTTGTTCCAAAGCAATATTCAGTAATGGATTAGTCAACATACAACAATAAAAATTTGAGTTTCTGAGCTAATTTTCAATGGCCAATCAGACAGAAAACAGTCTCGGCAAAGAAGGGCTTCTTCTGAAATATAGTTTTACCACAAACTTCTAGAATACTCAGCTTTTTCATGTATTTATGGTTAAATTAATTTCAAAATTATAGCAATTACATCATGCATTCATTAATACAATAAAACAAATTCCCCCTCTGACAAAACACAGCACTGAGTTTTCCTATCCTTTTTCTTCTCTTCCATTTCACCTTCAGCAGCAGCAGGAAGGTGAAAACAAGCTGAGTAAGACTGACAATACTAGAGAATATTTCAGGCTTTTTGAGGTGTACAGACGGTGATCAGGATGATGAGAATTTATATAAAATGGATTGAGCATCTCAGTTCATTGACAGTAACTCTACCATCACAAATGAATCTTTAGAACTCTCCAAGAAGAGTATGATGCATAAGGTAAGATTGACACAGGCTGTAAGTCTTTATCAGTAACTATTCTATCTGCTTTCTTTTAGATCTGTGACTCACAAAAACCTAGAAGATTTGAGATGAAAGAGGTTAGCTCAAAAAATCAGTAAATTTCTTCTGCTCCAGTGCAGGATCAGCTGTATCTCAAAAGTGCTTGTGAGATATTTGTCTAACATCTCTATAATAATGTCTAAAAGAAAGGGATTCCCAGTCCCTTAGCCAATCTTTTACAGTGCTAGTCTGTCTTTGCCATTAAAAAGCTATTATTAATGTCAGGTCTAAATCTCTTCTGTTGCAGTTTAAGCCCATCATCACTTTTCCCAGAGGATGTGAAGAAGAGCTTCTTCTTCTTTTTTTTCAGTAGCTTTTTGTTGCTGAAATCTCTTACTAAGGTGTATTAAGTTTGCATGGCCAGGTTTTGGCAGTGGGGGCTACAGAGGTGGCTTTTGTGAGAAGCTGCTGGAAGCTTCTACCATGTTCAGCAGAGCCAAATCCAGCCACCTCTGAGAGAGATGTGCCCTGGTCATTGTGCCAGGCCAATCAGAAATGGTGGTAACTCCTCTGTGACAACATATTTAGGAGGAAAGAAAAAAAAACAAAATGTGTTTGTGCAGTTGTAATTGCTGCCAGATGAGTGGGGTGAGAATATGTGAGAAGGACAACGCTGCACACCCTGAGGTCGGTGCAGAAGGCGGGCAGGAGGTGCTACAGGCACTGGAGCACAGATTCCCCTGCAGCTCATGGTGCAGACCAAGGTGAGGGAGCTGTGCCCCTGCAGCCTGTGCAGGTCAGTGGGGATGCAGGGATCCACCTGCAGCCCATGGAAGAGACCCACACCAGAACAGGTGGATGCCTGAGAAGAGACTGTGACCTGTGGGAGGCCTCTGCTGGCACAGAATCCTGGCAGGGACTGGCTGAACTGTGGAGAGAGGAGTCCATGGCTTTCTTGGTAGGACTTGTGACCCTGTGGGGGCTCATGCCAGAGCAGGGTGTGCCTAAAGGGATGTAGCTGGAAGTGGAAAAGCACAGCTTGTGGAGAATCATTGCCTGTGGGGTGGAATTACATTGCAGCAGGGGAAGGACCCTTTTCCCTGAGCAGCAGCAGAAACAACTGTCTGAAATCCCCATTCCCTGTCTCTCTTTGCTGCTGGGTGGGAGGAGGTAGAGCTGGGAAGGAGGAAGGGGTGGGGGTAAGATGTTTTCAAGGTCCTATTTTACTTCTCATTATTCTGCTCTGATTTTGGTAATAAAAAATTCAAGTAATATCTCTATTTCAAGTCTGTTTTGCCTGTGGTGGCATTTGGTGATTGATCTCCCTCTGCTCATTTCTCAATCCATCAACTCTCCATTTTATTTTCTCTCCCTTGTCCAGCTGTAGAAGGGAGTGATAGGTTTTGGTGGATGCCTGGAATCCAGAGACTGTCAACCCACTACACCTGGCCCAGCCCTTTATCTCCTTTCCTTTTCTTTAACCACACACCCACTAGAAACTTCAATAATATTTGATGCTATATAGCTATTACCATTTTTTACATTTATTAGAGACAACATCTTCTTTGGTACTAGTTTATAACAGAGCAGAAATCCAAGTTGGTCTTGGCAGATTTTAACAGCAAACAAAATTGTTAAACCTCTAATTATTGGAGAGTGTTAGCCTACAATATTACAGCTACAAAATTATATAGGAGAACTAGTTTTTGAGGTCATATCCAGGCAAAGAGCTGCAAACATCTGTGCATCTGCTCTGCTTATGATCAGAGGTGGCTGGAAGGTATTCAACCCTATTGCTATGGCTCATGATCTGGGGCTCTGACTCAGCACAGTGTGCTGCCTTTATTGCACCACTCCAGGTTACAAACAGCTTGCATCAGCTTGTCTTGGAGCAGGAATAACAGAGCTGCACGGCCACCTGCACCTGTACATAAAGATATATAGACATATTTTAGGGCAGTATCTACATCTTTATGAGCTGCAGTCAGTGGGATGAACCTCTGTCCTCCCTGGGACTACAAGATGCTTTTTAAATGCAAATAGCCAAGCGTGCACAAGATATTAAACACAAATAACCATAACTATATTCCTAGGTAGCCTATGCACAAGTATATAATTTTAGATAGCTTTTGCTTAAATGTATATGATACAGCTGTATGTGCAGTAATGTGCCCATACTGAAGGTAAGAGGGAGACACAACCCATCTGGGTCAGACACAGCATTGTTTACATTCAAGGTATGCATTTTTAGCTAGTGTCATAGGAATGACTCATTAATGTGAATTAATATGGAATTGGGATTTTTTATGATGAAACAAAAAACACCTTTAAAAGAAAACTGATTTCGATCCTTATCCTTTATATTACTGTATTACTGAGCATCAATGCAGAGTAAAATAAAAGACATAATTGTTTACTTTAGAAAAGCTTTTGATACATTGTTATTATCAAGCTTTGAGAGATGCCTCAGCCCAAATTAAGGTGCAAATGAGACCATATGTTAAAGTCAATAGATAGGATTCTATTTAACAGCAAATGTGAGAGAAAAAGAGATAGAAGGAAATAGCCACCTGCTGTGGTGGCTTGTCTCGTGGTAAGTTTCTTCTGTGACCTTAACAGTTTTTGAGGCAACTGTATTTTTTATATACTCTCACTTTAAATGTACTCTTCATTACACAATTTATATAATTTATGATAATAACCTCAAATGTTCAAAGAACTGATATGGCACGTTGTATGAAGGTAAGATTTCTACTAAAATAAGAGTTATACAGTATCCTGAAATCCAAAAACACTTTGAAGAGAAGTGCAGCTTATTTAAGTATGATACTGTGGTGGGATGACCCTGACTGATGCCAGGTGCCATCCAGAGTAAATCTATCTAACAGGAATGGGGAGAGAAAATACAGCAAAATGTTTGTGAATTGGGATAAAGGATAGGGCGAGAATGCTCATCAATTACTGTCAGAGATAAAACAGACTTGATTTGGGGAAATGTATTTATTGTCGATCAAAATAAGGAGAAGTAAAACAAATCTTAAAAACACCTTACCACCTCCCTCCTTTCTAGCTCTTCCTCCTCCCATTCAGTGGTACAGGGAGACAGGGAGAATGGGGTTACAGTGAGTTCATTACATGTTATTCCTGCTGCTGTTTGGGGAGAGGAATTCATGTCCTTCTCCAGTGTTAGGTCCTTACCATGGGGGACAGCAACTCCACCAATTTCTCCAGCATAAATTCTTCCCACAGTTCTTCATGAACTGCTCCAACATGGGTCCCACACCACAGGGTGCAGTCCTTCTGACACTGTGTTCTCCACTCCTTTCAGTGAACCTGTATCCCCATGGTCCTCTTACAAGCACAGCTGCTTCATGGGCTGCACCACAGGCTGCAGAGAAATCTCAGCTCCAGCACCTGGAGCACCTCCTGCCCCTCTTTCTCCACTGACCTTTGTGTGTGTGCAGAAGTTGTTTCTCTCACATATTCTTACTCCTCTCATCTCTGAGAACAATTATATCTACAGTCAGTGAAATAAGTTTTTATTTCCTTCATAAATGTGTTATCACAGAGGCACTACCTTCTCTAACTGGCACAGACTTGGCCAGCAGTGTGTCTGTCTTGGAAAGAGTTGGCCTTGGCTCTGTCAGACATGGAGGAAATTTCTAGAAGCTTCTCACAGAAACCACCCCTGTAGCTACCACTACCAAAACCTGGCCACATAAATCCAATAAAGTTACAGATAAAAAGCTTGTCAAAATTTGGCCATACTCATGGGTCCCATGAGCTCTTCTGTAGTGAGACATGTTCTCTCTAGATGTAAATGTGGTGCTGTTATACCAAGAGAAACATCTTCAGAAAACGTTTCAATTTTCCTGTTTCTCATTCTTTTGACACCAGATGGCACTGCAATATACAATCATTTTAATCACCCAAATTAATTTTCATTTAAGTGGAAGAAAATCTTCATTAATCAGTTTGGATACTAGAACTGTATGATTAAAAGGCTTACTAACCCTCTTGCTCAATTTCAGTCTTCCAAGCAAGCTGTTGTCATAGTGCCAGGGACTACCTTAGTCTTTTTGTTATTCAAAATCCATTTAAGCATTACCATCATTTTTGTTTACCTCTTTCAGTTTTACTAGTCTTTATCTAAAAAAACTTGCTCACTGATCTAGATTTGGGAAATATGAATCTAGTCTACTTGCTGTGGAACCAAAATCCATGACCATAATGAGCAAGTGCCTTGAAGTTTTAAATTATCCTCATCATCTTCCAGATCATGCACTGTAGAAGAGCCTAAGTTGATCATCAAGGGAAAGAAATAGCACAGGTCTCTAAATCTGAGCAAAGATAATGCTATTTTCTTTATCACTCTGTGCTCATTTTACATCCTTAGTAGTTGCTCAAAGCAATAGAGCTTTCTTCAGCATATCTCATAGGTTCTTCCCTGATTCCCTTCTATCCACTCTACATGAAAGAGTAGCCAAATATTATGTAAGATAATGTTATTATGCAGGAAAGAAAGAGCACAAGAAGAATTCTGAGTGTTAACAGCAATATTTATATTACTTCTCTTAATGCCTCCAGGGAATTACATATGGAACCATTTTTATTTAGACCAATGCAAGGCTGGATTACTGTCCCTATACATCATGCATCAGATAAAAATTTCTTCAGAAGAATGATGTAATAATCCTAGGAGATCAGAATCATATCAGTATATTTAACATGAAATCTACTAAAATACAACAGAGAGGAATCACAGAATTGTAGAATCATTTAAGTTGAAAAAGACAATTAAGGTCATTGTGCCCAAGAAGTAACCCAGCACTGCCAAGTCCACCACAAATCCATCTAAATAATTGTCATGTATATATGTCTTTTAAACACTTGCAGAAGTGGTGGCTCAATCACTTATATGGGCAGTCTGTTCCAATGATTTAAACGGGATTTTCAAACCATTCTATTAATGGCTTTAAGGACATCAGCAGTGTTTTCAATCAGAAATAATGCTTTTGACACCAAAAAATGCCTTTATAAAGAGTCAGAAAATCTAAGTTGCAAAGAAGAACTGAAAAGATATTGAATAGCTGCCAATTTTGTGTGTAGTCTGAAAACTGCTAACTTCTGATGATGCATTAAGAAAGACTTTAGTACTTCTACTGCCCAAATAAAGCTTTTCAAATGTCAAAGTTAGTTTACCTTCTTGAGTATGACTTAGCTTTGTATAAATTTCTAAGAATAAGTTCTCCTGTGTATATAAAACACTGTTGAGGAGCCATTCAAAACACCATCTATTTTTGATCTATAAACCATTGATATTAGGTCTTAAAGCATGAATCTAAAATTTTGGAATAATTAATTTCTTAATAGTTGCAGACTGTGATAGGAGAGAAATAGAAAGTTTCTTTCCAAAACAGATGCCCATAAACAAGATTTATGACTTGTCATTACGAGGTATTTTTTTTTTTTTTTTTTTTCTTTGTTTTGTTTTAGTTGTTTTTTGTTTTTTCTTTTTGTTGTTTTTTTCTTTTTCCAGCTTGCTCCAGTGGAGCCTACAGATTTTCACCAAAACAAGTTTCTCACATACCAGATGCTTATAAATCCAGAGCAGGTGTGCATGTGTGTTGACTTGATTTATGTCTCTGTGAAATGTGTGGGCAACAGAGGGGGAAGAAAAATGTAACAGAAAAAAAAGCAAATCACCTCCCAATGGCCCCAGTAGAAACATAAGTCCTACTATTTTCTATGTCTTTCTAGTTATGAGAAGAAATTAAAATAAGTTTTCTCTCTCTAAGACACATGAGAAATATTGTTGCGCGTCCACTGATTTTTTTTGTACCCATTTCTTACACTGAACTTTTCTGCCACGTGAAAATTTACTGCCCTACATCACTTTGTAAATCTATGTACATAGCTGAAAGAAAAAGTTATTCATCTTTACACAGAAGGGATCTTGTCTGAAATCCAGTCCCTCACAACATTTTTGCGTAAGGAGACGTAAAATAATCTTAATTCTAACTTGTTTAACTTCAGATTACAGAAAACAGAATGTGAATTTTTAAATGGTAGAGGAACTTGAGTTTTGTATAGTTCCTGTAGTAGTACCTGAAGACCTTTATAATAGTGATTTATGAAGTTCCTAAAACCATATTACTACCACTATTTTTCTGAATTAGGGAAGATTTTAGGAAAAAGGCAAATCCCTCAAAAAGCACTTGTGTCATATTCTGCTTGACACCAGACTTCAGTTAGAATAAACTTCACCAAATACACCCCTCCACACCTGACCATCCACCCTTCTTTGTACCAGTCCATAGCATCTGAACTGGGATACAGGAATATAGTGACAGATAATGTCAAAAACTTTGCTGAAGTCCAAATAAAAAATGTCCACCAATTTTTCTGACCCACATATTTCAGCATTTGATCATGGAAAAGAATCAGGCTGGTCAGACATGATTTACCCTTCAGTAAATTAAAGGTTTCTGGTTCCAGTCATCTCCTGTGCATGCCCAGAAATGGGGTCCATGCGGACTTGATCCAGCATCAAAGTCAGGCAGCCAGGGGCTGACAGTTTTTTTTAAATTTTCTTTTCAAAGATTAGTGTGGCATTTACCTTTCTCCATTTGTTGGTGCTTTCTCCTGAACTCCACAACAACCCTTCAAAGATGAGAGAAAGCAGCTTTGAAAGGATGTTGGCCCATCTTTTCCAGCAGCTTGGATGGAGCCTGTTGGGTCCCAAGGATTTTTGTGTGGATTAAATCACTCAGCATCAGGCCTTTACTTTCATTGTTCAACCTCCCTACCACATAAGTATGCAAGATGTAAGGTATATGCAGGGTAAGTCTTTGAGACGTGGGGTTGTAGGGAAGGGTTTTTTTTTTTGGAGGGGGAAATAAGGGTGTGTTGTTTATTTGCTTGCTGTTTCACATTTTTTTTCCTTTTTTTTTATTAAGCAGTATCTTGAAGACTTTCATCCAGTTCCTCTAACAAAGGCTACTCACTTCTCTCATTTGCTACACACAGGAAATTGAGAAAGAAAAAAGGGACATAAAATTGGAACAAAAGGAAAAAAAACCAGGAAAAATGAAAAGATACAAGACAAAAATCTGCAGACACGTAACAAAAGAAGAAAGAAGTAGGAGAAGAGTGAACACATGTCAAGCTATTTTGCAAGAGCATAGTAGGAGAAGATCATAGAGCTGCAGTCATCCACCAGGCTTTGATAAAAGGAGAGACTAGAAAAAAATGGAGAAGTCAAAAAATGACTGAATGTAAGGAACAATCACTTCAGTTGTCCTGAGTCTAATAATTCTGTCCTGCAGTTCTGTTTGAAAATGGCTGACAACAGCAGTGCCTGTCAATCTGTTCACTGGCTCAGAGGTTTGGATCTTTTTTCTTTTCTCAATATGTAGAGATAAAGAACCACAAAAGATACATAAAATGAAATGAACAACCACCAGGCTTGGGTACAATCAAGTGATAAAAAGACAAACTTCCTTTGCAGTAGCATTAAGAAAAAGAAAATCAGGAAAAAAGAAATATAGATTAAAATAATAAAGATAAATGCTCTTCTTAGCATATGCAGGCATCTCAATTTGAGGATTAACAGGAGGCCTAATCAAAGCTTTTCAGCATTTAATACTTGGGCACATGTACATAAATGTATATAAATAAATAGATGTATAAAATTACCTTGCATTCCCCCAATTGTAGACACTTAAGGTGAAAAAGCACTTTCCAATGGCTCTGTCATTAAAACATCTGTAGAAGGAGATGTAGAGTTGGTGCTGTTCTATATACCCTTTCTTATATTCATTCCTCTTATCCCACAGAAGATGGTCTATGTCTGTCAGATCTTGTATGGTAGAACAATCCTGGCACTGAGTGATCAGCTTGGGAAAAAGAAAATAGGCATTCTGATGAACTGGGATTGTGAATCTATATCCACATAAGCCTGAACCTACTGACATTTTAAAGTTCAAAATGAATATATTATGTAGGACAATATGGCTCATTATCTGCCATTAAAAAAAAAAAGGGTAATTACCCAAATCTTTGGCATAATGACTTTTGCATATAACTTTCCAAATAGAGTAAAATTAATAGCCAATTCAAAGTAGAAAAGAAAGGAGATAAGACTGAGTTTGTTAAAAAATGGTAATATCTAAATGGTACATCACCATTCTTATTCTGGAGTAAAAAGTAGGTGTAAATTTAGTAAGTAAATCCTTAATTTTAGAATATATATTTTAATCAGGATCACTTGCTTTTAGCTCATAACTTATCCTCTATTACTTTCTCCATATAATCCTCCTGTTGTACTCTTACTCAAACGGAACCATTTCTCTTTGTGTTTATAATGACCTGCTTTATTAGAAAAGTTGATTCAAACATAAAACTTCTAGCTGATGCAAATATTAACATTATACTAAGAATATAAAATCCAGTAAGTTCAACCAATTAACAAGGTGATTTATTTGAAACCTTTCTATTATATTTTAAAATAACGTGTAAAAAAATAAAAGAAACAAAGTCTTTTAAATACAAGTTTAAAAATTTGTGGAGATTTCTTAACCAGTACTCTTTAGTAAAAGGCTTTTTTGGCATGAAATAGAACCAAATGTTAAGAATTAATGAAATCTCTTACTACTTTATTTGCTATCAAAATAGTTACTGTTGCAGCATTGCACTGTAGTAGTCCGAATTTGGTTTAAAGCAAGCAGTTAGAGTTTTTCTTTGAAATTTCAGACAAAGTAAAAGAAGGAAAATAAGCTTTAAGAGCTAAGAGTCTAAAAGCAGTTATACTTGGATTGCCACTTTCCTAGCTGTCATTTTATTTGTTTCCTTTGTCCTTCCCAAGGTGTGACTTCATAAGTTTTTTTTATAATTGGTCCAAGAGACGGTCCTAAAGTGATGTAAAATAGGAAAAGAATCATTAATATCTAGTGGATACAATGGTTCATACCCATTGAAGAGTGTCTAACAGCACTAATTTTGTGAGAAATCCAGATAGAGAAGTAATTATTCAATTATATTTCAAATTGATTCACCTAAAAGCATTGGACTGTTAAAGTTTTCCACTCATATATTTGAGCCTTTCTAATGAAATCAACACTATTACTCTGTTCATATCAGGAGTGACTGAGACCTTCTATGGTTGTATGCACAACTGGCTGCAACTTACTGTTTCTCTTTGCCTTAGTAGGCTACCTCCTGCAAAACGGACTGAAATTGGATCTATTTCTCATAAAAACAAAAACAAAAACAAAAACAAAAAAACCAAAACAAAAAAACAAACAAACAACAACAACAAAAAAAAAAAAAACCAAAACAAAAAACAAAATAAAAAAAACAACCAACCCACCAAACAAACAAACAAAGAAAAAAACAAACAAACAGAAAAACCCCCTATTATTCTTAAATCCATCAGAAGGCTGCTGGATGCATTTACCATAGAATGCATGATTTTCAAAGCCACAAAAGCTATTAATTATCATGGTTAACTGTGTTTACAACCAAGCTCTTACAAGCAAACTAGCCTGATCAGAAATTCTCTATATCATTGAAAACAACTACCAATCAAACCTGGATGGTTTTAATTTCCCTCACTTCACAATGTCGTTCTTAGATTAAAGTTCAGGAATATTGCAGTCAGACAATTTTTATATTCAAGTAAAACTAATCTTTAACTTTAAAACCACATCCAACTAGAAGATGAAATGAGGTCAAGTATTTTTAAATTATTAAAAGTAAATAATTTGATTATCCCCTAAAATACTGTTCATTTGTTGGATGTTGAATAAATTTTGTTTCTATTCAGGTAAGATTTTGAAAAAAGTTTTAAAAATACTTAGGAATTCCTTAGGAATATAAAACATGCTCATGTGACAGAAAATTTGTTACCTGTGTAGTTGAATCACACAAATACTGTTCTTCCTTGACTAAATAAATAGTAGAAAATAAATTGGCAGATCAAATATTCTTCTGATGTAAAATGACAGACTCATTCTGAAAGCATAGTGCCATATTTGGAACACATTTATTAAATATTCCTTATTAACACACTATTCCACATGGATTCTTCTATGATTTTAATAAAATCTTTACAGTCTTCTGCTTTAGATATATATTTACTGTTATCATCAAATCTGGCACAAATTATGCACTATTTGATGAGAGGTAAAATCACAGGGATCAAGACTGATGAAGTGCTGTGTAATGGACTTTAGGAATTTTTTTCTTGAATATATTATACAACGATGGAGTGAAGTTTGCATCACATAGCTGTATAATACAGTAGTGCCATTTATATCAATAGTCTACAAGTTTTGCTCAAAACTTATAAGGCTCAGGTATAAAGTTTTTCAATTTGCTCTGCCTAAATTATTCTTGACCTGTCTGCATCTTGATTTCACTTGATTTATCTGTGGCAGCAATTTCTCTTGTTGACCACGTCTACAGCTGATTTGTTTTGCTTTTGTGTGGTATGATGACACTCCTATAGAGAAAGCAGGAAACAGAATTTGCTCTCTGAAGAAGAAATTTGCATCCTTAACAATGAGGTGTAGAGAAATACTTGGCATAATAGCTGCTCTCTACTCAAAAGCTGAAATACAGAATGTGGTACGGATGTATACAGGAATGGGAAGAGAAAAGATGAGGAGTGGGCTTGCAATGGGGAACACCTGTTATGTGTATGGACAACTTGCCAGTGGTCAGTTAAAAACATGCAGAGCTGGAATGGGTCAAAGCTCATTGTTTGTGTGTCAGGACAAAAGAAGTAGGATCAAACATGCATAAGAGCCATAGGTCAAACACATCAAATTTGGATTTAACATGGACTTCTTGAAGAGTGAAATATAAAAGTAGGTTAGCAAATGTGAAAATAACCTCAAGTGGATGTCAAGGGTGGAAGAAGATGCAACAGGACTCAACATCATATTTCGCCCCATGGAGGACTCCAGGTACTGAACCCTTAGATTAATTTCTCCAAATGCATGGACTTGTATTGCCATGACATGATGAAATAGGGACTTCTATTATCAGAGTAAATCTCACAGGAAGATTGTCAAAAAACCTAAAAGGAATCTGCCCTGTAGTATTAAAAATGCCACAAAACAATGTTGATCACTATAAAGCTCTGCCATGATCCAAGCCCATTTTATCGGCCATCTTCAAACCAGAGAAGCATGCTTTACCTCTAAGAAAAGTAGACAATACAAAGCCCATTGAAGGAAAGAACTGTCTTTATTCATAAGTCTATCATTGAGAAGTAGATGAGAGGTGGAATAAATAACATAGTAGTGATGTCAGACATGAAGAACTCTAATGGATATCCCAAAATCTTGCAGTCACAGAACTGCTGAAGATGCAAGAAAACCATGTCTGAAATAAGCCACTTCTATTGGTGGTGAGACAAGCTAAACCAATATTAGTTCTTAAAAGCTTCAAATCTATGTTGAAATTATATTAAGTTTCGGCACCTATGCCAGAAAAATTTAAGCCCATTACTTGGTCCTTGTTTTAGAAATTTAAATTTAGGAGTTCAGATGACAGACACCTATTTAGGTAGTACAGAGAGATGGACAATTCTTTATGAGTTTAGCCCAGATTTAGATATGGCATGAACTTAATTTGTTTCATTTTGTTATAATTCCTGATTTTATATACATCCCAGACAAGATTATTAATGTCTTTAACAGCCAACTAAGTGGTCCACAGGACAGGATCCCAAGTTTCTAATCAGCCTAGACTTCAGAAACCAAAGGCATAAAGACCAAAGATTTTAATTCAGCAATAATCCAAGAAGTAATTTACAGAAGTTTTGCTATTTATAGAGAAAAAAAAATTGGATAGTTATCCATAGATATTGATTAGCTATTATTTAATCCAGCAATTCTTCTTCTTTTGTTGTTGTTGTTGTTGTTGTGTGTTTTCTATATTTTAGTAAACCTTACGAAAAAAGGAAATAGTAACTTGACAATTTGTGAAATATTTACATTTGTAGTAGGCCTTCATTATGAAAGAATGAGGTATATGTGACAACTTCTTCCAAAAAAAAACTTCCCCAAGGAAAGTGAGTGTGGCAGAGAGCAAAGTGAGATGATAAGATGATCTACCTATCAGATTGAGGCTTTTCTCACAATAACTACAAATTTTGGGAAAATATTTCCCCCAGTTTCCTGGCTCTTTCTTTATTTTCACAGACATTATAAACTGCTTGTTTGATGTGTTGTCATAACCAAGCTAAGCAAATGTTAATTGATCTTAAAATCTATGCCACAGTAGCATAATTAGGAATAAGCATTAAACTAGGCACCTTTTCTGTGAATCTTTAATGAAGAAAAACCCCCTACAATTATTCAAAGTATATTTAAAATTGTAGTGGACACCTTTGTTCATTTCTGAATAGCAGTTGGCTCTCTGCTCACTGCAGGTGCCATCTCAGCTCAGAGCTGCCTCTCACATGCTGTCAGGAACAAGCTCATGAGCCAAACAAAGTTAGTTGCCAACTCAGAGCTCAGAAAACAAGTGTGACTCTCTGTTCTCTGTTTCTCACAGTGACAGTTGTGCACTGTTGTAGTCACAGGGGTCTGGCATGAGAGGAAAACAACTTTTTGGCTGCTATAGGCCTAAATCCTTTGTGCAAACTAACACTGACACCAGTTGTCAAAAGAAAATATTTTTTCCCCTCAATCCAGGTAGAAGGTAACCATGTGTGCAAAATCATTTTGTCTATCAGTCAGTCTTTTACTAAGCCATGAAACCCAGCTCCTTATGCAATTCAAACACTGTATTTTTCTTTGTGAGTTTTGCCAAGAACTTCTTGAATCAATATGAAGAGCTCATATACATTAATAATAATAATAATAATAATGATAATTAATAAATAGTAAATGAGAATAATGAAAATAATAATGTTATCCACATCTAATTGGTACCTCAATAAGCTAGTGATGACTCAGTGAGATATACACCAGTTATAGGGTAATGCTGAACACCAGTACAGGTTAATTTCTCAGTGTTCCTGCAAGGATATGCTCCCTTTGAATCGACCTTGTGCAATGTAACTCAGTGACATTTTACTATTGGTCTTAACAGCATTAAAATGGGTACAAACCCACTAATTTTTTCACATTCTCATGGCAGGAAAAGCTTGTGGGGTCTTTTCCTTTTTGAGGATCCAAGAATGAGACCATTAAAAAATTCTCAGATTTGAAGACCAGCCTAGTACTCTACTCTAAATGAGATACTTAAAAAGCACTCATTTTTATATTTACAACCACTATTCCACCTAAATATCTGACTCTGAGGACATCCACAGACTGTGAGCACTGAAATGTTAACATTATTTCATACTTCACCTCCAAGGACTCAATTCCAGCTCCAGATTTCCTGTGAAATGTGGTAGCCTCCAGAATTTAGGCTGTCACAGATTAATAATTCTACATACAATAGCTCTCTGCTATGCCAAAAAGGAGTTCAAGATGTATCATAACAAAGGCTGTGATGCCTGTGATAAGAAGAGAATTGAAACTATTTGGCTTTATAGAGAATAATTAATGACTTGGTGGAATGAGAGGGTGAGAGACATCTTGCTGTCTAGTCTTGTGATGGGACATTTACCAGGGACCTGGGTTGTGGTCTTTGCTTCAATAAATTTTCAGTTATTTTAAATTAATTAACCCTTAGCCCTTTGTATTTAACCCTAAATTAAATAGTTAGTCAAACAAGATGTGGACACCCATGACTGCTATCACCACTAGGCTTCAAAGTCATGATCCTTTTCACAACTTTTATACAGGCCAATGACCTTAAATACTTTAAAATATGCTGTATCAGACAATGGGGTGCCAGCAGCTTCTGAGGAGTCAAAGTTTTGGTCTTCTTTCATATAACCTTTCTGCTGAAAAACAGGACTTTTATAAATGACAACATCTACCCGATATTTGGGAAGCATATAATGTTCACATATGAAAAGGCTTCAGCAGCACAGTGATGCTCAACAGAGTCTCTACAGTGTTCTGGCAGTCCAAAACTCTGTGCATATTAGGCACTCAAGTAACTCCCTGGTACAATCTACCATAATTTTATGGCAGAATTTATGTACCTTCAGAGTTTGTCATATTATTAAGAATAATCTTAGACAAGATGAAAGGATTAAAGAAGATGTGTTTGCGAAGCAGTTTTGATAATGCAACAACAGTTTAAAAATATGATTAAGATTTATATTTAAAATTTAAGCTATGTAGACTGTCTCTAAGTATGTGAGGCTATACTGCTAGCTCTGGAAGTCATATGATGGTGCAATGCCCTGAATAGTTCTAAATATTTCTTATTCTCATTGTGAAAGAAGACTACTTCATAGATTGCCTAACGTATCGCCCAAAACAATGGTATAATGTAACTCATTTGTCCTTCACAAAAGATAGGGAAAGGCAGACCTGTGGTGGCACAGTGATGCAACACATGGTAATACAGAGCATTTTCTTCTCCTCTCCTCTCCTCTCCTCTCCTCTCCTCTCCTCTCCTCTCCTCTCCTCTCCTCTCCTCTCCTCTCCTCTCCTCTCCTCTCCTCTCCTCTCCTCTCCTCTCCTCTCCTCTCCTCTCCTCTCCTCTCCTCTCCTCTCCTCTCCTCTCCTCTCCTCTCCTCTCCTCTCCTCCTCTCCTCTCCTCTCCTCTCCTCTCTCCTCTCCTCTCCTCTCCTCTCCTCTCCTCTCCTCTCCTCTCCTCTCCTCTCCTCTCCTCTCCTCTCCTCTCCTCTCCTCTCCTCTCCTCTCCTCTCCTCTCCTCTCCTCTCCTCTCCTCTCCTCTCCTCTCCTCTCCTCTCCTCTCCTCTCCTCTCCTCCTCAAGAACTCTTAAGATCTAAGTTTTTTACCTTTTTTTACCTTTACCTTTTATCTTTATCCCAGTGCCTGGCCTGAGGCTGTTTTCCTCTACATACAAGTCTCACAGACCATGGCAATATTGCCATGCAAATTAGATGTCATGAGAAATATTGATTTACGAGCTTCTTTCAATATTTTTCATGTTTAGCTTCTAGGAAGCTTTACATGAAGACTTAAAATAAGCTGATGAGACAAATGTTCAGTCTTTTGCTATATCTGGAAAAATCTCTCTAGGCCAGGATGTGTTTAGAACAGAAAGAGGAAAAGGTATTCTCACCTGTTTGAGGGTAAATTATCAGTAAGAATAACAACAAAATAGATTTATTCCATGCTTACTCAGGGGAGAGATAGTAAGTAGTTTAATATTCTTCATATTCAAATGCCAAAACATTCAAACTATTTAATAATAATGATCCAAGTCAGAGCATTACAAGTGAATACATATTTACTTTAGAAAACAAGACAACAAAACTTCAAGTGCAAGTTCCAGGAGAAGATGTGTAGGCTCTAATTCCCCAGGAGACAGTAGCTTTCCCTTAAGGCTATGAGAAAGCATTACATGGTGGGAAAAAATAAAATTTAAGACATATTAACTTCCACAAGATTCATCATTGACTGTGACTCATAATCAGAGCCCTTGCACTCATGTATCCCAGTACAAGATATTACACATGATGTGCAGTACCTCACTCAAACTATGGTAAAAACAATCTACAACTTAGGAGCTACTGCAAAAGTTTGTAGCATCTTTTATGATTTTATCATCACGTAGCTGGTGCCAGGAGACTGCAAAACCAGAAGTTGTGAGCTGTTCTTCACATTTTTGAGATGTAACTTCCATGGACCCTTTCTTCTTTTATTAATTAAAGGGAAACAAAAAAGAAATTGAGAGAAAGAGAGAAAGACCAAAAAAAGAGCAAGGAAATATTAAACTCAGCTCAACAAGCAGAGGAACAAATGCACTCTATCCCAAGACACTGCACAATGTCTTTCATGATTACTTCACCTCTCAAAGCCATCAAGAGTTCATTTTCATGCCAAAGTAATAAAAACTCAATCCACTGGAGAATGACTGCACAGAAGGAGAGAGATCTGCTATATCCAAAATCTGATAATTTTTTACACATTTGAGTCTCCAGATTTACAGTGATTTGGACAAAATGGTGACTGATTCTGACAGGAGCTCATTCATCCAAATTGTACTCAGTGATATGAATCAGTGATTCTCAACCCTGCTAAGCTGGAGAGCTCTAATCAGTAAATTGTCAAAATCTGGATCTTATTTCAGTCATGAAAATTCTCTTTCTTTTCATGTTCACTATTTCTGGAATCTAAATGAATCTGAATGAGTTTAGAGGCGTTGTTTGTATAATGTTGATATGCTTAGGTCCCAAATTTGTGCTGCAAACTTGCAAGTGTGTCATTGTGTTTTTATGATTTTCTTTAGCTTCAGCAGGATAGAGTGATAGCTGATCAGTAACATTAGCAAAACATTTTGTGAGTTCACTGCTTCCTGCAGATTGCATGAGCAAAGTATTGTAGGGAATACAGAGGAAGTTGGTTCCCTAGGGGTTTAATCTCTGGTGATCAGGAAAAAGTATTTTTATTTCACATCTGAAACTCAAAATTTCATATTCATGCTTCATGCTATTACATGTATCATCCAATCTTGAATTCTAAAACCGATTTTTTCCTGCTTGTGTAGTGATAAAGTTAAAAAAAATCTCCCTGAATATGACACAAAACTGGTCATGAGGTCCCACACAGGTCACAAGTTTCAACTCTCTGCCTTTTACTTACAGTATGGCAAAAGGTATCAAGAATTTTAAGTATACATTTCATTACATCACAAAGTCACTGCATGTTTCCAAAGGAAATATATCAATGCTAAGGGAAAATAAAAACCACATGATTCAAAAACAAGTTCTCCAGTGATCTTTTAGGAGTAGAATTTTAGTCAGTCCCCCTATGCACGTTATTTATTTATTGTCATGCCACACTGACTCCTGTAAAGCAGGGGAAGCTGTTTTTCTCTCACATCTCAGGCTAGGCTTGGAATCATCTCTGTACAGCAATCAAGCAAAAGTGTGAAGGAAACAAACCACTGGGCCATTTTGTACAGTATGAAATGTGAATCCCTATCTTAAAAATTATGTCCTTTCTTGTAATTTCTGAAAACAAGATTATCATATCCTGGGCTGCATCCAAAGCAGCATGGCCAGCAGGGAAAGGGAGGGATTTCTGCCTCTCTGCTCTGGTGAGACCCCACCTGCAGTGCTGCATCCAACTCTGGTGTCCTTAACACAGGAAGGATATGGACCTGCTAGAGTGAGTCCAGAGGAGGGATATGAACTTGATTAAAGAGATGGAGCAGGTCTCCCAGGAGGACACACTATGAGTATTGTAATTGTTCAACTTGGAGAAGAAAAGGTTTTGAGGTGACCTGCTTCTGGCCTTCTGGTACCTGGAGAGAGTCTACAAGAAAAATGGATATGCTATTCACAAGACCATGTAATGAAAGAACAGGTGCAAGTAATTTAAAATTTTGAGAGTAAATTTAGATTATATATTAAGATAATAATCTTTAGAGAGAGGGTGTTGATGCACTGGAATAGGTTGCCCAGAGAAGCTGTGAATGCCTCATGCCTGAAAGTGTTAAAGGCAAGCTTGGCTAGATCTCTGAACAACCTGGTCTAGTAGAAGGTGTTCCTACCCAAGCAGAGTGGGGTTGGCACTAGGTAATTTCAGGCTGGCACTAGATGATTTACTTCCCTTCCAAGCTGAAGTATTCTATGATTATACATAACATGAAAAATTCATTTACATAAAAATTCCACAAGAAAGGATGTAGCTGAAATTGTTCTAATAACTGAGGTATGATTATAATAAACCTTTTAATTTTTAATGTTTCTGTAGGACTAAGAATATTATTGCATTATTGGATTTTAAAACTATGAAATAATTTTTTTTTTTTTTTTTTTTACCATGAACAATATAAAAATGAGGTGGTTAAATCTCTTGGCATTTTAACTTGGAAAGTTAATAGTTCTGTTCTGTTCCCGTGAGTCATCTGAAATCCCTCTTATGCTTTTAAATACAAGGAGAGATTCATATGGTCCTCAAGAGCTGAGGTTTTAAATGATAAATACAAGAATGAATGTGTAAAGAACAAAATCTGTCCCTTTATCCATAGCTTGTTCTTTCTGCTTCAGCATTATGTGTGGGAAGGGACAAAACCAGGCGTTCCAGAGATAGGCAGTGGGATGTTGTACCAAATGTGGAGGAAACAAACTCTAATAGGATTCCTCATTCTGCTCTAGCAGTGTCAGCTATCACAAATCCCACTTGAAATGTTTCTACACTGATGCACGCATGAAGAGCAAACAAAAGGAGCTTGAAACTTTGGCACTGTCTCAGAGATTTGAGATCACATTTTGCATAATGGTCCTGTGACTGAAGTGCCCTGTCGGATGGTTACAGGCTCTTTGGAAGGGGTAGGCAGGGCAAAAGAGGCAAGGAGGTGATGTTGTATGTAATGGAAGGACTGGACTGTATGAAGGCCATGGTGCACAAGGACATGATTGAGAGCCTCTGTTTAGGGATTAAGGGACAAGCAAATAGTGTAGATGTGATTGTGGACTATAGACCACACAGCCAGGATGGTGACTCTGATTAATTATTCTTTGAGAAACTAAGAGACACCTCCAACTGAACTGCCCTTGTCCTTAAGGAAGACTTTAGCTTGTCAGAAATTAACTGGGAACGTCACAAAATGGACACAAACACTTCCAGGAGATTCCTAAAACACCTGGAAGGTAGTTTCATGGTACTGGTACTAAGGGAGTCAACTTGGAAAGATGCATGCCTTGATTTGTCTCTTGTTATCAGAGGGGCTCACGAGGGAAGTGGTTGGTGGCCCTCTTAACCACAGTGACAACAAAGCAATTGATTTTAAATATCTTCTGGCAAGAGGAAAAGTATCACTAGAACTCCAGCTCTGGACAAGAGGAGAGCAGGCTTCAAATTCATTAGGGAACTAGTGAGTAAAGTTCCCAGCAAAAGCTTTTGTGGCTGATAGGTGCTCTCAGTTCTGGTTATATTTTAAACACCAGCTCTTAAGCGCACAGTGGCAGGCAAATCCAAAATGTCAGAAGTTAAGCAGAAAAGGCAGAAGGCTGTCTTGGCTGAGCAAGGATCTTCCTTTGGATATAAGGCAAGAAAAGGAAGTGTATGCCCAGTAGAAGCAAGGTCAGATGATGTGGAAGGAGCACAGAGATGCTGCTTGCCACTATGGGGATAAAATTCATATGGTCAGCTGGAGCTGCAGCTGGCCAGAACTATGGGGGACAATAAAAAGAGGAGTTTTATATACATTAATGGCAAAATGCAGTGCAGAAATAACATTGACCTGCTAGAGAATGGGGATGGTCACTTCATAAATGTGGACATAGACAAACAGAGATATTAAACTCTTTGCCTTTGTTTTTAACATCAATGACAGACCAAGCTGGTGCCAATGCCTTGAGCTAGAGTACCGTGACTGTGAGAATGGTAAACTCGCAGTTGACATAAATGCTGTGAGTGATCTGCTTTTCCAGTTGGATCCCTGTAAATCTCTAATGCCTGAATGGGCTCCTCCAAGACTACATGGACTGGTGATATCCTGAGATCTCTCTCAATGATTTTTGTATGGTCTTGAGAATCTGGAAAGGTCCCTGTTGAGTGGAAGTGCTTTTATCAGAAGAGCTTGCAATATTGGTTGGAGTTACTAGTGCTTTCTACAGTCTGATAGATGTTTCTCAGGGCAAGTACAGAAAAACCATAATAAAAGAAGTCTTATTGTTATTGCTTTCAATAAGAGTTTTGAGTTCTTTCACACTTCTGTGCATTTACCATTTTGTACGAAAAAGCAAGGCAGAACATACTGTTTTAAGGAACCTTGACCTAGCATGGGGTTTCTTCCCTCTTCAAATTTATTTTGTTTTCTATTTAAAAAGAAAGAACTTGTTTTTTGCAATCATTCTGAATATCAGTACTTGAGAGAAAATTTTGCATGTAAAGGATATTGACATGTTAAAGACAGATTAATTTAAAACAGTGCCACAGAACTAGGCCAATAAACAGTGCCTGTCTCCCTCGAGAATATGAAGATGGAACTTCACCAAAATACAGAATTAGGTCTTATTTCTGAGCTTAAGTACTCACTTAAGTACTCACTTAACATTGATTGAGCAACTGAAATGGTTTGATAATACTTGACAAGAAACAAAGAAAAGCGAAAGGAGCAAGAGATAGTTGTAGTTAATGATTATTAATTCAAATTTCTTAGAAAGCATATCAGTTTGAGAAAAATTTAAATAGCTTTCCCTTTTAGTTAGCAATTTTCAAATAGATGTTTTCAGAAAGCTTATAATAACCTATAGTGTATTCACTACTTTGGCATTAATTTCACTATGACTGATAAACATACAAATGTAAAAATTATCTAACAAAGCCCAAAAAGTTTGGTATTCAACAGACACACACAGAAAAAGGAAAAAAAAAATCCTAAAACCTTTGTGTTTTGACTAAATTTCCATTGAAGTCTAAGATTTAATAAAGGCCTGACATTCTTTAAAAGAGAAACCAAATTCTGAGAAACTCATATTGTTCAAACACTATGAAAAAAACAAGTATTTACCAATCTGAGTATATTTTAAAATAATATTTTAGAAAGAGGTATTACACTCTTTCCTCCTCCTCAGTGATTTGCAGACTTGATTTTGTCAGGCTCTCTTTTTCCCAAAATGTCAAGTGGCCATACTGCCAGAATTCTAAGATGTGGAACATCTCTAGCAATTGTTCTACTGAACTACAAAAACCTGTGCACAAAATAATTTGACCAAGAACTTAAGACTTATGAAGTCCTTGGAAGTTAGCAATTTCAAGCTCATTTCTCTGCAGGGTTTCTCTGTAAACGACACAGACTCTCTGTCTGTGTTGATTGCAGAAGAATATACATATGGATAGGTCTTCATATGTTCAGAGTCGACAGTACATATTATTAGGGATGAATATCAACAAAGTGGTATTTTTGTTTTCTGGCTTTGTTGACTTAAACATTGTTGTCCTGGTTGCAGCCAGGACAGGGTTAGTTTTTGCAGTAGGTAGAAGACATGGGTAGAACATGGATGTTATTCCACACCACCTCATGTTATTACTGGGAGTTTCTTCTGGGTTGAGGGCTTTCTTCTAGTCAGGGTGGTGTGGTTGTGGTTGGGTTGTTCTGCAGTGAACATATTGCATATAAATCATTCTTTGTATACTTTTGTTACTAATATTGTTGCTGCTACTGTTTGTTTTATTTCTCATTGCTGTTTCCAGTAAACTGTTCTTATCCCAGTCTGTGGTTTTAGTTGGAGCACTAAATTCGACAATACAATTCCTAGACCACAATAATTATTTGACAAAATAATTGTCAACAATAAATATAAAACCATTTTTATAGACATTATAGTATACACATTCTTAAAAAAGTACATCCATTCTTACAAACCCTCATAAATATCAGATATAAAGGGTAAGTAAAACAAAAGCCTCTGCATTAAAAATAAGATTAGGAAAAGCCAGAGAAACCCCATAGCAACAAAACCAGATGTTTGACATTTGAGCAAACATTCATGAAAAATTCTTACATCAGCATTCAACTAACTATCTTCTAGTTTATTAAAAAAGCTTTAGTAATATAGTTTTGCATTCCAATTTTGAATAACACCAGGAGACAGTAAATCTATCAGCATTTTTTTCAAGGATACTGTCTTTTAACATAATTCTCTAGCAAACGATCGCTGTCCAGATCTACTGACCTAAATGTAATTTAATTCTAATTTTGTTGCACTACCACAATTTAAAAGTGGAAAAGGAAAAGAAAAGAGGGGCAAATCATCATGCACATGATAAGAATTGCAGAGCAGCTGGGAGAGAGACCCTCCTCTCTCCCAAACGTATGCAAATATGTAGCAAGCCAATGCACTTAGTAATGCTGGAAAGAAGATGGCACATGATGATAATGACATGGCCTTCAGCTTTTTGTTAATGAGAACATCTATCAGCTATCAAAATGAGAAATATTTCAGTTACCCATAGCGTGAGTTATTGATATGTTTAAACAGCAGATAGAGGATGGTAAGGAATAGCTGCATAGCACCTGCTACTCCATGCAGTGAATTGTGATGATGTCAAATGAGGAAAAAAAAAAATTAGCCTGACTACAGGATGTTTTTTGAAGTGTATTAATACTGGTATCATGAATATTTGAGTTAATTTTGCAGAAGGAATTCAAGTTACCTTTTTTGACAAAGACTTTTCATCGTAGAACTAAATCCAGGCAAAATTTTTATTGTTTTTTTCCTACATTAGGAAAGTGTTAATGCATTCTGTAAAAAGAAAACTAAAGCACATTTAAAATTAAACATGTACCTAGGTTATTATCACAAAAGACTGCCTTGGACATAGCCTTTCTTCAGCAACCCCAGCGTTTTCTGAAGCACAGACCTTTTTGCATGTATCTGGAGAAACCAAATTACTTAGAAACTGTCCAGCTTATGAAAGGAACTTGCACAGACAGATGGTGCTTAGGTCTGGGATTAAAAAATTTATCACAAATGTTGATGGAAGTGCCACAGCTGCTGCTTGCTCACACAAACTGAGCCATGACTGGGAACTGACATGTTGTGCATCATAATATCCCTGGAAAGCAGAGCACTTTGCCAAGTTCCTTGCAGAGAAGGTTTTTAGGTGCCAAAGGTAGAGAACTTATAAGGAGAAGGGGGAAAGCAATAAATTGTGTTCAAACTAAAATTTGCCAGAGAATGTTTCTGGAAAATCAGCAAGTGTCTGGAGACAGAACAATGCACAGAAAAAAATCAGCAGACATCACAGAACATTCAGTCTCTTGATTCAAAGGTCAGATATTGAAGTGCTATCTGACTGTGTGTGGGAATAGAGGGAACAACATTCAAATTGATTAGAAGTGATATCAAGGACGTTAAATGTTTATAAGCCTATGTGAAGACTCAGAGATAGAAATAGAAAAATTAAAAGCCATTTCACATATGTTTTGAGAATCCACAACCTCTTCTTGACCAGGAAGAATATTATGGCTTGCCAATGAAAAATAGTCAAGTCTATTTTGCTTACTACATCTCACACACAACATAGTCCTCAGTAAGATAAACTGAAATAATGATATGTATTAATGTTCACTAAATTTTGAGTGAGGAACTGCATTAACATTAATGTTAACAAAAAATTTTTTTGACAGCTTACTGGATTTCTACCTCAGTAGCTACAGTGGAGTCTCATAGAATGAACTGTTTCATCTGTGAACTTCATAAGACTGCTCCAAGATGCAATGCTTTATGGGTGAATTTCTTCATAATGGACTGCAGGGAAGGGAAGAAGAAACTTTTATTTTGAAGATTTCCATGATAGATTTTCATAGCACATTACCATAATAGCGTGACTACTCGACTCAGATGAAGAATTACTGGAAGTATATTAATTGAAGACTGCCAAAAATAATGATTAACTATTTGCAAACATAAGAGGAGCTTTCAAATTATGTAATCTGTATTTAGTGCCTTTCTTGTATATGAACATGGTAAATGCCAGCACATATTTTTTTCTTAGAAGCTTGTTACGCCACTGAATTTGCACTCACTGCAGAATTCACTGCCACTAATATTGTAAAATTGCAATATTGTAAAATTCCTGGGCAAAAGAGCTCCTTTTTCAGCACTGGCACTGTTGTTTGAAGTACACTCAAATTAAACGACTGTGAAGTCTCAGCATCTTTATATCTGGAAGTAGTGAAGTTTGCAAACTCTTCTCAAAGTGATGGTCAGTCTACAGTGGTCTGTAGAAACAGCAAGCTGTGTCCCTGTGGTGCACAGTACATTCAGCTACACACACAAGTTTTGCTGGACAATCTTTTAAAAAACATGAGGGGCAAAACAGCCTCTGCCAGTATGGAAAGGAATGACAATATCTCACTTTGAAGCTGAAAATTTCCATGTTTAGCATTACAGCAAAAAACAAATACAACAAAACAAAACAAACAAAATATCAAAAAAACCCCCCACAAAACATATTTGAGTTTAAAATAATTAAAGAGAAAGACTCCAGTTGAGATTTACTTTGAAAACCGTCTGGTAATGTTTTCAACACAACAGACAAGAGTTTTGAGATCTGGAGGTTTTTTTAAAATACATTGTAAGAAATAGAGCTCCCATAATCTTCCCTTATTATTTCCAACATGTATGATTTTAGCATATTTAAAACTTAAAACTGTTACTTGTGGCAGACAGCTCCAGAACCTGCACTGTATACTTACACAGGAATGTTATGTGTTCCTGTTTTACCCAGGAGATTTAGATAAATTCTCTCTGTAATCCAGCTGTACTCAAAAAGGGAAAATGGGAGGGAATAAGCAATTATTTCAGATACCTTCTTCCTAAAGGGATAATATTTCATATGCCAACATAATTATGTTTTATCTATTTTCTTCCAAAAGTAGCACAACACTAAAGCTTAAGAAAAGTAGGAATTTTTTGAATTCAGCATTTACTTAGGTTTGTAACCCTCAGGAGTTTTAAACCCTTGTACCTCTGAGCTGTTTCCCTAATGTTCTGCATCTCCTAATTTTCAAAAAAAATGTCTTACATTCTGCAGAGTTACATATTTTATAATTTTACCTTTATTGATAGCTGAACACTGTTTCTCTTCCCCCCCCCCCCCCCCACCCCCATTCATAGCTATGGCACAACCTTTTTTCCCCTTCAACATTCAAACCACTTCTCTCTTTACTCCACATTTTCTTCTCAACTCCTGTGCATCAGCATTAAGTGCAGGTAAGAATTGTATTGAACACTTTGCAACCATCTCTGGGTGTCTAAGGGAGGGAAAAATTTTATCCTGAAATCTTTCTTGAGGTACTAGCAAGTCAAGCTGCAGATTAAGAGACCAAAAAAAATTTCATAGATTTTGAAGCATGGGAATCCATCCAGCATAAGTGACTTCTAAACACAAAATTATCTTATCAGCTCTTTAACACATCAGAATTTTCCACATTGGGTATAAGCACATGATTTGTTCCCACATCTATTTTAAGAGTACCCTTGCAAGAACAGGAAATTTCCTCAAAAAGAAGAGACTGCAAACACCGATCTTCATTTGTGTGCACAATGTAATGGATATAGGAGGCAACTGAGTATTTAATTTCACTACTTTATTCTTAATAATTCTCTAGTCTTAGAAACGTCTCTCTACCTTGAGTCAGCTTCAGTCAGCCTCAGTCCCTTGTTTAGGCAAGACACATAGAATTTAAAATTGAGCAAAATTTAAATTTATACTGTCCATATTATGTAAATATGCAGACTACAAATATTCTTCATCGAATTATACTATAACCATTTATATGTATGCACTTCAATTTTAGAGGTATCAGCTAAATAGAAAATTCAAAGCCTACTGCTCTCTTGACTCCTCCTGTTTGTTCTGCTGCATGAAGTTTAAACCTGTCATTTCTTGCAATGCTCTATTTTTTCCAGTGAAAAAATATTTCCAGTATTTCACAGATTTATCTGAAAGCTCATATAGACTTTGGAAGTGTTCATATTACTGTTTGATTGAAAGAACTTCCCTAGTTCTTCCTGCTGTCCATGTTCTACCAGTGTACATGAACACAGTGAATTTTTTTTTTTTTTAAGTTTGTGTCACATAAGCAAAAATACTGGTATTATGTAAATGGCAGACACCTATGCTGATATAGTATCAAATTTCCAGTCTTGAGTTTTCAATACTCATTAAACTCCATGAAACAACGAAGTGCAAAATCCATACAAAATACCTGTCAAGTGATACATAGATAAAAGGATGTGGTTGATTGTTGTCTCTTAAACAGAGGAAGTAAATAAAACTCACAAGAAGGTCTAGTCTAGTTATTTTCAAGACTGTAGAGACAGAAAGTGGGATGAAGATATACCCAATTTTATGTCTAGCCACATCCAAGTTTTGCTGTAGATTGCACTGTATTGAAACAGTTATGAATATAAATTCTATATATGAATATAGAGATTCATGCCATCTGTGGATCTACTAATTAATTCCTCCATCTACAAATCAAAACTAATTTGTTATTACTAAATACACTGCACCTGTATTAAGAGGATGCTTCAAATTGCACTATTTTAAAACTAATAATTGGGCCTTCTCCACTTGAGAATGCTATTTCAGTTTAAATAATTTTAAACATCTCTTAGTTTAGTTTTACTGCATCACATGTTGCAGTTCAAACTGTCTTCTCTAGGGCCAGAAACAGAAAAATACTCTGACAACTTTCCTAAGAGTCTGTAGTTTATCATCTTAGGCAAGTTTCTGCACAAAAACAGATATATTATTTCTAGACTATAATATACTGTTGAAAATTGCTGCTCTATCCTCTGTGGAGGGATTGCTTAAACTAGTTCTGGAGTAGTGTCATCTGCTCATTACTGGTCGCCATGTCATCATTTAGTGACATTTACAAAACTGTGTGGAAGGTAAGATTTTAAGGAATTTTTATCCATATGAGTGAGGATTATTTTAAAATAAACAAAATAACAGTATTTAAACCCGCCTTAAGGAGATTTCCAAGATGTCTCAGCAATTGAAATGAGTTGACTTAAATTTACACTTTGAGGCTTTAAGTTGTATAAAAAAACCTCAGGGTTTGAAGCAAATTCTATAATTAAAACTTCTAGATTTTATAAGTTAGTTTATACATTAAAGAAAATGCATCATTTCATGTATGCAAATATTAAATCAATGTTACAGATTTCAAAGTTAAATCTGAAGGATTTTAATGCCCATAATTGTTTTTTCATCATCCTACCAATGCTATTTTCTACTATATTTCCTACTTTTCATTTTATGCTAATGGTGTATTCCATGTAAACATCCTTGCCACTTTACACATTTTTACTGCAGTTGTTCACAGTGACAAGATGGATAAGTCAGATTCTTCTTTGGGGGGAGTGAGAGTGAAAGAGTAATTATTTTTTTCTGAGTGAAAAAAATGGCTATTTGTATATGTAGTGAGAGATGGAAGTGGGGATATAGGAGCAAGAACTCAAACCATACAAAGGATGCCAAATCCTCTTCTGAAAGACATAAGCTTCCTGCCAACCCTGTAAAACTGTGTTCAATACAAGCCTCTAAAATATGTTGTATGATGTTCTCAGCGGGATATCACAAAGCTGCAAAGTTCTCAAGATCTCAAAAGATGGCAACTGCACAGAGTATTCTCTGTCCCTTTGCAGCTCCCATCTGCAAGTTTGCAGCAAAGGGAGCATCCCCACTGAATGAAATGAGTGTTCTTTCTCCAGCACAGCATGATGACTGAAATTCCAGGTATAGTTTACCTGGGAAGGCTATTCCTAATTCTTTAAATCCAGGCCCATAGACAAGAACTAAGATAGGTGGCTTAAATAAGTGAGATCAAGACTGACAAAGAGAAACATGAAAAATAGAAAAAAAAAACAAAGCAGCTTGGAAATCTATTCATGTGAGAACATAAATAGGAATTAGGGGGATAATTAACATTTGGTAGAAAAAAGAGCAAAGGTTAATGGGCAAAAGGCTTGTCACAACAGAGAATATGCTCATCAAGAGATTGAGTCTATAAACTTGCCTCCTGATGCCTTAGCCTACTTCTGCAGTCATTAAAAATCAGTGATACCTATTGTAGAAATAAGTTATAGCATATGTGATCCTGCTCAGACATTAAGTCTCTGATTTTAATTTTTAATTTCAGAAAATGGCTTTTAAAATCGATCCACTAAACAAAATAATGGCAAATATTGCTAAATGGTTTCAAGTACCTGAGAAATGCATTCAGCACACTGCTACAGAATAACTGCTGAGTGCCAGCACAGATAACAGACCCTTGGTCCTGATTTTTGCCTACTGAAATTAAAACTTTGCAGATTAGTGCGGCTTTGGTACTTAAGAGGCCCTTCAAAAATTTTTTAAATGACTAGTAAGTGCTACCATGAGTGAGAGTTAGAATCTCTCCAGAGGTAAACCTGGTAGGGTTAAACGAAAGGCAGAAAAAATCAGAGAAATTTCACAACAGCAACCTATAATGTTCCAGAATGAAAGTACTTTAAAAAAAATTGTCAGTCCTAGCTGACACTTGGACAGTGTGACAGCATACAACTAAGTACCAGTTCAAATGATTACAATTAAGGGACAGCCAGATTTGAAAATCATGATCAGGACATATAAGGCTCAGTCTTAGATCAAACACAACCCAAGTTCAGTCTTAAAACTTATGTTTTAAGAAAAAATTTGCATACATGAATACATAATTCTATCTATCTATCTATCTATCTATCTATCTATCTATCTATCTATCTATCTATCTATCTATCTATCTTTCTATCTATTTATCTATGTCCCTATTCCATCTCGATCCCATCAATGGGATGAAAAATCCTTGGTTTCTTCATTAGGATATAAGATTAGCAGAAAATTTAGTAACAGCCATAGCAGCTCTAAACAAATAGATAAATTATAGGTAGTGTCAGAGAAAATTTTCATCCTTGAAAAATATATACCTAAATAGATGGATGAATACTGAGATGCCACATTCTGAAAGGTTAGCCAGGAAAGAGTTTTATACTGCTTATATATGTGTTATACAACAATCTGTATTTGAATCATCACTTAATAACTTGTGCCACAGTCAAATTTCCTTTGTAGTTTGAGTGTCCAACGCAGCAATTTAAATATGGTTTCCTTTAATACAGTTTTCTCTGGTTGTTACTACTATACACATGGAAGCTTTAAGAGTCCTGTAAATTACTTTTTATTAGAAAAAAATTATTTATTTTCCTATTTACAGAATGCAAAAAATAAATTTTGATTTTTATCCTATTTAGAATAAACATTAATAGTTTTAAGGCATATAGGTGGCATTGCCTTGCACTTTATGCATTAAAAAAATGCGAAATTTTCAGTCCATTTGAATTCCATACTCAAAGATACAGCTTGTTAAATACTGTTCCTCACGCCAGTGGCATTTTGTGCACTTTGAAGCTGCTTTTTGAAAGACACTCCTTTCCAATTAAATAGAAGATCAAGGACAGAAAAGGATCACTGTACTAAAAAATGAAATATAAATCTGCTTCTAATATTGACTATAAAGTGAGAGGAAAATCTGGCAGCAGATGAAGCTTTTCATAAATATTATGGTTACCTTTAATTTTGCTAAGAAAACATACAAATCCATGACATGCTACAGCTGAAAGCTATAATTCTAAAATTTTGAAAAAAGAAATGTTCAGACTTTCAATTTGAAGTAAACTATTGGGGTAGAATTCTCATTTTAAAAATCTCTGAGTAATACTGTATAAGTAACAATGTATAAAATGTAAAGTAGTAAAACATCAAAGTAAAAAATACTGGAAAATACTCAGAAATTTTTTTATCCCTCACATACTCTCATCATTTTTAGCTGCAAAACCTCTGATCTGCTCAGTTCTCTTTTTAGTGCACACAGTTTTAATCTGCAGTTGTGTATCCACAAAATTATTACTTATAGTTAAAAAATCATAACTAATTTATCCTTCATTTTATTGTAGAAAGACAGAAGAAACAGATGTCTGGAGGAAAGGTTTTTCATTTAACCTTCCTGCTGGGCATGCAATAGCCTACTTCTAACTCCTACTTGTAGTGTCATCTTTTCCAAATATTTTCTTCTCTATGTCTTTCTATCAAAGAGAGAATAACTTTACAAATAAAACAGTGAAACCCCTAACATCACCAAAACCAACCCACAGAATTCATAATTAAAGAACAAGATTGATGCCTTCTCTTGTGATATCTTTGCATGTTGCTTAAGCCTTGATTGTGACACTTTGACAAAATTTTATATTAAACTGACGTAGATTATGTGGGATAATGGATTGCTTGGCATCTACAGTTAAGGGTGTATGGGGAGGAAGGAAATCAGATCTACAGCTTCAATTAATTTTTGTTTGCTACTCAACTGAAGGAAAAGCTGATATCATCATTTCTGGCTCCTCAAAGTGAAAGTTAAGCTGTGTACAGCTTGAAAGAGAGCAGAAGCTCCCCTTTCATTCTTATGTGGCCTACAAAGTAAATGATACTATCAGTCTTAAACAATACCTAGAAATTCTTAATCTTATAAATAGCTTATAGTTTTTGTAAGTATGACTAATGATTTTTAATTTGGTGATGGTGATACAGATCTCTTCCAAAATATTTAGATATAAGGCTCCCTAGCAGCCTCTTTAAGTTCTCTGAAATTTGTCATCATTTACAGGTATTTTAATCTAGAATTTTATTAAAATTTTTACTTCCAAGGGCAACAACTTGGCTTGCATGCTTCAAGGATTTTGAAACACTAGGAATCCAGATTCTATTAGATGAATAATTTTATTTTAAATAGCTGACTTTTTTTTTTTAATCAGGTTAAAAAAATTTTAAAAAGTGTTCAGAGGATAAATGGATTGTGTTGTGCGCCTTGAAAGAGAAGACAAGTCAAATGCACATGCATTCTCTGTATAGAATGCTTTCTTTTGCATAAAGAAAACATACTGCAAAAACAGCTACATCCTCTAGCTGCTGGATTTGTTACATAGACAAGAATTTGGTAATCAGGCAGCAGGAGTGTGACTGTTTTCTGAACTCCTTCTTTGGAGTTTTTGGGTAACATGTGGCTTGTGCTAAGAGCTGAGGTAAACTGGGAGCAGTACCACAGTGTCAAAGTAGGGACAAAGTCATTATGCAGTGAATATCACCTCTGTTTCTTGTCTCCAGCAGCTATAATCCTGTGTGCTGGTTTTCTGATGTTTCCTCCAGAATCTGCTAAATAAAGGAAAAGGTGTAGACCAAACTTTCAAGATGGAAAATACATCAGCTTATCCAAAAGAATTTTTGAAGCAGACCCAGCAGCAGCTTGAATGCTGGAGCTCCCAGTATGCTACAGGGAACACTCACACCATCATGGGAGAGGAAGGATGAGCACCCTTACCATCAGCTTGGTAGATGTTTTGTTCATAGGTACACAATCTGCAGGTTATAGAATATCTGTGTTAGAACCGTCATGGATTAAGTGATGAATCAGTGAATTTAGTTATCAGACAACTCTGTACAAAGGGAATTGAGCCCTTAGATGTTGTATTTGTTCACTTTACAAGGCAGCTCAAAAAATAAAGTTTAATTCACAGAGTACATTGTACTATGATATTGAGAGATTCAAATGAACCATGACACCATTGACCAATACTTATGATCAGCTGCAACTGTGGTTAATTCCCTCAAAAAAATCCAACCAAAAACAAAACAACAAGCAACAATTCTACTGAAAATATAGAGTGCAAACTTTGCTTGCAACACATTCTCTAGGGTGTTGCAGTTTGATTGGAAACCATCTTCCTCTGATATAAAATTTCTAAGCGTTAAACAAAAAATTATGGTGAATTGGAAGATATTTACACCCAAGAGATGAGCAAAGCTGATATAAAAAGAAAGAAAACATTTCAATTGAAATACAACCTGTTAATCTATAATTAAACAATGTGTCATGCAATAGAGGGATAAGAAGTGACATGATGAGCAGTAAGCCATACAGGTTAGATTCAACACTGAGAATATTGAGCATGCAAATGAAACATCCTGAGTCTTTTTGTTTTCCATACCATGTAGATTTTTCTTATTGAGGATAAATATTAAAGTATTCTGAAAGAAAACATAATGCTTTTGATAATGTACTGATGCAGTTGTTCAATTCATTAATCCCATAATAAGAACATTTTTAATTATTAAAACATCTCAAAAGATGCATTTTTTGCATGTAAATATAAGAATATATGCATGCCCTATTTTGTGTAATTACATTAATATGATGCTTAATTTGTTTTCCTTGTTAATGATTAAAGAATGATGACTCATAGGAAGCAGTAGATTGTACAAAGGAATAGAAATCCAGTGCAATTTGAGACCTATTTATTAATTTTTTTTTTTTTAATAAATTAGACTCCTCTCTCTTTTTTTAATGAGAAAAAAATTCAGCTGAACTGTGTAAATTTAGTGAATTATGTCATTCTGGGTTTCCAGTATTCGTTTACATAAGAAGTGGTAATTTATATTGCCTTAGCCTCTTACTGACTTCTTGTTAAAGACTTTCACATTAATTTTAGCATTTAGGTTTTTAGGACAGTAATTACCAGGTGTGCACTTTTCCCTTTGGCATAATATTGACCTAATATTTAATGCTAATGAAGTGTTCTATGAAATTTAAGAACAAGAAAAGAAAAAGAAAAGAGAAAAAGAATATTTAAAGTAGAATGGCATAGCATTTATCTTTCTACATGCTCTGTTTACCAAGAGGAATTTTTCATTTCCCCAATAATTATTGCTTTCCTTTAGTGTTGACTGGGTCTGCATCAACCCACATTAACAGCTCTTTAACCTGCCCACCCTACCCAATGCCGCTGACAATTTCCCAGGTGACAACGTTTCTGTATGACTGGTGCATGCAAGTCCCCACACTGCTCTATGGCTGTCACACACCCCCTTGCCCTGGCAGAAGATCCTCCAGCCTATCTACTATGGCTTTTCCCCCACTGCTGTGCATTGGAGATATACTTCTAGGGATCTCTCTTGCAGTTCTCCTCTTCTGCTATCTCAGCTGAGTGCCTGACAGTAAGACAACAAGCACAGGGTGGTAAAATGAGCACAAAGAATAAGTGGACCAGGGCAGGCAGTTGGCAGAGCAATTAGAGATTAGAAGAGGAAGGGTAAGAGGTGAGGAAATCCAGAGAGAACAAAAGAGAAACAAAGACAGAAATGTGCTGTAATATGGAATGAAGGGTGTGCACTTTTATCCAGGGAATTCCTTCTCTATGCCCACACAGAAACATATGTAATGCATCTCCCTTATACCCTTGACTTTTTGGACTGCTGCATAGATTTTCTTAATGCTGAATTTTAGATTCATAGTAACTTCCTATACCTACAAAATGAAATTAGTCTAGAAAAGATTTTGACTAGAAAAGCTATTTGACTCTCTTTAAAAAGATCACTAAATTAATTGTTGAAAGTGTTGATTTTAAGATACAACCTTTTTTCCCAGGGCTATAGAATAGCTGTGTATGGTTGGAATGGGAAATTTTTAAATGAAGGATGGGTGTTGTGGTAAGCAATTGCCCTAAGTAATGATGAATCAACATGGAAACCAGATACATTTTTAATGATATTTTACATTTTCAGATCTATTTCTTAAACTGACTGTGGAAGTTCTTAATCCTGCAAGAATAATGCAAAAAAGAGAATGAGATCTGATTCCAAACAGGCTGAGCATTCTCAAACCTGTTTGGTTGCACTTGCACATATAAAGAGTCGAAACTCTTTTTGCCTGTTTTGCAGGAGCTGTTTCCCACAAGGAAATATGGCTGTTTTCACTGCTAAGACTGATAGCAGGTTGGCCTCCTGGTATTGGAATTACAGCTTCATCCTGACACTGACATAGATTTTGCTTGGGCTGAAAACTTGCATAGACGACAGAGCTGATTTCTATATTTTGAGCCGAACTAGAGATATCATATACCGTTCATTTTATAGACAATAATTTGATCTTTTAGCTAAATAGTTTTGGGGCCTTTGGACAATACATATCCAATAATGATTTTTGTGCAATTTGCACCAATTTATTAAGAATATGTATAGAAGTCAGAAATAGGTATGACTACATTAACTTCTACCACAGAATCTTTTAGCCAAAAGCAGTTAAGCAGTGCAAGTACACTAATAAATCTTGGAAATTAATCTCTTGATATCATCGGAGTTCCTTCCTCTCACAGCTCAGAAAAAAATCACTAAACAAATGCATAAACTTCACCAAGAAGACAAGAGCAACCTTGCAGAATTTAGCACAAGATGTCCTGTTGCTGGTCAAGATGCTTAATTTTTATGCAATATTTCTATTCCCAGATTGATTTGTCAGTTCATACACGTGGGACGAGTACTAGTATTACTGGAGAGTTAACTATGCAGATCGAACAAAGGTTGGAAAGATATGCTGCACTGGGATGTATCATTTGAAGACAGTTGGGACTATTCAGTGATAATGATGCTCCAATGAATTAATTATATCTACAATATGGTAAACACGAGTTTTATACTTACAGTGTGGTAAACATGAGTTTTAAACATGAATTTAAACCTTTTGATTTTCCTCCCAACACTTATTATAAAGCATAACCAATGAGAATATCTCTGTCAGGAAGAAACAAACTTTAGCAACTGTACATTTATACAACGCTAAGATTTATAAAGTACAGTTTTTCTCTCAATTGTAATTAATCCTGTCAAACATAACACTGGCTAATATTATTTTAGAGTTTGGAAGTATCTCTTCTATACTGTATCATTACAAGTTAAACCAATTTTAAAAATAATAATTATTAGCTGAAAGAGCAAGAATTGAAGAAAGGCAGCAGATAATTTTTTACATTAAAATCAAGCAATGATGTAAAATCCCTGAGGTTGTTCCATAAATAAAAATTCATGGTGATCTCAAAAATATATATAATCTTTGTAATGAATGGTAGTACAACTTCAAAATGCCATCAGATCTGAGTCTTTCTTGCCACTCCAACAGTGGAAATAACTGACCTATCTGAAGGATAGCTCTTGAAACATAGAAGCTACACACATCAACTCAGTTTAAAAAAAAAAAAAAAAAAAAGAAAAAAAAAAAAAAAGAAAAAAAAGAAAATAAAAATTAGTGAATAGACAGCCACTTCTTGCTTATTTACTATAGCTGAACTTGCTCTAGCGCTGTGAGTAGACGTATTAGCAGTTAATCACCTGTTAGGCACTTTATAAACATTAAAAATTTCCTGCATAGCACCCAAGGGATTCAGGTATCTTAATTTATTTTAGGAGTCATATTCTGAGAACTTCCTGGAGGATTATATTATTAAAACCTCCATGTTTACACTATGAGTAGAACTGAATTTGCGGTAAAATCAACAGTACTATTCTGTTCACACAGCAGTCTAGAAATTATGGATATTGAATGGATAACAATAAAATGGATGTAGACATAAAACAAGGGTTGTATAAAGACTGCTGCAGAGATGAAGAAGAGATGGCAATGTACATGTGTTTGACTGAAGGCTGATGCAACTTCTGCTTTACAGTTTTACACTTGATGTTCAGAATCTGGAAGAAGCTCTTTCTTGTGGGTTTTCTGCTGACAAAAAATTATTACATACATGTTACAGGCTAGACTGGCACTGCACAAAGTATAAAAGAAAAATTCATTGCAATTCACCTTCTGAAGAGTCTACTTTGTGGGGGGAAAGAAAAAGAAGAAGCAAGTAAAGGAAGTTCATACTTTTTGGAACACCTTTATTACCAACAAAGACGATTCAAAAAAACAAAAAACCCCTCGACAAACAGCAAAATTTTGAACAGAGACTCAACACCTTCCTGGTTCTCCTCACATCCTCTCCAAAAAGATGTTGCACAGTTTTTCTAGCATAACATTTATCCCCAAATTGGTTACATTGGTTTAGATAAAGAAACAATTTTCAACTAATGCATAAACAGCCGAGCTTTTTTCCATCACTTTAAGTATAATTTCATTAAATAGTCATTACAGGGTGCCAAATGTAGTTTTGATGATTGAACTGTTTTACTGTGGAATAGCTATAGGCATCAAAGTTTTTTTCTAAGCTATTTCCAACTGCACAAAAATCCTCCAATAACCTAATTATGTCCTAGAGAGAGAGGAAATTGAGCAAGAAGCCTGCTTAGTACCTAAGCTTTTTTTAAGTTGAGACACAGAGTGCAGTGTCAAAGCCCATCCTGACATCTTTGTATAACTTCTCTTACTCTTCTCTTCAGAGCTCAAAATTCTGCAGAAAGGAGAAATAGAAGAGTGAGACTTATAAATCACTCTAAACTAGAGGGTAACCAGTGCAAGAGAAAAGGCAAATACTTGACGCCATGAGTACAGACATAGAACCAAGCCAATAATTGACTTTTGCAATTCAATGTGACAAATATAAAGACATGCAAATTTTGTAGGCACTAAAATTCTACGAGTTCAAGGAGCATCTGGTAATGCTCTTGGCCACATTATTTATATAGTCCTGAGAGGATCAGAATTCTATGATTATAGGATTATCCAACAAAAATTAAGAAATTTCCTCAGTCATTGCCAGACCAAAATAAAAAAACCCAAACAAACAAAGCAAAAAAATAAAAAAGCATTCTATCTGAAACCAAAAAAAAAAAAAAAAAAAAAAAGCTGGGACACAAACTATGATGTTTTGAAACTGAGAAAAAGAGTAGCTGACACTTAATTTTTTTTTCTTTTAATTTACAGAGATCATCTAATTTGTCTTATGGCAGAAAGTTCCTGAAAAGGCATTACAAAAATATCAGATATAAAAAAGTAATACAAAGTTGAATTAGTTAGATGCACAGTTAGAAATGTCAGTCTTTAGAGAGTATGATTATTTTTATTATTATTATTATTCATCCCTTGTGTTGCTATACAGTTGAGGACTTTCCCTACCATTCAATCACATATTAAGCACATGGAAAGAAGAGTTTAATCTCAACTTTTAGGATGATAAAAGACAAATATTCATCTGATCTCCACCACAAGAGTCCTACCATTAAACATCCCTTTCCCATAAAGTTCCTATCTTCCTCAGTACTCATTTTGCCTCCTTGAACATAAAAATTCTGCTGGAAGTCTCCTGTCTAAACATTGACTACAGCTGAAAAAGTGAATGGTGAAGTGAATTCGTGAAGAAAATCATCTCTCATCTCTCACTTCTGAAACAGGTTTTAGTAAAGTTCAGGAAAAAAAAGTTTTTTAATAATTTGCAAATTTGTTCATAGAATTTGCCAACGTGCCAGAAAGTCTCTAGCAAACTTTCCAAACATTTTAAAAATCTTCAAAAAACAAAGAAAGAAAAAAAACAAACAAACAGAAAATATTAGTATCTTCCATCAGAAACAAACAAAATCATCACAATATTAAGAAATACCCTAGATACTCCTTTCCCCTCCATCAGAGGCAGCAATTTGGAATCAACAGCTAAATTTTCTTCTCTGTATATTGCCAGTTCTGCAACTTTCTGATAACAGACCTTTACTCTCTACACTTTCATTTTTCTTTCTAGACTGAAGAGAGTAAATGCTCCCTGTTTTATCATATAAAATGAAGACCAGTTTTCTCTGCTCACCCTAACAACTGCTCTTTTTACTCATTTATGTATTAATTTCTTTTTTTCTTGAATATGACTATACAGAGTTACAGAGAGAGCTTCACTGATTCATTTTTTCTATTTCAAAGGAAGAGCTGCTATAATCTTTAGTAGAACTAGTACATAACCATAGGTGTTGCATACTGTTTTCTGTTTTCTATGCTCCAAACACACTGATCCTTAATCCATAAATTAACATCTTGCAGCTTTAATAAAATGTTATTGGTTTATTTGCTACCTTACATCCAGCCAAGTCAACAGTGTAAGCGAGCCATGATGAGATACTTAATGCTAAATTTTTCTAGTATTAATATTGGTCTTCAAATTCTCTGGCTACGTTTGTGGAGAAAGGAAAGGAATACATCTCTGAACACTTGATGCACCTCTCCACAAACTCAAGCAGTTATTAGCTCTGTGTGTTCCCCTAACTCTGAAGAAGAGTAACACAAATCAAGTTTGTTGCTTAAAGGAGGGTGCAGGACATAAAAACTCAGGTTTCAAAAGTTCCACTTTAGAAAGCAAAGACTGCTTTTAGTCATTTTCTGATGGCAATATCCAAGATAAAGAATGCACAGAATACTTTTCCAGGGGAAATGGTACACTCCTTGCCTGTGGTCACTGCAGACAGCCTGGTGAAGTGTATGAGGCAAGATCCTCATATTAACAAAGAAGTAAATTTCAAGAATTACAGAGGGAAGGCATAGGTTACTGTGACTTCAAGCCAGGGATTTCAGCCCTAGATTAGGATCGATAGATGACAGCAGTGCAGTAGTAATTTTACCTAATAAAAATATTAAGCTTCTTAATAGAAAATTATAGTTTGTGCTCCTCAGTCTGCACTGTGAGGCCTTAACCCAAAGATTCAAATTTCAAAGATTTCAAAATTCAAAGATTCCAAAATTCAAAGATTCAAAGATTCAGGTACAGGCTTTACATTATAAGCACTCTTAGAAATTACATTCATACATAAGATTACACTGTTTGTGCAGCAGCTTAAGTGGCAACATATAAAGCAATCATGAAAAATACCACAATTCTCTAAGAAATAATATCTGTTTTCTCTTGTTATGTCCTGAAAAGATGCAAAATAATAGCCAGAAGGGGGAACAAGAACTGGACTTGAACAGGGGCAACAAAACCATTCTTTCCAGACATCCATTTTAATAAATATATCGGAACACATTTGATTTTAGCCCCTTTATGGAATAAATACACAATTTTGGAACCTCAAAGCCCCATGAAATGAATCTGTCACATTCTCAATGTCTCTCTGGTATGTGGTGCTTTTGGAAATCTGGTCCTTTTTTCTTGGCTTAAGGAGACAAGTTGTTTAAATTGAAAACTGTGGCACATGATAACCAACAACACCTTAGAGAGATTTTTGCATGTATTTGCATAACCTTGTCCTCTTTAAAAGCAATAATGCAAACATGAAGCAGACCCCTTATTATTTGCACATTTTTAAACCACCAATATACATTTATTTTTGACTTTTGTTCAATTAGCCTAATCTCCTGCAGACCCATTTGTAATAATCAGTATTTACTGCCATGACACATATGGGCATGAGTGGAACTAATCATCTGCAGGCTGTCCCTGCTGCTGAGCTGCACAAACAAGCTGTTCAAGACTTCATCCTGCAAACATTTCTGCTTCATAAATCAATGGGAACCTAATGTAACATTTTCCTATATTTTTTTTTACAGAGACTTAACTGAGATCCACAAGCTCATTTCTGAATGTCACAAAAAAACCCAAACCAAAACAAAACAAAACAAAAACAAAAACAAAACAAAACAAAAAAAAGTAAGATAAGATGGACCCAAAGCAGACAGCCATAAACAAGCATGCCAGTCCAACTACAGTTTTAATCTATAAAATTAATATTATGTGTTCTGGTGACTACACCTGTGACAGATGGCCAACAGAGAAGAAAGCTATCCCTATCAGAACTGCCGAGTTCTGAAATCCCAATGCACAAACCACAGATGGCAGTGGCAGAACAGTTCAAAGAATTAGAGATCCAGAAATAGACTTTTCCTTTTCTGTGTTGCACTCCTAAAATGTGTGGGCGCTCTTTGCAAATTACCTTAAAGCAAACACATCTTTGGGTTAAAGCAACTTGTCAGCTTTCATTAATATAAATGTTGGATAGTAGGTCAGGGGCATGCTAATCAAATAGATTGATCAATTCTTTTTACATTTCAGTGCTCAGAATTTCCACTGACTCTGGGGAAGGATTGTAGCTCACAGAATCTGAACATTTTTGTGCAACTTACAAGCAATCAAAGTACTGCTTTGCTCTCCAGGTAAGTGATCAGTCTTAGAAATCTATTAATTGTTCAAAAATGCCACTACATGTGAGTGGATACAGGTTCCCTGATCAAATTTTGAAGCTATGAATGCTTCAGAAATGTTTGGAAGATTTCAACTGATTTTTCTGTTTCACTTTTGTGTGTGAGTCTGATCCTATAGATCCCTACACAGACCTGTCAAATCAAGCCCAGGACCTACATCTGTAGAGGTAAATAAAAAAAAGGCACCTGTTACCTGAAAGAAAAGAGATCATAGTGACAGGATTGAAATACAATTATTTTATTGTATTGAATTAGAAAATTACTGCTTTAAAACAACCAATATACTCCTAGCTTCATATATGCAGTGTCTTCCCTTTGACCCACCATAATTCCCTTTGACCCACCATAAGAGTTTGAATGTAAAAGGATAAATTATTACAAACTGAAGTCTAAATAAAAGGTGTTAGCAGTTCTACCTCATCAAAAGTGCTGAGGTTAGAAAATCAAATACAGCTGAGTTCCTGTAAATTTCAGGAGAGCAGCCAGAGATTTAAGCTTGTGCCAGTATGGAGATGGGTCTTGAGTGCAGGAACACTGTTTCTCCCAAGGGATTAAAAATAGATTTAACAAGTGGGCTTTTTTTTTTTTTTTTTTTTTTTTTGCTTCCATCACATATAAACGAAAGAAGATGGAAGAAACCTCATGGAAGGACATAAAATACCAATAAAAAAAATAAAAATAAAAAGAACATAAATTTAGTTCAACTTTTAGGCCCTAAGTGGAGAGTCAAGGGCTATTGCTTCCATGGGATTGCTGATCTATGGAGAGCAATGAATAGAAGGAGAACAGGAGGGACATAGGGAGGGAGACAAGGAGGGAGACAAGAAGAGTTCCCCCTCTGCTCAAGGAGGACCTCCAGTCCTTTGAGCAGTGTGTGAGGTGGCTGTAAATGCAGCTCAGAGCAGGAAACTAATTTGTGTGCTTTCCTGAAATTGAGTAGAGGAATAGACAGAGAGAGGGAGCTCACGGCTTTGAAATTGCTGCGGGATGTGCTTTTGTTCTCCTTCCTTCATCAGTTGAAAACAAAGCCTCCAGACATTAAGACAAGGTCAGTTGCTGCTGATTTTGTTTCCCGACATCACAATACCAGTCCAAGCCTAGCTTATATGAATTAATTTGTCTGTACATCCAAATCTTCCACTGTAGACAGCTGTATACTGTTCCAGTGGCACATAATCAATATAGAAAGGCAAGGTTGCAGAGAGAAATAAGTTATTGGGAAAAGAAAGGACCAATTGCTTGTGATGCTTTGGACAAGAGAAAAAAAAGGGAAAAAAATAGAAATGAAGAGGTAAAGTAATAAATTGTGATCTAATAGATAATATTTCCTTTAAGACAAGAACAAAGCTGCAAAATGCTAATGCCTATTGGAGTGTCCTCCGTTGCATACAAATGTGAAGATTAAATGCCCTCTACTATTGGGCAGTCTGTGACAGTAACCAGCAAACATTTGATAATTAGAACATTAAAAAGCCATCAGCTACTAAGGACAATCTCAGCTGAAATGAACACCACTGAAATGACAATACTGTTCACCAAACAAACCAATGCACTTGAAATTTTGCAGCTGGGTTAATGCAGGTAGAAAGGAGGTTGGATTTTAAACAAAAAGTCATTAACAGCTGCTTTATTTCACAAATCCTAGATACTCACTTTTCCACAGGATACTAAGAAGCATTCACAGCATCATCTTGACAGGCAATCATTCCCCTATTAGGTGGCAGCCTTACTTTAGACAATAACATCAAATCATTTTCTGGTTCTGAGGATCTAATAAAAGAGAGGAGAGGAGGAAAAGGAAGAGGAATTTTCAGCGAGCTAACAAATACATCCTAAACAAAAATTCAGAATAGCAAAATAATTGCAGATAGCTGAGTGGCCACTTACTTCAAAAATCTGGATTAACCCTGGCTAGAAACAGCCAAAGAAGAGACTGTAGGTCTGTTTCCTAGATGGCAATCTAGAGTGCTTCTTCCTGTCTAACAGTTGGATTTCTGTACTGAAATCCCCCCCCCAAACCCTTTACTATATCCAGTTGATAAAGAATCATGATTTAAAAATAATTCTTCCTTAAATTTTATATCCATCCTTAGTTCATGTAAATGTAAATTTATCTGTGTTAATTCCAAATGCAATCCCTTAACAGAAAGAGGAGGTGGACTTGGGAAAGTCTGTGCTTGTTAAAAATGAAGTCTTGAATGGAAGAATTTAGTGAAAAATCCTATTTTTCAAACAACTTTTTTAAAGCAGTAATTCCTGAATGATTCTGTAAAGGTTTTCTCTGCCAAGAAGTAGCCAAGTAGTTTTCTTTGGTCCTGGTTTTTGTTCAAAACTTGTCTGGCATCTGGAAATCACTAGACGTTGATGAATAAATTTAGTTTTACTTCTCATTGATTCAAAGCACATCAGCCATCAGAAAATGATGGGTTTGTTCCAATAAACAATAAAAAATGAAATTGTGAAATATATACGCCTCTCTACATGAAATTTTCTAATAAAATACACACAACATAGGAGCAAAAAACCCTAGGTTTCAAAGTAAGCTTCTGGCAGATTCTGTCTTAGAAAAGACCTAGACATTTGTATACAAATTATTAACAGGTGAGAACAAATTTGAAGGCTGTTTGTGAAACCGTTTCAAAAATGTACTTTCTTCATCTTAAATATTCCATCAAGCAGTTTTTTAAGCCTCATATAGATTTTCTGTTGCTACTACATAATTTTACATTTTTAGATTATATTGACACCTTTATTAACAAAATCAACCTTCTTTATGGATTATAAATTATCATCTACATATCACTTTATCATCAATCCTGTGTGAATAAAAGTTTGCCCTAAACAAAAAAAAAATAGGACAAACAAGTTAGTATGAAGGTTATGAGCGATAAATACTAATACATTAACAATTGACTGCATTCTTTAAATAGTTTAGCCTAGATTCCTGAGAAATGTTGAAGGATATTACCAATATAGGCTTTAATTGTCAAACCCTTCCAACAGGTAGCACCACCCTTGAAGCAGGAATATCTGAACTGATTGCTAATATCTTTCTAAACCACCAGCTTTCGACCAAACTAACACAGCTTAATTTGAATATTAAATTTGAATATTAAATCCCCTACTGGAAAAGCAGGAACAATGTTGTAATGGGAGGGACATGGATGAAATACATACCTGACTTGTTAAAAGAACATGGCCTTTCAAAATGTTGTAATGCACTTAATGCACAACAGACAAATGATTCAAATAATTAAAAAATAGGATCCTCAAGGTATTATTTACTTATAGAATTGTTTTATTTAATTTTCAAGGTGTACATATGCCTGTTTAACTACTTCTTGTACTAGATTTGCTTTGATTTGTTCCATTAATAGGATTAAGAGGTCAATATGTGACAGAATTTCTTGCTAATGCTGGTTAATCTTTTCTAATATGAGATCTAACCACTTGCTAATATCTCCAAATGTCAGTCATTGTTTATGCAAAATCCCTGGGAATATAATACCATAAATATTGCTTGCATTAGTGAAGCTGAAGTTTCTGCTTTATTTAATAAAGAGATGGAAAGTTCAGAGCTTAAGAAAGTGAACCTTTTCTCATCAACAATGGTGTGATGTAAAACTAGAGTAATGAATTACTTAACTGGCCAATGGTTGTGTTAATGCTGTACAAAAAATTGTCATGGGAAGAAAGGAAAAAATTATTTACAGGACATTCATATGGTTTTTGTAAAGTAAAACATGAACTTTATTATCTCGTCATCCTACTTCCAAGAAAAGACAATATATGAATATGAATAAACAACAATTATATTAAAATTGTCAAGAATTCTAGAACATTCAAGCATATTTTGATTTTGTAGTTTTACTCTCTATCCTAACAGCAGTAAATGAAGCACTGAACTTAACCCCTTCAATTCCTATGCTGCAGGCTGAGTTTGCCTTAGATTTCCTTGCGTAGCATATCAAAGGAAGGATTTTGTCATCTAAGCCCAATAAAGATGACTTTGGTCTCTTGTTCACTTTGGTCAGGCAGTTCATAACCACGATGTTGCCCCTGCTGTGTTGTTCTCTGCTTCTGACCCCCTAGACCCTCAATAAGTTTGTCACCTATCTGGAGAGCTGAAGAGCTCCATATATCTGAGCTGTACCTTAGTGCACTAGCAACTCCATCTCCTTTTCCCTACTCCCTGTCCCTAAAGAGTCTGTATCCAGGCATCAATCCACTTCAGCCCTTCAGACACACAGGCTGTTCCCATCTCAGTTATGCAATCACATCTTAGTTTCTCAATCAGACACACCACATGTGGTCCTCCTGCTGGTTTTCCAGTCTATGTACATTTGTGTGCAGGAACTTCGGAAGTGCCTTTTGAGACTTTCTTCATCCTTTCCAAAGGCCCTTATGCTCCCATCACCATGTCCCATATGCTTATTACTCCTTGATTTCCACTTTTTCCTTTACCTCCAAACTGTCATCATCATTCTCAGTGTATCTGGTTTAATATTCTCTTCAACAGACAGGCAAGACTGAGGCAAAGATGCTTTTAGGCCATTACTATCTAGTGAGTCCCATCTCTTGCTAGCATCTCTTGCTTGCTTCTCATCCCTCAAAAAGAGACCTGTGGTTAAAAAACCCAAGATAGCACCCATGACACTGGGCACTTGCTAATTCACAGTGTGTATCCATTCCTACCCTAGTCCTGCTTCTTCAGTAGCAGAGCTGAGAGAAACACCACTTGGCTTTCCATGTCCCTATCTTTATCTCCAGACTACTGCAGCCCCTCCTGATTTCTTCCCAGGTCTCCCTCAGAAGTGACACACGTGGACAAAATGAACAGGAGCCTTGGAGTTGGGAATCCCACGGCATTCTCACCTGAACATTCCTTCCTGCCCCAGTCCAGAATGTCTGCAAACAGCAAACCTCATGAAAAGCCAGTGTGCCCTAAGACCTCTGGTCAGATGTGCTCCCACCCTGCAGAAAGGGACATCCAACCATCACTACCCTGCACTTCACCTTTGTGCTGGTGTTCTGTGCATGCTCAGCCCACTTGAGGCTCCTCCGAAAGGAACTTGCTCCCTTACACAGGATATTACTGTTAATCCTGAGAGTTCAGATCTGAGGGTAGATAAAGAGTCATTCTTTTGCTGTCAGAGGTCACGAGATTCGTGCCTCTCCAATCCCGTGAGCCTTTATCCCTCACTCATTCAAGCACAGTCTATATCTGTCCCTCCTTCCCTGCATTGAAGGGCTCAGATCTTTCCCCTTCAGTGTTTCTTGTGAAACCCCTGTCAGGATCACATTCATTACCCCTGATAGCACACAGTCCACTCCATTTCCCCTGCAGCTCCTGTGATCAATCTCTGCTGCTGGTGTCCCTGGAGAGGCATCCTATTACTCCTTGCTGCCACAGCCTTGACTGCTGCTTTCCCTGAAAGAGTTCTGTCTGAGTGAAGACATACCACCAGCTACTCACTTCCAATTTTGACTATGCAGAAGCTGTAAACCTTCTCTTGGACCTCTTTGGCAAGCAAAATAGATACAGCATTTCAAATTTTCAGCAATAGTTTATTTTTCTTGAGTAATTCACCCTATACCTTAAAAAGCTTGGTTTCTCTCATGATAAACTCCTGTCAGTGATATTGTTTTTCTCTGCAGATACACAAAGGTCTGCTCTCCCTGGCACATGAGCAATCTTGTTGCAGTGGAAGCTGTGCAAAAATCTCCCAGAACTGATAGGTCCCATGATAGAGTTCAATAAGGTGCAATGTGTAGTTTACCAAAGATAGAGAAAGAAATTAGTACATTATTCCTCAGAAAGCATTTTTCAAAAAAGAAGGAAACACCTAGTTGATGATAAGGGAAAACTAGCATATAGTATTGTAACAAAATGCCTCTCAAACTACAGATAAACTCTCCTCCAAAAGACTCTCTTTCAAAAGAGCCAATGTAAAGAAGTACCTAAAAAGCTATTCACATTTTTTTGTTATTTTTGTCCTATTTAGTTTTGTGATTGTGAAACAAGTTAAAGATTCACATCTGAATTGTTTACAGAGATTATCAGTAGTAAGATGTTATTGCTACATTTTGCTAACTTGTTTCACAGTTTATTCATGGTTTAGGGATGGTACTTCCCAATTTAGTTCTCCCCACCGAGACCCTCCAAGCCACACTGCCTCTTCCTCACTGCCTCTTGCCAGCTTCACCCCAGCCCTCGAGTGGCCTGAGAGGTGGTGTCAAAAAAGGAAAAGGTCACGAGATGAGATAACAAGATAAGATGCAATTTACTGGAAAAAGCAGTAAGATAAGAAAATAAACAGTAATGGCAATTATATTAAGAACAAAAGTGCACGAAAGAGATGGCAATTCATGTGCAAAATGCTTGGGAACCCAGCCCAACTGAAGCAAACCCTTGTACCCAGAAGAGAGTTCCTCTGCCTCCCAAATTCCCCTTCCCTGCACCTGGCAGTAACTTGAGGTGGTATAGAATAACCTCCCTGTCTTAGCCATGCCCCCTCCTGTCTTCTGCAAAAATTAACCCTGTAACCAGGACAATAGTAAAATGCCTAAATCCATTTTAAAAAAACAGATTATTTTGAAAATTGTGAAAGAGGAATCTCCACCTGTTATATCAAACACTCAGTTCTAAGGTTAAATAAATGTCCTGACCATGACACCTTGAAAGGACAAAACCTTTAAAGCAGTCTAGCTTTTTCATTGTAGTTTAAGGACATACATTTGGATTCTATTTCTCCTACATTTAGCTTAAAGTTATTCTTCCACTAGAAAGCTTTCTGACAAATGCACTAATTACATAGCCTTTCTTGCCTACAAGCTTATTATTTCTGGGAAATCATAAACCACAGAGGTATCACAGTCCTCCCCAAGCAGAAATTTTCCACAAACTGAGTAATGACATGTTTATTATGACACAGTCACTCACATGCATTTCAAAAAAATTTCAAAAATTCAGATAGAATTCATCAGAGTTTCCTTCCTAAGAGAAAAAGGAATCAATCATCATTCACAAAACTTTAACAATAATTCTTAATGAAAACCATCAATCCAAGCATATAATTAGTGGAAGTAATATAAATGAAAAATGTTTAACAACATGAGGAATAAAGACTGCAACAGTGTAAAATTATACACAATGTTTTAAAAATAAACTAGTTTCTTAACAAATAAGTCGGGTTTTTTCCTCCCTTCTTAAAAAAAGTGTTTAAAAGAGGAAGATAGAAAGATCCAAGTCTACTAACATTTTCTGGTTAAAAATTTCCAAGATAGAAGAGCCATACCAACAATAAATTCTGTGAGAAAGCAGGTTGGAGGGGAGTGTTGCACTTCAGTAGCCATTCTCTTTTCATCAGTTGGCTATAATGCTGGGAAGGGATTCTTGTGAAATCCTGTCCTGCTCTAGTTAGTACATAAAACCAGAGACTACTGGGAATTGTGTGATGTTCCTCAGTTTCTGGCTTCCACGTATCCTCAGCATGAGATTCCCAAAAGCAGATTGCAACAGCCTGGGTATGTTGGTTTCATTGGAAAATAACAATACTAATTTCATCTAGTGGTGGTGAGGAGATTCCATCCCATATGGAAATGATGCTCAATCATTCAAGGACTGGCATTTCTATCCCATCATATAGTCTCATTGCAGTGCCCTCAAGCTCTCAATATATCTCTTAGTCTACATGAATTAAAAAAAATACATCCTCTAGTGACTTAGTAATATCATTTGTTGGGTACTTACAGTGTGTAAAGCTTGATGTTGCTGAAGAAGATTTTTCTTTCCTTTTCTGCCAATAAAGAGAAAAATCAATACTGATCATATAACTTCAGGTGTTGTTTTGACCCATACAAATACTTTCTTGTGAAAGCTCTTGAATGTGATTCTCTATCATGATGAAAGAAATCATCATTTTCAAGGTTTCATGAAACAGATGCCACTTGTAAAGAAATGTTAAGGGAAGCAATAGTAATAAATCAAATATTAAAAAATTCAAATTATGCAAGAATTGAGTTTCATTCACAAGCACGTTGCATTTATGTAACTCATTTGACTTCAGTAAAGAATGCAATTTCTGATCTAGACAGCTAAATGGATGGAGAAAATGAGGTCTTCTAAGCTCTCCCTCACTGTTTTTTCTCATTTAGAGTTCTATGCAGACTTCACCGTCTTTGAAAATACTCATACCCTAAAAAAAAAAATTGATTTTATGCATAGGCTTCCTCTGTTAGCCATCTATCTTTAATGTCTTCCAGTTTTCAAAATCAGAAACAACATTATGCATTCCTATCCTGGGAAGAAATGAGAATTTCTTACTGAGTTATATAAAACTTTCAACTGATATAGAGAAATGCAACTGATAATTAAGTAAATTAAAAACACCTGATGCTTCATAATTTGCAGTCATTGGTGCTAAATAATTACACAAGGAAGAAAATGTTTTGGCTTTTTATGCAATCACGGAATAATTGGAGAGATTAATGGTACTAAGTGCGTTTTGCAATTGTTGAGCCATTTCTGAAAACACTTGTAGCGTGAAATGCAATATAACCTAAAGACTGAAGTGTACTTGGAAGACAATTACTTTAGCTTCTAAACAATCCAATATGATTTTGCTCAAGCAGTAGTGTCTGAAAAGGAGCATATATTACATTTGTTTTGTGCTTTAAGCTGCTTTTTTTTTTTTTGTGTATTTCTGTCACTTCTATTTTACATCAGTAGGAAACATGCTAAATTTGGATGAAATATCTGCTCTTCTGATGTAAATGATGAATATAATATGATTACTTCACTCAAAGCTTGAATCATGAAAGGACCTTTTTCTTATATAGCTTCACATAAGTGAGTCAAGGTGCATATTATATGCATGATCAAAAAGCAGAAAGTCTGACATTTGAAGGTCAGATCAGAGAGGGCAATAACAAAAAGGAAATTATTATGCATTCTTTTACCGCAGAAAAAGGGAAGTAATAAAGGTTATGTGAGAACAAAACTTTCCACCAGATTCACAATAAACTTCTATAATTACACAAGAATCAAACCACCCCAAAGCCCCAAGATACTTCCTGTGAACCATTCCTATATTGCCATATATTTAAAACTGATCTCATGCAATCTCAAAATGTGTGTTCATAAATATTAACATAAAGCATTGGGGAATGTGAAAATCTGCATGGACATGCCTCTGTGCTTAGATTGTACTCTGAGACTTTTTTTACAATGCAATCAAAAGTAGATTTTGCTGTTGTCTCTAGCAAAAATAGCATAAGTAATCGATCTGATAACAGAAATTTTTAAAGGAATCTGAGAAAGTGGCCTCATAAAATATGTAACTTTACTCTGTGAATACTCTGTGGGAATTACTTACCGGTGCAATGAACTGGATAAGCCATAAGTCAAAAGCCAGCACTGTAATTAATCTACTCTCTTTTCCTGATTTTGTGATGACAAATGGCAGACTGGAAAACCACTGTACTAAGAACCCAATTAGAGAATAGTTGCTGATGTGAAAACCATGGAAAAAAGGAGTCTGAACTTACCCTTGCAGAGAGAAGGTTTTGGAAGGAAAGACTAAGTAGCTCTGTGACAAAATACCCCATGCTGAAAAACACAAACTACCTTGTCCACATTTTCATTCCTGCACGAGTCCATACTGATACAGTTTTCTGTGTCAGAAGCTACACAGGTGGAGTAGAAACCAAGGTCATTCCAACGTACAAAAATCTGACAGGTAATTCTTGGTAGTGAGCTGCATCCTAACATTTCAAACAGAATAATGTCACACAGAAGCCATTTACAGTCATTTTAAGACACAAAGTAGTCTGTGTGCTGCAGACATGTCTGCTCAAAATATTTATGCTGAAAAGTTGATTAAATAGTTTTTATTAATTAATTTTGCTGTTGATTAAAAAGATTAGAGAAAAATCCCAAATTTAATTCTTAAAGGAAGGGATGGCTTTGTCAGAACATTTGATACCCTTTCTCTCCCCCAAAAACTTCCTAAAGCCTGATCTCTATCACTTTGTATCAAAAGTTATGATGATATTAAACCAGACAAAGCAGTAGGCATCCTAGGGAATTATCTCACCATCTACTTCTGAATATTACTTTAAAAAAGCTCTGAATTGTGATATAGAAGCTATTTTTCTTCAAATAATCCCACTGACAATTTTTGCTTCTTCTCTCTTTTACCACACACAGCAACATATAAAAGAAATATTAGTGTTTTTATGTTAAGGAACCACAGAGACATGCCTAAACAAATAATTGATCGTGAACTCTTACAATGAGGGAGGTTTCTTTCCACCTTATCTATGTTTTTTATGGTTTTTGTATGAGGATATATATAGGCTGTCTTTAGTAAGTAAAGAAGACCTCACCTTCCTTAAACATTCAAAAAGCCTCCTACATAATTTATGATGGCAATCTATTCCACAAAGTCTTCCTTTGTTGATGAATATGACAGTTAATGAAAACAAGCTTTTAGACACTTTTTTACAGGGTGCTATGCTTCTTAGTGAAAGTCAACTGAGCTTAATAATATTTATTTTAAAAAGCAGGTTTAGATTGAGTACAGTTGACTGAGAATATATTTTTTTCAATTATTTGACCAAAGCCAACACCTTTTACATGCTTCTTGTATGATGTGTCAATATAATATTACTACCAGGAGAAACAGCAGAAAAATATGAAGACATTGTATATGTTACATGGCATTGAAACACTGCTAATGAGATTTAAAGTTTAAAAGTATTACTTGGCCTATAGATATACTACAAAAAACCATATCTTTGAATCATGAATTTTCCTATCAATACATTGTTAAATACAAATGAAAATTAGGAATCTAGATATGACATTAATTTGATCAATTAAGTAGAAAAATCCCACTAATAGATACACTAAGAAAAACAGGAAGTTTTCTTAAACAAAAAAAAAAGCTGCAGATTTAAAGCAGATAGTAAAGTGGTAAAAATCTAGGCATTGAAATATATGTTGTGAATTTTATTGCCAGTACAATTCAAGGAAATCTGTGTTTTTATACCATGTAACACATTATGCCCATAAATCATTATGTTCACTTTGCTCCTATTGCTTTATTTTCATTTCCCCATTCCACTCCTGTTCCTGCCACTAGGGGCTAAACACAGAATGCATAATATAGGGATTTGGACTTCTACTAATCTTAACCAGGTTAGTAGGCAATACTTTTGTGCCTGTTAATAGGCTTTTCTGACCAGATGGTGGCTTTTTGTGGCATCTGTGTTTCCAGAGAAGGTGACTTCAAAGTAGGTAGAGACATCCTGATTCCTTTGTGGGTTCAAATCATAGTATAAAATGTGATTTCTGGTGAGACGGTTTTTGTTCCTGTTCATACAAAAGTGCACTATTGCCCCAAATACCACATTATCATTTTAGTCTTTAGATAATGTGGAAGATTTTCACAGGCTATTACATCTCATTCATAATTAAATTCAGCTGAAGTCCTTTCCTCTAGGACAATTCCATTTAGGATGCAACTTGTGGACAAAATTCTGCAAACTTACCTTTACAAAGCAATACTAAAAAATATCTGAGGACAAATGAAGCTGTCAAACAACAACCTAAATGCAGGCGTTGAGTGCTATAAATAACTTGCTGTGAGGAGTGCACAAGTGAAAACAAAAAGCTACAATGATTCACAGTGGTGACTCAAACTATAATATAAACCTATAGCAATTTCTGAGATACAGAATATACTTCTTAAATTGTCCAATTCCCACTGATATTCATGTACAACTGAAAACTCAGCATTCCTAGCACTTTTGATAGACCTGACAATACTCTCTTCAAATCAAGGCCAAAAATTTTACTGTTTTCCTCATAAGTCTCAGTGTAAAGGCTAACATGCTCCAAACTGATTCACAGAATTTTCTGATGGGGTAGAATTGTCTTAAATAAAGGCTATAAAAGTTTTATTTCAACAATCTTCAAATACACCCAGAGGGGATGTAGAGGATTAATGAAGTTCAGATATCTAGGCCTGTGAGAGCAGATGTTTCTTTTCATGCTTCGAAAATTATAAGTTTTTATACCAGATAATAGGATTTTTTCCTTTAAAGAGAGTGTCCTAAAACTGCAGGTTGTGAAAAATCCTGGTAAATAGTATGCCAAAGAGACTGGGCATTATATTTGTGAGTTATGTGCACCAGCTGGTGGATTTGTTCAGTTGTAAAGATTCCAAGGAACAAATGGGAGGACATACACAACTTTATATTCTGAAGCATTCCTGAAGTCATTTTTATTCCAGTAGAATATATATATATATATATATATATATATATATATATATATATATATATATAAACTTCATGGTTCTTTAGCAGGAGCTACACAGTTTGCTTTGAGATAGACTAAGGCTGAAAACATCCTAGTGCAAGTCCACAGTCTGCTTTAGCAGTTGAGAGCATCAGGCTCAATGTTAATCAAAGGCATCCATCACTGCTGGCTTCCTGAACCAACAGTATTCTGAAATAGCTGTCTGAATAGAGAATGTAGTTGCCAGCTTCCCAGACTGATCCTAGCTTATATTTATGTATTAACTCACATTCTCACTATTGTGTCCCCATCAGAATACAAAGCTAAGAGATAAGTAAAGGTGAAAGACTTCAGCCCTTGGGAGATGGCACTGTAATATTTGCTTTCCTACCTATGAATCAGTATGAAAATGCTGCATATCTCTCTTCTCTTTTGCAATTAATATTCAAGGCATTGGAGAGGAATTGGGGCAGGCAGCTGCTAAGGGGAAAAATTAGGAAGCACTGTAGAGAGCTGTCTTCACTGTAAACAAGCTAGAATAGAAGGAGTTAAATCTTGCATCTGGCCTTCAGACCATTTACATATTGGCTTGGGAATTTACACTGAAGACAGGGTTCTGAGTTTTGACAAAAAATATTTTTTAGAGGATTTAATGATCATCCTTAGAAGCATAGTAGAATATGAAATGAGATACATTCAGACGTTCATGGAAATCAGATGGTATTTCAGGGCCAGGCAGATGTCAAGGTGGTTTGTAATCTTAGGACCTCATGAAAGTTGAATTTTTGTTGAATATAAAAATGTTTTTTCATGTTTTATTTGTTTTAGCAGCAATAGAAACGCTTGAATATCACATCAAACTCATTACATGAATCAACATTCTATGCTGCATATCAATTGGAGACTACATTTGTAACACCCTCAAATTCGGTGTTTGCTTCAAGACAGAATGCTATACAATAACAGACATCTATTTTACACGTGCTGCAGTGCTTGCCATCCTGCCACATCTTTTAGCTGTCATGACCGAACTGTTCAGTTTTTAAGGCAATGATTTCAAGCACAGCATTTTTAACACCTTGCCAAAAATTACTTTTCACTTATATTTGTTGCTGAATTTCGAGGATAACTGTGAAATATTCCATGAATTTTGTTTATTTCATGCTGAACTTTACCTGTGAACCACAACATAATTGTCAAATACGTGGGAACATTCACAACTCTTTGTGGCTCTGCTTCTGTCTAAGGTGATCTCAGAAGAGAAACGATGTGTTGCCTCTCTAACTTGTTTTGTTTTTTAACTACAGAATTCCTAATTGAATAGAGCATTGACTGGTTCTAACAACATGCACAGAACAAAACTAGCATAGTGCTTTGTGCAAGAAGAAAACATATTTATTTTTTAATTCCTTGTAATTTTATTTTCACTCTTACCAACAATGTGTGAAAGCAAACATGTAAACACATCTATATTTTCATTTATTTGCAGTAAAAATCTCTTTGGTTACACCACATTTAATTACATAGAACTCACTGATTAAAAGAAACCCCACTGTCTTATTTCTGTCACTTTGATATATTACTCCAATTTCAACAGAAGATTTCTTCTGGCTCACACTTTTGGTTAGTGTTTTCATAAATACCTTCCTTAGGCAATTCCTTCTATTAATAATGTGCATGACATTGGAAAATCTTTTTTTCCTTCAGAGTTGCTGTGATTTATGGACCTGATCCTGTCCTGTAAAGTAGATTAAAAAGCCCCTTTTGAACTAGATTCACCATAATGTTATTCTAGATTTTCGGAAGAAGTGGCTTGATTACATGGAAACTGCTTGTGAAAAAGCTGCTACAGTTGTATAGCTACAAAGGTGAAGTAAACAAAGGTCAAACTTATTCCTATTTCCTAGGACTATTTTCTTTCGGTTTTGATGAATGTTCTTAATTTTCATTTTTCATCTTAAGCAAATTAAATTGTGTACAGTGTGGATATGTACTTTAAAAAGGACTTAACCCAAAGTCTCAGATAATACAAAAGAAGTCTGGCATACAATAATATAGCTAGTAATCAATTTTTGCTATAACAGAAAATCCACCCAGATGTTTGTTCCCATTTTGAGATTTTAAAAAAGGAGGAATGAAAAGGTAGATTTCCACTATAATTTTTTTCCCCATATATTCAGATGGCTATCTCCCTGCTTCCTTTGTTTATTTTTCCTGCTCTAGTAGAACCACAGAATCATAGAACAAATCACTTTGGAAGAGATTAGAAGAGGCCTTCAAATCCAGTCTTTTATGCAGAATAGCCAACACTGAATGGAACCGATTGCTTAGTAGAGCAGCAAAAACCTCCAGGGAGAGATATTCTACAGTCTCTGAGCTGCATATGCTAATGCTCAATTATGCACAAGGTGGACAAATTACTTTCCCTTCATTTCAACTCAGAACCTCATAAACAGTTTCTATTAATAACAACTGACAATGTTTCATTCCTCTGGGGGAGTATTTCTTCTACTAGCTCTACATGTGGGAAACTCCATAATTTTGTTTTGGTTTGTGTTTGGTTGGTTGATTTAATACTACCCATTGATTTAGAGTCCAGGATTTAAAACATTATTATAATGGATGCAAGATATAAACCAAAAAATAGCAGGAAAATATAAAATACATAAGGTGCTTCCAGGGGGCCCAGTGAATCCTCAGAACTACATTCAGAGACATCTCCAGGATTTTCAGGGGTATAGAAAATTTGAATTCTTTCAGATGGGGAATGATAAATTCCTGAGGAGGGATCTCACTTTTATAATCCTTCATGGTACTCAGTCCCATGTGACAAAAGCTGCATGGTTTATATTTCAAACACAACAGAAAAATTCATTTGTCCCACTGCTGTCCTGTAGTTATAATGTGGCTGAGTGTCAGGGCTGTGCCTGAGGTCACACACAGTGCATTCAGACACGAGTGCCCTGGGTGGTCCAGGAACTCCTCTGCTCCTTCTGCACAGATGAACAAAAGGGCTGACTGGAGGGACAGGTTCAAATGAATTCCTTCCTGTTTTTGTGTGGAAACCTTGGACTGTTATGGACTTAGATTCTCCCAGGTAGCTCATGCTGTGCATAAACAAATTAGTAAACATTATCTGCATGCTTCAATCATCAATTAGTATTCTGAATGGAAATCTGGTTATCCCAGACTCCCCAAGCTGCTCTGGACTAGACTAGACAGTAGACAAATAGGATGCCCTCAATAGTCAGTTGAGATTGTTCCTGAAAATGCAGAATATTCAGATAGGTCAGTGCTTTGCTATCTAAACTACTTCTCATAGAGGAGCCTAGGTGTGGCTGGATCCAACCTTAGTCCCACATTTTTCCAAAGGTTTATGTCTAAAGGATTATACAGATGTAATTGAACTTTTATGCAACTTGTTCATCAGGATTAAGAATGTCAAACTTGATATATTTACATAAATACAAATATTTATTACGATAGTGATTAAACAAAAATATCTTAATCAGAATTATTTCCTATTCAGTATAGAAGCTATAACTACTAATATAGTATAGCACACTCTTTCTAAGCCATATTGAAGCATTTATATTAAAGCAATTGTTTAAAAGCTAGCAAAATCATTATTAATTACAAATTGATGCCACTACTGTGAGCAAATTCCTTTTTCTCAGCCACCTTGAGGGCTATCCCTATTCAAGTAAGAAATCTTCACTCACACCCCAAGAAGGGGTATGGTAGAAGACCCTGCTGTTAAAAAGTGGAACTTTATAGTATATACTTTTTAGTATAAAGTGAGTGACTGCCAGCCACATGTCTCCAGGCCATCTGTGTCAACTCAGCAGGCTTAGACAAGTTAACAGCAGTATTGCTTCTTTGTTCCTTTTTCTGGGTATTTTATCAGTTCTACCAGATCTTCACCTCACTGTCAGGATGTTAAACTTTGGAATTGATAAGCCAAATTGGTTTCAGCACCCTTCAACATCAAATACTGCATGGCATCCTCTTTTCCACTTGTCACTGGTAGATTTGCAAATAGAGAGGATATTGTTTGTTTTACTTCATTCTAGGCAGTGTACCCTGCTATAGGTATCCAAGAAGAAAGTGGGCCTAGAACAAAGATAAGCACTTTATACTAACAAGACCACTTAGACAAATATTTTATACCTACATGTCTAGTCAGCTTCTTGTTATGCCTGTGGCTATTGTTAGAGCCTGATATCTTAGCACAATTACAAAATCTGAAGGAAAAATTTAATTTTTTTCTTAAATGTCCTCTCCATTCAGTTTACTGTTTCAGGGCATTCTCAGCAATCAGATTGATCTGGATGGCTGTGGCAGCTCTTTATAACAGAAACATTCCTTGCAGTCTGATCTTGTTCATGTTTCTTGAAATGACTACTTCACCACAAACATTCACAACAGCTGGAATACAGAAAATATAAATAATGGATTGTGAGAAACAAATGACCATCTAACACAGCACATGACATCCCAGTTTGAAAAAATGGGGGAGATATTTACATGTACAAATAACTTCCAAGAGGACTGAAATGTGGAAAATATAACACTGGAAGAAATCATCATTCTATACAGTTGAGTGGAAGACAGTCTTTTTAAAGCTTCTGAACTGGAACTTCAAAAAACGATGATTTATAGTGTACATTCTGACAAGCCAAAAGCAATCAGCATTGATTAAAGCTACAATATATTTAATAAGACTACTAAAATATCCAGACACAGATTTTTAGAAACATAATAAAGAAAATTAGGTTATATTGACATGCTGTTTTCTATTATTATGTTGACCTACTTCAAATATTTAAAAGAATAATGTTACAAACAATAAAATGTACCTGACAAAAAAGTTTTACATATTAGTTAAAATGTTTTCTGATGAATGATGCACACTACAGAAATCTGTTCAAGTAAAAAAAAAATGGAATATTAAAGAGAAGTTTACTTATCATAGGTAGAAATACATCTTACAAACTGGTTTTCAATATTACAAAAGGAAACAAAACATCCACACATTTTGGGAACACTGAGATGAGAAGAGGGATTTTTTCCTCTTTTTTGGAATGTCTGTGTTGGAGGAAAATCTGTTTCATCATCTTTTTCATTCCTCCCCTCTCATCACCCCCCACAATCCATAACTATTGAAATTTAGAGAAGTGCTCCTCTCATCTCTAACACATTTTTTGTTTGAATGGAATCAACTAAAAGAAAATAGAAACCAGCAACAAATTTTTAACTTATGGTGGCAAGAAAAGAAAGTTCATTAGCAAAGTTTAGATTTTTTGACTTAATACAAATTTTCTAAAATTGGAAAGAAACATCATATGGTAGTCAATCTGAACTGAGAATGCAGTGATGGACATGTAAAATTTGTGTTCTGAGAGAAAGCATTCAGCTAAATCAAGAGAACAGAGAATGATGACATTTCCTAATTTTCAGTACTTAACTACAGTCTCTATTTGAAAATACTACCACAAGAGGTGAATTTTCAATATCCTTCTGCAATTTCTTAAGATGTTACAGTTAAAATATGATTCTTTTCCTAGTCATAGATATCATCTAGACAGCCTTGTGATTCATCAACATGATTGAACTTGTATGTTTTTTCCTGTGGGTCTGATGATGGAATCTGATAGCCTTAGCTGGTTGTTACCCTCCCTGTGAACCAGCAAGAGGGGAAGTTACTGCAAGAGTTTCTTGACAAGAAAATAAAGCAGATCAAGTGATGATTATTATTTACCCTTAGTAAGGCAACCACGAAACCAGAAGATCAATCTGGTGCTATCTAGAATCAGTCTATTGATTAGAACTGTAAAAGCACCATAACCTGGTAACAACTTCGTGTTCACCACATCACTGCAGTTGTATGACAATAATTACATAGAGAAAAGAGTACCACAGAATTTAACTTTTCTTCTTGATGGATATTATTGCCCAAAAAATTTTTTAACAACTGGAATTTCTTTTGTTAACTTTAAAAATAATAACATAAATAATACAATTTTCTTTCCAGTGACACAGAAATACCTTGCTGAACATTATCAAAATTACTTTGCAGAACAAAATCTTCAAGTAGATTCAAATTAAATGGCTCTTTTGGTGCAAGATGTAAAGATTGATAAGACTCTGCTGCCCAAATGCTTATATATCCAGCAGGCTCTTTCCTTGAACTAAGAAAATTAATTTTCTTAAAATCACAATTTAAACAGTTCCCTAAAAACCTCATGCTGATTACCATCAGACCATCTAATATGTGCAGTTTTAGTCAACCCAAGCGTATCAGGACCATTCCAGTTGTGGAGAAGAGTGTACTCCAGCAGCCATTGATTCACAGTCATTCTCCCCAAGCTTGAATTTGCCTTTCTGCCCCATTCAAACAGCTGGTATCTAAGTCCATCTGTTTCTTGCCCTGGCTCCACATGACAGCCTTCTGTTCAACCCTATGTAAATTACTTCAATTCATGCCTAATGTTTTTATTTTTATCATGAATCAAGAAAAAAATAATCGTGTACACAAACCATAAAATCTTGCAATTTTCTTGCAAACAAGAACATTTTCAACCACATTTTCAACTCTTTCTACCCAAAATCACAATTACTTTTGTTTTGGAATGTAGTCCAGTTTAGCTTCAATTTTAAGTAAACCCAGCACTTTTTACAGAAGCCAGCACCAGACTTTTTTTTCTGGCCTTTATTAACACCAAGTATCTTTCTTTTAGTCTTCTAGCCTTACAGGAGTAGCACCAGGTAATAGTCACATCCCCCATGCTCACTCTATCTTTCCCAGTCAGTACAAGGCAAAACTATGACTGAATTATTCGAGCAAATTTTTATTTTGATGATGGATCTCTGTGGCACCCAGATGATTAATACTTCACTATAGCAGCATAAAAATTGAGGATATTTGGTCTGTCAGTGTGTGACATAGCTCTAGATGTCCTTCTATTTGCACTATGACAGAATTCTTGACTTGAGACCAGATGCTCCATAATAGGGTAATTAGATGTCATTTATTGCAAATACTAACAAGATAATGGCAATACATTTTATTGTGTAGCAGAGCATAAACTTTCAAAATATTCTAAATCAAACTGATTCTCTGATGAGTTAGATTTTCACATGGAAAACAAATTGAGTATATTCAACATGGACAAATAGAGATTTCTGCTAGAGATTAACCAGAAATTTATGCTGGGGGGACCAAAACCCTGACAGCATAGTTGAAAATCATATTTGCTTGCACTTGGCTTTCTCTGGTGTTGTCCAATGTACCAGCATCCTGCTGCATTGTTCCCTGAGGGAATTGGTGGGGAAAGGGAGGGAAAAAGAAGGGACATTACTGTTTTTGGTGGTCTGTCAGTGGCTATTTAAAAAAAAAAATTAAACATGTAATCCTGCTTCCTTAGAAAAGATGAACAAAAGAAACATAGTTTTGAATGCTACTTTTCCAGACAGGCCTGTGATTTTAGGAATCTCATCTTTTAGCCCCCTCTTAGAATTAGGTCTTTTTTTTTAGGTTTTTTTTAGTTTTATTCATATACACATGCAGGAATATGTGCCAACAAATTAAAAATTTCTCTTCTTTATCACTCCTCAGAAATCATTCTCTCTCACACTTCATGAGAAACTTTTGTTCCAGCTTGTTTTTCCCACTACTTTACTCCATGTGTTATTTTTCCCACTATTTTACTCTCATTTAGACTAAATGTAAGATGTGTGGCACACTTGTCACCATTAACATGGTCTATGATAACTTACAGGCTAAAAAGATCTAAAAGATCTTGTTGTGAGTCCAGGTCAGAGTTCCTTCAGTAGTAACTGGAGTAGCAATTACAGCTGTGAATTCTTTTGAGAATCTAAAACAAATAGTAAAACTACCAAATCTCTTCAGCTATGCCAAAAATACAGGACTAGGGAAGTCTTTCAATGCCCACATTGAGCTGTGAGATCCAGTAGCATCACAGTTCAAGACACATACACATGCACTAACACATACCTTGCATCCCAATTTGATTTCCATCTGAAGAAAAAGATCCATCCAAAAATCAAATAATTAAATAATGTTGCTTTTCTGTTGTAAACCTCATTTAGTAACACATTTGACAAGAAACAGAACATAGAGAGTTTGTCCTGCAGTCTTTGCCTTGACAAGTTAATTTCCTCTACTACTGCTATTTTCTTCTTCCAGAATGCCACTTGCAGTTCACTGCCACTACCATAGGAAATATTAATTGTGCTAGATTTTATTTCCATGGATATAATTTGTTGCTTTTAGTACACAGTTATGCAAATGTACCAGGTATCTTTCAGAGAAAAAAAAAAATTAAAAAAAAAAAAAAAAAAAAATAAAGACTATAACAGCAATTTGAAAATTTGAGTATCTTACCTATAACTTCATGTCCTGTGAATCAGCGATGTGGACAAGGCGAGATAAGTGAGATGACGCAAACAGACTTGCTATCCTGCTTTTTATGTTTTGTACAAACATGATGGTTTTTTTGTTCTATACAAACATTTTTCAGCACATATGCATCAAATTTAAATTTTATTATCATTCTTTAGAATAGGCTGATAGGCATCTAAAAAAGCTGGCACCCCTTCTAAGGAGGGAAAGCACAGTCTTTTATAGAAAAAAGGTAACAAAGAATCTTGCTGAACAGGTGGTTTGTTACTCATTATTCTATAAAAAAAATCTTAACGTGCATATGGGGGTTTTGTTGCAGTTCATTATACTATCATTTACATATATAAATTTTCCCATGTGAGTGTTTTTAGTCATCTTTGGTAACTTGAGGTATAATTTCCATCATATCAACTAGTGCTAAGTCATTACTTAACCTTATACTCTATTAGAGTTTCTGCTTGAATCTGTTTAAACAAGTGGTTATCAAACAAATAAAAATTTTTAAAATTCTCTTTCTCAAGACTCTTACTTTAATTCTGTTCCTGGAAACTCCTCATTGCTCCATTACATCCCTTTATATTGGTTTCCATGCTATTTTAGGGTTACTGAGAATGTTTGTTTGGTTGGGGTGTTTTTTGGTGGGTTTTTTTTTGTTTTGTTTGTTTTGTTTTTTTGTTTTTTGTTTTTGTTTTTGTTGTGTTTTCTTTATCTGATGTCAGTAATTCTGAGAATTCTGAGAATCAAGTAATTCTATTTAAACTCATCCTAACAGAAAAATTAATCAAAACATGCCATGTCGTATAGAATCCAGAATTTAAGATACCGATTAAAATCTAGTAGACCCCATTTGTTTTTAATATACTTACTGTCCAGGAATACTCTCTCTTTTTGGCTTTATTAGAGTTCAGTTTCTCAAATTTCTGCACACAAAAGATCAGGTTTTTCCCTGAATTACTGGGTTGCATTTTAAAGAAGCCTAACAAAGTGATCAGCCTCAGATGCAGCTTCATAGCAGCACTTAGCAGATACTTTGTTTCGAGGAAATATTTGTTTTTCTGTAGTAAATGGGACTCAACACGTTCTTAAATTAGCAGTTATTTAAATTCTTGCCTGTGCTAGAACTAGTGGTAAAAAACAATGTAACTGGCATAATGAAATATGCACAGTAAAGAAAAAATTGACAGCAAACTATGGATCATGTGATATTGTTAACTGAAGGTATTGTATGGTTTTCTTTTTCAGAAGGCACCATTGTCTCTCATATGCATGCTTTAAATAAAACAAGTGGTAATAAATGCTAGAGAAAGATGAAGGAGGAAAACTTAGAGCTCAAAAAGGACACAAACTGTCAAAGTAAGCCACTCAGGATACTGAGGAATCCTGTAAATACGTTCCCAAGCTGCCTTGAAACATACTGGATTAAAATTAAAAACAATTTTATATCCTAGTCATGAAGGTAAATTCTTGCCACAATATAATTTAGGGATGCAGTATCTCTATGTGATAGATTTTAGCACTTGCTCCTGGGTGTACTATCTTCTGGCATAACATTAAGGTCTGACATGTTCAGTAATGTCAGGAAGTCTGGGCTGCAAGAGGAAAAAGGACATCTAGATAACCCTGGTGTGCTCCTCACGGGCTGAAAGAGCACCTATCTTCTGTCAGATTTTGCAAGATCACCTGTAGTGCTGCAGCATCACTTTCTAGATCCTACACAATCCTGTATATGGTGGCTCAGTTGACCCCTTTTACCCCTCTGTCCTCAGTCTCCTGTAATCCAGTGTCCAGATATGATTCTGATATTACTGATATCAAAGCACCTGTGGGGTTCTCATTTAATTCCTCAAGGAAAACCAAATATGGAACAAATTTAAAAGAACATAGATCAAACATACCATCAGCACTGAATAATAATGATGCTTAATGCCTTTAAAACTTAAGTTTCTTGGTACAAGGGAAACTTGAGAAATAGAAGGCAAACTTCACAAATTAGTGTATGAGTTCTGTAATAAAGTTGCTGACACTTTCAGATGGGTTGCTTTTGAATTTTTATTAAGAACAAAAAACTAACAAATTGCTATTCTAAAAATATAATTATAAAAATATTTTCCTTATTACGCATCTGGATTACAATTAATAAAATTGTTAAATTTCACAGTAAGATAGGAGAGTGACAGAGAATAACTGCTCCTGAACTCAATTGCATTTTTCAGTATTTTGCACAGAGATGCAACATGTAGATGGAGAGGCTACCCAGTCTTGGGGACCCTCAATGTCTGAAATGAAGTAATTTATCTTTACATTCTTCACAAATAACATGCACAAAGGTACATGAGTTTTACTCAGCTGCCTCAATCATGATTTCTTTTCAGATTCACAACCTATTTTTATAAACTGTCACAAAATTAATCATTTCCTACCTTTGCAGTTTTCTTTATTTCCCATCAGCCTACCCTATGCCTTCACTTTTGTATTCTCTTCTAGCTTCTTTTGTTGATCTTCCTTTTGTTTTAGATTGCTTTTTATAACTCTTCAAAGGCCTCCCATTATCCTTTTTTCATACCTTGTTCCTCTGAAAAAGCTGCAACAGTATGACTTTTTTTGAAAAAGTGACAAGAGATGCTGCTGATTCAGTGCAGCAAAGAGATGATACAATGAGAGCAGAGGGTGGTTTTACAGCTTCTGTCAAAATATGGGATGGCCTTAGTTTTCTCGTAAATTTGTTTAAATGACTGGGTTTAATTCTTTAAGGAGAAGCCAAGCTCAGAATAAAGTTTTTGTTATTTTGGGAGAGTTTTTGTCTATCTACTGTTATGCATTTTTCTCATACTATTCTTGCAAAATATCCTCTTTCATGATGTTGAAGATAGCTGCATACTATAAGGACTGGCTTCTCCAAAACAAATATTTTTGAAGGGCTTCTCAACAAACATAGATTTGCTACTGTTTTACAGAGCAATCCAACAATAAATGAATTCCAATTTTGCCATATATATTGCTATATGTCTACTTTGGAAGAAAACAAACAAACAAACAAACAATAATGCCATAAAGCAAAAATCTTAATGGTCTAGGGTTTTTGAAATGACACTGCAGGAGAAATTGCACGTAAACATCCATTATTCCTTCATGTTGTAGATTCAAACACTATAGCTTTATTGGGCAATGTGTTCTGTCACTGCTATGTACATTTTTATATCCCACCAGCTGTCATTGCAACTACATTTGGACTGTCATAGCCCTCAGCAGCCACCTTCCTTTTTTTCTGAAATAGTTCTGCGGAGGAACAGTAAAGAACAATAGAAAGATCTTTCTCTTACTCATAACCCTTGTATCTACAGGTTGACAAAGTGAAAAGACATAGAGGAAACAAAACCATCACATTTCTCAGAATTCAACATTACTAATTATTTAAACAGAGGAGTACCTATGGGGAATATTAACGTGAATTGAAGAATTCTTGAAATGTTTTGAGCAGTCCAGTAAGAGATGCAACTACTGGGGGAAAATCCTCTAGGTCCTAAATACATGCAAAAGATTGTTAAAATCTTCAGTTACTATAAATACCAAGTTCTGAGCTAATCTCTTTTTCAACTACATTAAAGTTCAGGAGAGACAAAAAATATGTCACAGAGTTACAATTCACCACAGACAAGTCACTGGGCATGACTGTAATTGTGTCCTTTCCTAATCCATGTACAATGTTCTTAGGAGACAAATTTGTGATGAAAAGACACTAGACTAGATAGTTCTGCTTCCCCGTGGGTGTCTGCATTTGAGCTGTCCTCAAGGCTTAGGTGAAATAGATTGTGTAAATTACCTTACTGATTTGAGCAATATTTCTTTCCACCTTGGTTTATATCAGGTCGAATGTGGTTTAAATGATCATTATATAGGGTCACATTTTTAATAAAAGTGTCTAAACAGAAACTTATTAGTGTCAGTAGGAAAGTTCTCCTATGTAAACAAAACTCATTCAGTGCCTTTCTGTTACCTTCTTGGCCAGCAGGACTTTGAAAACAAAGAAAGAATGAACAGAAGCTCACAAGTGAGCTTCATTCTTTCATAATCTATGATTATATTGCATAGTCTGAGTGCAAAGGTTCATATGAGACTTCCTATCTGACCCTGCTTTAATTTTCCAAAAACATTGGATTTTCTAATTTTTTTTTTTCCGTATAGGAGATGAATTGTCTGCCCTGTGTATAAAGACTGTTGTTTCTAGCATTTTCTAGTGCTTGTTATCTAACATTGGTGCTGTAATAATCCTACTTTGATCTTGGCTGCACTGTAGGAAGCTGAAAATCAGAAGCTGTCCTAAGGTAGTATGTCCTTTATTATGAAAAGGGTCAGAATCAGATACTGCTTTGCCGGTTCTTTTTTAACTTGGTCATGATGAAAGACAAAAAACCAGCTTGTTTTAGGCTCTCTCTTAATTCGTAGTATTTATAATATTTTTTCTCCTAATCAGTGATGAACCATTATCATGTCAAATTCAAAATTTATAAATATCAATATAAACGTATCATCATGGTTTCAAATACCTTCATTAGTTTGGCAGCTTAGTTACAAATAACAGTTCTGATCCTCATTGGAGCAATCAAACTGCTTACTTCAAGTGGGGGTTAATGATCATAATTCATCCAAACATCTTTTTCATTATAACAAGAGGTATGGAAAAGGTAATTAATTATTTTTATTTTAAAATATATTTTACCAAATTCCTTGCAATGTCTTTGTTGTACATATATGTGTGGACTTTTTTTCTTGTTATCTTTTAAATTTTTTAATCAGAACATTCTATATCTGCCTTTTTTTTCTATATAAAACATAACAGGGATTTTAAACAAGCAGGATGTTTTTAATAATTGGTTATTTAAGTCCATGGGTAAAAAAGCTACAGTTGAAAAGGACCAGTACATGAAAGAAAAAGTGATTATCCCAGATTTATTTTGAGGCTTAGATATCTAAATGAGAGAGAAGAAAAAAAAAAAAAAAAAAAAAAGATCCAATTTAAGATCCAATTTATTGGAGCAAGGCTTGAGAGAGGGAAGAGGTTGAAGAAGAAAAGGAGGAGTGAAGAGTGAAGAACTGCCTAATAACAAAGAGAGTAGAAAACAAAATATTCCAAAGCATTCCTCTCTATTACATCTTTGCAGCATAGAAAGATATGACATAAAAGGTAAGTGAGGACACAGATTGAAAAGCATTGGCTGAAGAATGAGAATCTGAGTTTATTATGCGAGTTTTATTTACATATTAGACTGCATTTAAGTGGAACCCTTACTCTGTGCCCTTGAAGTATCTTGTCCTGCCACAATAGTTGCCACTCAAAATATAAGCCAATCTATTGTTCATTTAACTCCTGATTTGGTTACTCTACTCTTTGTGGCTGTGATAATGCTGCCAAAAAGGACTTAATGTTTACTGTAAATGTTTAAGTATAAAACAAGTTTTTTGTTCATTTTCTCTCATAACATCGATGGAAAAGTCTCACACTCATGTCAGAGATGTTTCATATACTTCTTATCACTCAAGTACTTTTGAGAATCTGCCATTTCAAGGAACAAGTCCTTTCTCCTTGCATGGAAACCTTGTACCTGTAAGTGACAATATACCAATATAGTTTCATCAGCAATCAATTGATGTTAAAATCTGAATCTTGCTAGATATCTTGCTATAATTTGTCCTTCTTTAAAATAAATATATCTTTTTGGAGTTTTCTCTGAATAATTTTAATAAATAAATTAATTGTTAAAGGAAATAATCCAGCTTTAAAGTGTGGTCTTCTTCCCATTATAACAGAGGTAACAAGAAAACACTTCAGTAGGGGAAAAAATTCCCTGTATGATTTTACCACTTTGTGTCAACACAGCATCCCAGTTTTCCCAATGTCTACAGTACAACACTGATGATCTCCCTCATCTTTCAAGTAACAATAAACCAGTAACTCTGAATGAAGCTCTGGGGAATGTGGGTATTTAATTAATTTTCCCCTTTTCAAATGCATCTTGTTCTGACAATGTATGACACGAAGTGTGAGAATGTCTATTTCCCTCCTGAAGTGTAAGAAGTAGTTAAGAAATCATCATTTTCTTCTGTTATTTCTGCCTCTGTCAGGCAATGAGAACACCAAAACACAATTACTTAAGCACATCAGAACAGCAAGTGAAAACATTTGGGAACACTTCCTTTTCATTACTTTCTTTCAGTTTACCATACTGATGTTGTTTCCTGACATTTGTGCTATGCTATGTGTTACTTATAGGACAACTATTTTGCAAATATATCTTCCATCAGATTAATGTTATAGCTTTTATTCTTACATAAACTTAAAATTGTCATATTTGGGAATGGCATCAATTGCATCAATTTCTTGATTGCACTTTTTCTTATTTTCTCTTACTTAAACCTCTTAGTTGAACTTTCTGATTGAACAGTTTTAAGAAAAATCAAGATGAAATTTTATAAAATCTTATTGCATTATCTCGAATATTTATTCCCCTCTTCAAAAGAGGCTGGAATTTAAATATGAGAGCACTTTCTGTTCCAATATTCAGTGATGCTGGGTAACACAGAAGACAGATCAAGACCTGAAAATAAGTGCTGCTAATCTTAGCAGCAGCCAAAAAATTTACAAAAAAATTCTAATTTTTGTAATGCTGCAAAAAATTATATGGTATGAATTTACTTAGTAATGCACTCTATCAGATAATTTTTATTCCAGTAATATTCTTTCTTAGAATGTATCACTTGTCTAAGATCATACCTTAAAAACTAATGGCTTACTAAAATGTTACTGAGTTTAGAAAGAATTGCATTTTCATGAGGCAGATATCCTGAAACACTATTTTCTTCCCCTTTTACCATAACAAGCATGTTCAGTGCTAGTTTCTTCAGTGGACAGAAGTTTAAATTCATGTAGCAGTCATATTTTCACCTTGGTAATCTTCCAAATATAGAGGGAGGTTTGAGAAGAGGTAAACAAAATGAATGTTTTCATTGGACCAGTGAAATATCCACAGGAGAAGCCTCAATGAATCTCCAAGGTTTTATCTTAAAGTGTTACATTGATAGATACATATTTAAAAATCTATTTCTCCACAAAATATGTTGCACTGCCTAGCCAGGTTTGTACATATATGCGTTTGTACATACACTTGTGCTGTTTCCAATGAAATCTAAATATACTGCAACTTTGGAAATGAGAAAGAGAACTGACCTCATCCCTGCAATTTTCTGATAGTTTTTGATGCAAGTTTTTCAATGCAAGGACTTTTTCTCACCCAGTGTACCTTGTACTTCAGCTCACTTTTTTTACAAGTTCATGGCATGTGATCACTTGGGTTTATTATCTGCAGCTGTGAATTCTTAAAATGGGAAGCAGGTAGTTCCATATGAATCCATGGAATGCCATAATATAGAGGATTCTTTTATGACAACACTCTATATATAGGGATATTGTCATTATGAAAGATTTGTTTTGTTAAAAGATATGTTTTACAACTATATTGTATAGTACAGGGAGAAAAATCCCAAAAAATAAAACATAGGTAGTTGGAAAGATCTATAGATTAAATAATTCTATCCAGGATCAGGACTAAACCAGCCTCTTTGTTAAGGGAGTTTAACTGGGGTTAAAATCAATTAATATAATTCAGATTTATCTACTCTTCCTGAGTGAGAATGGGAAAAGTATTTTTTCAGCTGTGCTTCTCAGATGGTCTATCTAGACTCAGTTAACGATTGTGATGGTGAAAGATGAACAAACATCTTGGTATAAGTAATTTGAGCGAGATGATTAAAAATAAAATATAAAACAAAGCAATATAGTTATTAGAAAAAAAAAATATCCAGTATCTTAGGGTGTTTTACAGTAGAACTAAAAAGGGAAATATGTGGGGGGTTCCTGGGGGCTGTCGCTCCCTTTAAAAAAAAAGAAAAAAAACCTATATGAGTATAAACTACCAAAGTCTAGTGTAAAGTTCAAAAGATAAGTCAGGAAAGGAAAAAAAATGTCATGAAACTGGCCTCATTTTCCAAGAGAAGCAGTAAAATAAGTTATTTCCCTTCTACTTGCTAGAACATGACTTAAAAACATCCCTCAATGACTGACATTGCTATGACTAATGCTCTCAGCTAGGTGACTGGTGCAAACAGCTTTCTGCAAAATATTTTGATAAACTTTAAAACTAATTTACAGTTTAGTTATGTTTGCTTTTCTTTTGTTCTTTTTCCATTAGTATTCCACAAAAGGCATTGCAATTTTCAAAATGTGGTAGGAAGATGGCAGTGTTACCAAAACATGTTAGTAATAGCTGCTTCATCATACCAGAGTAGAGTCTACAAGCTTTCCTCCTTAGAGAGTCAACTCCCTCACATCATTTAATTCAAATGCAAAGATCTAAAAATGAAAAAAAATATGGATATGTGAGTTGTAACAAATAGTTGTTCTCCATCTCTGTACTTCTAGGTGAATTTTAATTTAAGTCATACAATGTAATAATTAAAACATTTTAATCAAACTATCAGGGTTAGGTTATCTGGCATCAGGACATATATAAATAACCTGCAACTAGTTCAGATAACTCATGTGATTTACACATACCAGAATTTCTAACAGAATAGAATTTGGCTCCCAAAGAATAATCATCTCAGTCAAGACTGTTAATGAAATATGAGAGCATATGGGTTAGTTAAAAGACAAAATGCAGGAATTCATGGCAGAGTCTCTATGACATCTAAGTTTTGAGAAAGGTTACAGGAAAATGTTTGGCATAATAAGTCAAATAACTTGTGGATTATTTGTTGCAGAGATCTAGATTTCCTCACAAATAGAAGACATTTTCATTTAAGCATGAGGATATCTGCACACATGCACACATACAAACACATATTCTCCCAACCACAGAGAGAAGGTAAAAGAGCAAGTTTAGAAAATCTAGATAAAATTTCAAGAACTTTAAATTTAAGAAGCTAAATCAGAAATATAATCAGAAAATATATATGTATATATATTTATGGGCAGTTTTGGAGACTACAACAATTATTCAAAATATTAAGGTACTTATCACACTTGGTAATCAAAAGTGGTTTATATCCTTTGAGATAAGCGGAGTGCAGTCCCAGATAGCAAAAAAATTCTTATACTTCTTGTTTTAAATCAGAGTTCCTTAAAGTTGTCAGGTGATGAATATAAACAGGATGTCAGAGTAAGTGGTTTTATGTTTGAATATTTTTATGTTTGTTTATTTATTTATTTATTTAATGTTCTTCTGTCGAAATATTGCCGACCTGTGTCTCCCAGTCTTGCACATCCTCATCATTATCTTTCTAGCCTCACAAAAATAATGGGTTTTGCATTCCTGAGCTCTGAAGAGGAACCAAAGATTTTGCTCAGGGAAAAAAATAGTACAAATGTCAATTTTTTTTTGGTGGAAAGTTTGTAATTTAGTTTGAATGCTAAGGTATATTATGGTGGTGGCATGTTTTTTTATAAGGAAAGTTCCTACCAGCCTTCCTGATGTTCATATTTCCTACAGACAAATTTCTGTGAAGACTTGGATTATTTTGTAGGAGTTTTTGTAGGTGTTCTGTACATAGATTTTAGCTTGCTTCATTTCTCTGTAATTTTTCTTTATTATCTTTCATCATATGAAAGCCTAGAGAGTTTGTATATTAAATCTTATTTAAAAATTATTCTGGCAATATTTTTCCAGAAGAACACTGAAATCTCACACAAATTCTTACTCACTACATAAAAAGATCAAAATTCCAAAGGATTAGAAACCATTGATACTACATAAGAGTTTCAAAACTTTGCTAGTACTAGATGAGACAAGAGTTCTTTCTCCCAAAAACTGGACATTTGAGAAGAGTTTAATCATTATAAGTATTGTTTTTTTTGAGTAGTAGTAGGCAGAAGAAAAAAGAGAAAGAGATTTTAAAGGAGAAAAAATGCTCACTTGAAAACATCAAAGTAATTTTACATAAAGTTTTCAACATTTCCTTTGAAAGTTATATTTTCTCTCCTGTCATTTTAAAAATTCATTTGTTAACAGGTTTTGCATACTTATCATAGCAACTAGAAAAAAACCCCAAACTATATCAACTTTACTAAAAGATTAGCATTGATTTTTTTCCAAAGATAATACTAAACATAGTTTTGTTCCATTTGAAATAATTTTGGCTATTTTGCGGTTCAACCATCAACTTGAAAGAGAACAATTATTCTTCCAGTTTACTTGGAACCTAAGGACAGGATAAAATTTTTTTTTTTTTTTTTTAGATGTATCCACATTAAAAACAGCAAAAGCATGCTATGAGTTACATTTTTAAAAATGCAAGTTTTGAAGAGGGATTGCTGAATATTCAGGGTTAATACAAGAGTAATGGTGCTGCAGCTTCATCCTTACCTCAGATACCCTCATAATAAATAATAATGTGGGTTTTGCACAAGTAAAGACTGAGTAAAAACTATGGGAAAGTGAATAGAGGAAATGGCAATCTTTTTAATTAATTTTCTCCATTGAATTATAGCTATGATAGTTCTTCAAATATTGATTTCAGACTTCATTTCTTCTGGACATGACATTAGAGTAAATTTTTTTTATATATTTTTAAAGTTTATCTTCATGATTAATTCTTTTAAAGATATAAACATTTGAAATGTCAGGGGAAGTTTGTATGTTTTCTAAATATGTTTTTTACCAATGCCATATTACCAATGTCTATGGCATAATCTTGGGGAAAACTCTTTCAATTAACAAAGATTTTGTAAACAGGTGATTGTATTTCTGAAACTCACTTTTGAAGTTTCATTACTGCTAATAAAAAGACCTTTCACCATTTTGAAAATGTTTGACTTTTCTAGAGAGCTTAAGGAGTGGTTGACAAGGACATGACTTAAGAAAGCAAACACTCTAACTATGAAAGGAGACAGATTTCAGCTGATGTAAAGTTTTAGAGCCCATAGTAAATATTTTGGGTTTTTTGATCTGGGTTTTTTTGTTTCATTGGGGTCTTTTTTTTTGGTGGTTTTTTTTGTTTTTTTTTTTTTTTTTTTTTTTTTTTTTTTTTGTTTTGTTTTGTTTTGTTTTTTGTGGGTTTTTTAAAATTTTCTATTTCATTATTTATTCTCCAAAAACTGCATTTAAAGAAAAGCCTGAACACTAGTGATCTGGTGGGTATTGATGCTTCCACTGACAGACTTACTTGAGTTCACTGAAGTTCCAGAAAGATTTCGTACTCATGCAGCTGAATGAAGAATCCAGTTGATAAGTTTTTTTTATTATACTCCATTTAAATGCAAATTACTCAATTTCATCTTGAATAAAATCACATTTAAATAGACAGCAGTATTTTAGAGCTACATCCTTGAAAAAGGATGCATTTCACATCCATTAAATTGTTCTACATTGTCATTTGAATGGACATTTTAAGTATTTACTGCATAAAATAAAAGGTAATGAAAGAGTGCTTAGATGCAAAAGATACGCAATGTCATTCTACTGACTATCTCTGTGTCCAGTGTGAACTGAAATTCTATTTTTAATGATATTAGCCATTAAAATGTATACCTTCCTCTATGGAAGAGTAAAAGCTTTACTACTTTGCCAAGCAGAGCTATATTCCACCTATCCCATGTATGTCCATACAGTATGCTGAAACAGACTAAAATATGTCTTTCCTTGGGACTCAGATATTCATGAGGTTTCTGTGGTGAAAAAAACAGGGGAAACTCATGTCACTCAACCGAGGTACAGATTTAATGGACCATTATTAAAAGTTATCCTTGTGGTCCTCTTAATGTATGAGTAAAATATTAATAATAATAATACCTATTTTAAACCAGATTATCACTTTTCTCTTGACTAACAAAAGGTAACACCATATAATGAAATGGCAAATAGAAGTATTATCCCATTCATTTACAGGAAGAACACATTAATGTGAGAAAAACTTATGAATGTATGTCTGAGAAACAATTATATTGGTTATTTATCTGACAGAAGTAGAAACACTAAAATTAAATTGATTATATCCATGCATTATTAGTTGTTGGGTTTTTTTGGGTTTTTTTGTTTTGTTTTGTTCTTTGTTTTTTTAGCTAACTATAAATTATCTCCAGGAAAACAGGTCCCCATAGCATGTAACCATTACTTGGCAACACGAACATCATAATTCCAAATATTCCCAACTTCCTTCTTCTTCCTCCCACTTTACACTCTGAGGGTGATGGTGTTGTATGGTGTGGAACATCCCTTTGGTCAGTTTGGGTCACCAGTCCCAGCTGTGTCTCCCCCCAGGCTCTCAGCCACCCCCAGCTTCCTCACCATTGTGGCATTACAGAAAGCAGAAAAGGCCTGGGCTCTGTGTGAGCCCTGCTCAACAGCAACAAAAATATATCTGTCTTATCAACCGTGTGTTCAGCACAAATCCAAAACACAGCCCCACACCAGCCACTGTGGAGACAATTGACTCTACCCCAGGTAAAACAAGCACTCCTTGGGAAGCAGTGAATTAATTCCTTGGTTTGCTTTGCTTGTGTGCAGAGCTTTTGCTGTCCCCATTAACTGTCTTTATCTCAACCGTTTGCCCTCTGATTCTTTCCCCCATCTCAGCAGAAGGAAGTGAGTGAGCATCTGCATGGGGCTCAGCTGCCAGCAGAGATTAAACCACGACAATAGGGAATGTAAACCATTCTATTTTCACTCTCATATGGAACTAAGAAAAATCTTGTAATCTGTTGAGAAAAAGATCCTGTACTCTGCAAATTGCTCGTTGCCACATGTTCAGTGGGACACAGTGTAATTTTCACTCTTGCAGGTTTAAATATTTGATTATTTCTCTTTCAAATATTTCCTGTCAACTCCTGTGAATATCTCTTTCTCTAAACTCTGTCTGAGTTTTTACAATGTTTTTTTTTTTTTTTTTTTTTTTTTCATAGGAGAGGAATAACAGCAGGAAAAGATGGAAAACTACTTCAACTTAAACTGTAGCAGCTTTAATAACATTGTTGCATTTGAAGTTTTTTCAGTGGTCAACCATATTCTTCAGGAACACACCACAGCTCAGCGATACAGCTTCTGTTACCAAAGTAAAGAAATAGCTTTGGTCAGACCTCTGACAGGTGGCTACAGCATCAGAAAGCAGCGACAGGCAGTTTCCCTCTGAAGGCTCAATAAACTCAGATGTCTAAAGGCTGTAATCTCCTGGATTACAGCACCTACCACTGCTTCCCACCAAGGCAATGCGAGCTCTCACCTGCACAAGCAGTCTTGGACTGTTGGACAAGTCTGTCCCTTGTTGGGATAGATTATATCTATTCCTCCAAGTAACAGGTAAAGATAGGAGTGTCGTGCTCAGCAGGTTTGATTGAGCAGAGCATTTGCTTTCACTACACATGATGATGCCTTTAATTTGCTCAAGCCACTAGGACTCTGATACTCCTTTTTTTTTTTTTTTTTTTTTTTTTTTTTTTCAAGTTATCAGTGAAGTTTCTTTACTCTAAACAGACCCCTATTACACTCAAGGCATCTCTGTGGTCTTTGGAGGGTCACTCAGTGTCTGCCGAATGCTAGTTTGGGAAAACTGCCGTATCTTCTTTCTGGGTTGTCTTGTGAGGGCTATTTTTGTTAAGCCCTTTTATGCAATGCTAAAATTCCACTTATAGGTTTTGTCACTGCTGTCCACCACCTCCCACTCTTCTACCCTGGTATTCCTGCACAAGTAAAAATAATTTCAACACAAACTCAACCAATTCAGGTTTGTCTGTCTGTTCTCATTACAATTTGATGTGACAAAATATGTATGCACACATCTGAGCTGTCTGATGAGGTTCTCCCATAAGTCATTGAACTCTTCAGACATGATTCAGCTCACAATGAGGTAGACAGATAAAAGAGATCAGATAAATCTAGAACTAAATATCTATTTTCTGCAGAGACAGAACTAGTTTTAGGAAACAACTGGTAACTTAATTTCAGTAAACAGAAATTCTACCTTTCTGTTTTCATTAGGTTTTTCTTTTTTACTATGAGCTGTGTCCCAATAATGCCCAATGTGTTAAACATATCCACATCACCCCAAAAGATTACAGTGTAATATATCTTGTAATTAAATCAGTTATGCTTCTATGCATAAAGACATCCATGAAACTGTTGTGCTGCTCTTAGTCCCTGGGCCTAAATGCCAGAAAGAATAAAGTATCTAATGTCAAGACTACTTAAGTGGATTTTATACAATCCTCCCACACAGGGAGTATTTTTCTTCTCCCAAAAGAGGCTTTTATGGTAGGTGGTTAAAAAGAAAAAACAAACAAACAAACAAAAAAACCAACAACAAACAAACAAAAAAAGCCAAACAAACAAAAAAACAAACCAAAAAGACCAAACAACTCAACCCAAAGCAAAGGAAACAAACCACAAACAAACAAAACACCAACAACAAAACTCCCACAGGTAGCTCAGATCAATTAATTATTAAATCATGGAAATATTCCTTCTATGGTCTTACAAGTCTTTTTAGAAGTTTGTGACTTCAGAAAAAATAAACAGAAGCCTACACAGTACATTGGGAATGCACGTTTTCTGTTTGTTTGTTTGTTTGTTTGTATTCTTCAAGTTTTTGAAAGTAATAAACTGTGATAATTAATTTAAGAGATCCTTGGTTACTGCATATTTTATGATGTTGGCTTTAGATTTTCAAAAATCTTATGAATGATGTATGTAAAACTGTAAGAAATCACTCTGGAAGTGAAGTGCAAAATTAAAGTAGAATTATTTGAGTTATGTTCATAAACAGTGTCAGCAGAAAATCTCAGTGGTGGAAAAAATTTACCAGACTTGAAGTTACACTGCTTTTTGAATAGTACACTGTAGCTGTGTCCAGGATGTATTTTTGTAAAGCCTAGTAATGATGTCTCTGTTGCTTTGTACATACTGTTAATGAGTTGGGGGGGGGGGCGGGTTGTGGTCTATCTGTTTGTTTGTTTTGCAGAATTCAGCTGAGTAATGTATGTGACTTGTATGTGCATAACTAAATTTTTTACAGAAAAGCTGCCAAGCTATGATCAATGAAAAAAACAAAAAAAAAACAAAAAAACAGAATAAACCAAAAAAACCCACAAAAAAACCAAAACCAACAAAACAAAAAAACAAACAAAAAACAACAAAAAACCAACAAAAAATCCCAACAAAAACAAAATCAAACAAACGAAATCCTCCAAAAGCTGCTTCCTTAGGTTTTTTCACTTATATCTACAGAGCAAGAGTTGTCACATGCATTACTACTGTTCTTAAGAACTATGAAAACAAACTCCTTGTACTATACTTTTGTTAAATTTCCATTTAAGTGTTACACTTAAGACAGAGAATGCAACAGTCCTTATTATAGCATTTTTTTGAGTGTTGTGCATAGAAAATAAAGCCTCTCTTCAAGACTGCACACATTTGAGATATACTTTAAATTCGTACTAAGGTGTGATTATTGTGTTTTCCAAAACAATTTCATTTTAATTTCACTCTACAAATAATGTTGTAGGATTCCTAATGAGTCAGGTACATTTTCTTCTTCTTCCTCTTCTTCTTCCTATTATTATTATTATTACTATTTTTTATTTTTATCCTCTGGTTCTGTTACTACTCTTTTTTAAATTCATTTCTCTGCACTTTTCCTATCCAGAATGGCTGCAGTGACTCCTAGTATTTATTTACTCTTTCTCTTCTCTTAATATTTTGAATTGTTTTCTCTACATTTGTATCTAGGAAATATTTGGATCTTTTTAATTAAAAAAAAAAAATAAAAGAGAACAAAAATGCAGTTATTATATCTGGAAGGTAGATTAAAATTAATTTAGATTTTAGAAGATCTTGAGGACAGATATAACAAAGAACAGTGGCTTGTCTGGTTTCTACTGCGGTCAACCTCTGGATCTGTTCAAACTGCTCATATTCCATGGAGGTAGGAAAGGTCCAAGAATGGAACACACAAGGAAGGAAAGGATGTCAGGATAAGCTGAAGTCTCAGTTACTTGTGGGGTTTCAAACATGAACATTACACATTCACACATTGTACCAGAAGCCTTTATATATCCTAAATATTTATCCTAAATTGAAAGTGAACCATCCTTTGAAATTCTGACACATAATCCCAAAAATCTGATTGAAAGACATCAAAATTGAATCTGCATAAGGTTTAAAGTTTCCAAACATCAAACATCTAGTACTGAAAGAGATAAACTAGATATATAAGTATGTGTTTGTGAAAGAGGTTTCTAACATCTTTATGTTAAAATCAGGAAACCTGAATAAAATTCAGGTAGTGAGGAAAAGGGAAAGGAAAAGATTTGGAGAATATTAAGGTGTATGAATCCCAACCTCAGAACAACCACAGTGCTTATATGAAATGGGGAAAGATACATTTTATAAATTAAAATTAAAATAAAATTTGTATTCAAATGAGAAGGATATTTATCAAAACGGAGGTTGAACTCCTAAAAACAAGTTTTTCTTTTTTTTTCTTTCCTGCAAAGTCTCTTGATTATATAAGCAAATATAAGAGCTAAACTTGATTTATTTTGTGAGATTAATACATTAAAGATGAGAGATGAGAGATCTCTACTTATGACCCTACAATCAAGATATTTTTTTTTCTCTTAACAACAGTATTTAGCACTAGAGCAAAGGCAGAGTAACTACAGAAACTTGTGTATGTGAATTTTCATGTCCAAACTGGAATAAAAACTGAAAGTGCTTATCCTGGGAAAATTAAGTGAAGATAATGAAAACAAATTTAAAAAAGACAGTCTCCAGAGACCTGGAGAACTGGCGGCACATTAAATGACAAATATCTCCAGCAAACATTTAAATCTGTTCAATAGGGAATTAAAGTGTAGTAGCATACATAGAAAAAAATTATCATAAGTGTAAAAGTGAGGCAGACAACTAAAAGCCTCAAAACATGCCAGGTTTCACCTAAAAACTTGGAATATCATTAAGTACATTGTTTGCATTAGAAATAAAAAAATGCAAATAGGTTTACTATAGACAGAATATCTGGCACCAATTCAAAGTTTTTGCATTATTTAATTTTGATATAATGTTTATATATGTAATTTGATGTTACAACTTTTATATGCAAGAATGCATGAGAGGATTTTGTTGTTTTCAGCAAATCTTTGGCATACTAATTAAGAGAACATTATTGGCAAAACCAGAAATAAATTGGATTACTTCACAAAAGAAGCAATGACTACAAAATAATTACCACCTTAGTATCAGCAAAGATATCTTTCAGTAGTCACATATTTTCTGGACAGCTTTTTACTTTAGAAGGGTTCTAAAGATAATTTTCATTGTGAAGCCATTCACTGTTTGCTTGGGGGAAATATTTTTTCTCAGCATAGAAACAATCATAGAAGGCAAAATTTACTGTATCATTGCTTCAGATCCTCCTGGAGTTATGATTTCAGAAATGTTGGTTGTTTGTGGTTTGTTTTAAAAATATATATTCAGAAGATAAATGTTACAAAGCAAAACAAAGCCGAAGGGCAACAATCCCTTGTGCATTCCTATTTAAAAAATTGTGTCACTACTTTGTTCTTGGTATTATTATTCCCTATAGTGAATAAATTTCTAGGAAGAAAACCTGCAGTGTTTTACAATTTCTCTTTAACTTGTTTTCTCTTGTAAAGCTGCTTGCTAAGAAGTACCTCTAAAACAAGACAAAACTGTAAAAGAGCATATTTGGCCACCTTTTTCATCAGCTTGTTCGTATCATAGAAGTACTCAAATAACTTGCAAATTACGAGAGATATAATTTCAGTTTCTGACCAGAACTGGAAGTGAAAACTAGATGAAAGCAAGGAAATTGATCTCACAGAACATTTTTTAAAGTCAGTTTTCAAAGTATGAAAGAATATATACCAGCAGAAACTTCAGATGAGCTGTCCCATGGACAGCAAGTTTGTTTGGGTTTTTTCCTGGGGAAATCAAAATATTCTATCTCTTTCTTTTAAAACACAAAAGGACCAGTTGAATATTATCATTAAAGTTTATTTAAGAGAGATTTCACTCTACTTCTTTTGAAAAAAACTTTAGGAGCATCAAAATTAATCCTATGCTCTTTGGATGTATGATATATCAAGGTTTTCTAAGAGCAATGTAGTTAATGATTTTTCTTAGGGAATACATACAGTTAACAGCTTATAAAGAAACTTTTCAAAATAATGAAATATTTCACTAAATCAAGCTTTTGCATAGTATTTATTCATAGATTGGAATGCACCACTCTAATAGGGGTACACCTTGTATAATAAAATATGCATTATACACATAATCTCAATATTAAAGTACCACTATAAAGTTAATGAATATTGGAGTAATGCTTTTCATCTTCTACGTGTTTTTTCTCCTTTTTATAAACAAAAGGAAACTTGAATATAAAGAAGCTTCAAAATTATATACTAGTGAAACTTGAAATTTTATTTCCAGTAGTGTAAAGCACACTATTGTCTAAAGGAATGTTCAATTGGAGAAATATTCTGTGGTGACAATTTTAAAGGGGAAAATCATTAGAGTATTGTGTTTCTAAAGGAAATTACAACAGTATAACAAGGTTAGCCCATACATATACTACAGATGTAGCAATAGTCAGATGTAGTAGTAAGACAGTACAGCTCTACTCAAGTCAATAATTCATTTTTATATGTCAATAATGTCATGTTCACATCTACTGAGGTCAGCTTCATCCCTGTATGTTTACCACAGCTATAATGAATTATAAAGTAAATATTAAACTGTTATAATGATGACATACCAAAAGCCTTTGCATGTCAATTGACAGTGGTAATAATAAAAACAGTTATTTCAGAAGCACAAACTTCTCCTATTAGTGGGCTTTTAAATTATATGCCAAAAGAAATCCTAATGCTTCGTAGTTAACCTTGATAAGCCCTTTTACAGGGTCTCTAATTACATGACTAATGTGACAGACCCACACAGTCTGATCAAGTGCCTGGTGCTGTGGTTCAGTCCTCACTGACAAGTGGTCCTGACTGAAATCATCACTGTTGTGCAAACCATGAGATCTGCCTCTTCTCAGGAACTGAGGAATTTGTGCCTTAGCAGCAGTCAACAATATGAACTCAAGCTGGGACCACATGGAGCTACTGCTACAGCTGTACCCCTGCACACACACCAAATTGAGGAGGTTGACTATTAATCAATCACTTTTGTGGTACAAACTCTGCAGCCTTTCTGAGGCCATCAGGCTATTGTTGATACCAGGCAGCAGGTTGCACATTGGTGAAATCCCCTTAACAAGGAACTCCTCTCAAGGTTGTCCCTTGAGACTGAGAGGCCCCTTACATGACATCTGACACCTATAATGAAGTGACAGTTTGCATTACACCTATGTAGATTATATAGTTACTAACATTTTCATACAGTCAGAGATAAACTTAACTATTAGAAGTGGAGGAAGTAGTAGTGTCCAAATCATTGTCTGTCATCATCTAGTTGCTGCTTAAATTATAATTTAAATAATTGTCATATTGTTGTTAAATCATTGTTTGATTAAAAATAAAATATTGCACAATCACCATTTGATTGCCATGTGACTTTCATTGAGCCATTAGTTAAATAACATCTGTTCATAGTTGGGCCATTAAGACCCTTCTAGGGGACCCCACAGCTATGACTTCTCTTACTAATTCAGCTGTGCTCACATAAAAGATTATAACCAGAATTCTTGCCACAAGGTGGAACAGGAGGAAGGGTGGGCTGGGAAGAGCCAAGGGAATTGTAAAGAGCAAAATTTTTGTCTGCATGACCTGTGTTGAATTTCTTAATGAAGTCAGCACATAGTGTAGTTGATATGGATTAGAGAGACAGGAGAATACACACTATTCTACTGCTTCTAGTGCTGCTCTCAGCCTACTTCTTTGTGGCAATACCATTGAAAGAGTGGCACTAGACTTCTGCCATCAATAAGGTGATGGACATGAAGTTATATGTTGTCTATGCAAAACTGATGACAAAAATATTTATCTCTATACTGTTTGTCCCTTTTAATAAATAATCCAGTGTTGATGGTTGAGGAAGGAAGAAGGAAAAACTGTTATAATCAATGATTTTTATTGGTAGAGGTAATAAAATTAACTTTATTGTTAAAAATAAATCCAGCACTTCAAAAAAATTGAACAAACATTAGTTACATTTGAAGGACATGACTTTTTATAACTACAAATACTTACTTTGTGGCATCTTAAAACTCCTGTACCATACACTTCTGTCTGTAAATGATGAACATACAAGCCAAATTAGTTGCTCAGCAAATGGCTAAATCCTCTGACTGCATGTTTAGAAAGTCCACATCTCCCTCTATTGGGAGACAACTCATTGCAACCACACAAAACACTATATCCCCATAGATAATTGTGCCTGTCTTAAGCTTCAGGTGTCTGTATATTCAGATTCATTTACAAAGCTAAACTCCTAAATCTTGTTCCTGTTGAATCATTGAATCCTTTTGTGTATTCACTAGGAGACCAACAACTTTGTTGTCCTACATCCAAACCTGTGTGCATGTAACCACTCTTCTCTCAATGGAATATGTACACGCACACCCTTGGATGGAGAGCTGTCTGTCAGGCAGACCCTCTTTAGTGTTACACACTGAGTCATCCCTGTACAGCTAGATCCCAGGTTTCCCTCCTCCCAATCACTGAATACCTGATACCAAATAGATCTGAGTGAGCCCTCAGCTCCTCTCCTCCTGCCTTGAGCTGCAAGAAACTCGGCATCTTAATTCAGAAGAATGAGGAAGAGGATAGGAGGCATCATGTGCTACTTTTCCTTTCCTATGTCTGTCTGTATGATGCAGATATAATCCTGAATTTAATCCTGACCACCACCCTATGGCCACAGTGAGGGTCCCCAGCTGCATTAAGTCAAGACTGCAGGAACAAGGGCTCAAATTAGTGTCACTTGTGGCCACCCTGGGTCCCAATTACAGTTTCTTGGAGCTTAACTCAAATGACAGAAATGGAGAGGCAGCAAGGGGAGCAAAAAGCTTAAACAGGTTTAAACTTTTTTCCAGGCTGAGCATTTTGTTGCCAAGGTTAACTCCAACAGTCTAGTGACATTCTTGACTGACAGATACAGAAAAAAAGTAAACAGACCTGAACTTAAAGGTCACAGAAAAGTCCTCTAAAATTTGTGTCAAAGTAACTGACCAAGTAGTTTCAGCTGAAATTATGAATATAAAATACTTTTAAATTTTTTTTTTCTAATTCTGACATATTTTGTCTTGCAGTATGTACCATAAAACAGAATAAATGAAAACTGCAAAATATTTTCCAGTTTCTTATGGGTGAATACTAGTAATAATATATGTGAAATACATAAGGATACCATACCACAAAGGAAGGGCTAAACCAGGAGCTTTCACATGATAAATGCAACAACAACTAAACTAGGAGGAGAAATAGAGGAAGTATTTTCAGGGTTGAATTTGTATCTCCAAATGAAACCAAGTTTTGATACACTCTATGAATGAATCAGCATCATGCTGATGGCATATTAAACCACTGCAGATTTAGATTTATCTCCTGTGGTTTCACCACAATGGATAGTCTACTTGCATATTATATAAGATGGAGAGGATGGTTGTTTGGATACATTGAGACAGAAAATTCAGATTGATTTTTTATGGATATTTAGTTTCTCATCTGTCAGAAATTTTTCTACATCTGAATTTACAGACTAATTAACTTTCCCTAGTGAAACAAATATTTAAATAATCCAGAGAACATGACTCATTCAAACTTTACAGTTTCTTCTCTGTTTTATGCAATATTTTTGTATTTCTCTTTTTCCAGAAATCTTAGACTATATACTTTTTACACAGTAACACTTTTTTTTCCCAGCTCCTTCTCATTTGTTTATACCCTCCAGGAAATACATTTTTCATGTGAAGGTTTTTGTGCCTAGTCTGCAATGAGAGATTTTAATCATAAGAGTGCCTGACTAACCTGACTTTAGCACAACAGCTTGGATAACAATGAAAGCTGTGCATTCCATATCAATAAAGATGCCTCAAAAGAATAGATACTAAAAGCATTTTGGATTTGAAACTCCCAAACTGTTATCATATGTGAATTAAATATATCTATATGAAAATAAAAATCTTACTTTTGACCATGAGAACTGTATTTTGAGGTCAAATTCTTATTTATAATTAAATTTTCTACTAAGCTGGCAAAGACCACCTGAGATTTCAGATTCTAAATGGTAACCCATACTTGCACTCTATAGCAATTTTCTTCTGTGAAAAGGAAGTCCAGTAACTTTACTAGACAATGGTATAAAACTGATACAGAAAATAATGCAAACTCTTACAGAAGATAATGTCAAGATATTGGATCTGAATTTCCTTTCTAGAGATATTAATCTGTTCCTACTGAATCCATATGAACTCAAGGGGAAATCAATATTCAAAGGACGAAAATAAGATGTGTACGCCCTTCTGTTTTAACTGTTTGGAACTGCCACAAATGTACTTACAACTCTACAAGGTCTACAAGAGATATTTTTCTTCAATGAGCAATCTGTGTGCAAATTACTATCAAACATATAAATTAGTCTCTAAATGTTTTGCAAAATAGTAACTGATTCCATGCTCTGAGAATTTACATTGGCAGCTGGTGAATTTGGAGAGGAATCAAATGCAGGCATAGATAATTTTCAAGTGCTCTAGAAAGGAGTGACATTGACAGAATCCTGTTTGTGCTACTATTCCTATCATCTACAAGAACAACTTATTCTTATATTACATATTACGTTATGAAAACAAAAAGGTCATATGGCTATTGACATGTGGTTATCAGAGGCATTTATCACTTTAAGGCAAACCTAATTTCAATAATCAAGTTCTGCACAATTTTAGTGAGAATTGCTTATTTATTTTGGGGAATATGATTCGTCAACTCTTCATGCCTGTTTTTTTAACATTTTTCTTTGTGAAAATAACAAATTAATAGATTAAGAGAAGGAAGGATGAACAAGGATGGAAATCTGAGACAGATCAGAATCTGCTTTCACTGCTATGCTGTTATATATAACCAATGCTAAGATATTTATATAAGACATATATATATATGATATCTGTATAATACTAAGATATTTATATAAGACTTTCTGTCTTACATACGTTGTTTTTCCCATGAAACTGCCCAAATTTCTTTTTTTTTCAACATAAAGCTTCCAAAATCTACATTCAGATACTAAGAAAAAAACTAAATCCACAAAGACAAGACCAAAAACACACACACACACACACACACACACACACACACACACACACAAAATAAACAAACCGAAAAAACCCATAAATATCCCAAAAACAAAAAAAACCTGCTGCAGTAACAATAACACTAAAAAGAATGTTGAGTTCTCATAAACATTGAATTCTAAATTTTCCCTGAATTTTTATTTATGCCTTTATTTTGGATGCACAGAAAGTTTTGGAATTTTACAATTAAATTGATTCTGTTTAGAATCATGAGTGTTAGAAGATTTTCTTCAATCTAAAAAACCCAATTAATCTTTTAGTAACTAGATTTTTGTGTTTTTTCAACAAAAAGAGACCAATAAACAGAAATCTCGCAATTTTTTTGTGTTTTAAAGATTTATTGAAGTAAGTAATAATAACAATGAGGTATAGAGAAGTTCAGTCTGGTGGACACATATTTTCAAGGCATTGGAAAGAGTTTTTCCACAAAAAATACCTTTCCAGGGAGCAGGACAATGAAACAAAAACTTTACTGATCTTTGTAAGAGGAGATGTGTAAATATTGCTTATGTTCATAGCAAGATGAAACCTTTTCTGAAACTCACCCTGATCACTCACTTAGCTCTTCAAATTATATTGTGTGATGTTTTTCTCTGAACAGAAAATGGGTTTTGAGCTTTATTTTAGTAATTTTTTTTAATATTTTCACTGAAAACTTTGTCAGAGGTGCTCACTTTCATGCACTTCTGACAGAGCTATCTTGATCTTTGAGAACAGTAATGTTTCACTTTTACATCACCAGGAACTTGAAGATATTGTAAAAACTGAGCTTAGTACTTTTAATGATTAATATACTGGAAGCCAGAAAACATTAAAAAAGTATAAAATAAAAAGAAGGTCCTTATTGTATTAAGTTCTGCCTTAAAGAGCTTGAAGTAAAGACTAGAAAGATATACCAAGGAAATGAAGTGTTGAACACTTTTTACAGACACAAACTGGGGGCTGAATTTGCAGACTAAATACCAAATCCTGGCTCCTTAACCAATCCTTTAGTCCAGAAATAAGAAGAGTGAAAAGCAGAAAGGCATGGTTCATGGCCACTAAGACTTAAGAAATATCTCCTTTATTTTGACTATTTGTAAGAGACAATTTCTTATTACTAAAAGAAAGTTGTACTGTTTTTTGTTTTGTAGTTCATCAGCTGAATAGAGCAGTGCTTTAAAATGAGGGAAGTTGGAGGTATTGCAGAGGTAATACCTTAAAAAACTACTGGTTTAAAATTAATTCCTTGAGCTCTCTTCCAGTTTGTTTTTTCTTCTGACCATAATAATAAAGTCATATAATCTTTAAAGGCTTGTTTTTTTATGTAAACACAACCTTTTTGGGGTTTTTTTTTGCAGTACAGAAAATGTAATAAATGAGCTAGAAAGATCATTGTTTCCTTCTGTTGCTGTCCATATTTAGAAGAAATATTTTTTGTGTATTTGTTTTAAACAACTTATCACTGAAGCCAGTCATCAAGCAATTTTTATTCTTTTCCACCTTCATAGTTTGCAATAAAGGAAAACACATACAGGCATTTCTTAGGAAAAAAAAAAAAAAACAACCAAAAAACCTGAGTGAGCAAACAGAAGTAAAATACCTCAAAAGTTTAATAAAATTTACCTCACAAAAAGATATACCTCAAAAAGTTTAATAAAAAATGCCTCGAAGATAACTTTATTTACCATTTTTTTATGTACCAAACTTCTTTCTTGACATGGTGCACACACTGACTTGGAGGACAGCTCTACTCTGTGCAGACAGGAGCAGGTGATCCCCAGAGAGTTCCTCCAAACCAAGCATCTCCATTTGTCTGAAACTCCAAACGTACCACTGTCAGGACTAGGAATTCCAAAATCTCACTGAAATTTTCTTAGTGGCTTGTGCCTACTGGTCTTCACATAAGAGAATTAATCAGAAATGCATGAATTGTTAACTCAGAAACTTCAAATGTACTGTTTGCTCTGCTTTTTCTTCAGACATGGAGGAACACCTCTGGACTCATTTAAAAAATCCAAAAGGGAAACTTCTGGTGAACCCAACAGTGCAATAGATATGGACTTAGAATTTAGGATGAAGATTGGTTGTGAACTGTAAATGAGAATAAAGACATAAGAACCTTCTAATTGTTAGAAAATCAATACTCTTTGGAAGAAAGATGTTCCTCTCAGCTTAATTCTAATACAGACACTGAAAAAGAAAGTTTTTATAGTCTTGTTACCTTTTTATCATCCTACTGAAAATCAAATTGTCAAGTTGAAAATACATGTCTTTTTTTCAGAGCATATGGCAAATATTTAAAGCAAGAGGTTTAAATTTATCTTACCTAGAAAATTTCCAAAGATATCTAAAACATTAAGGCAGCCGTGGCCCTAGATGGGCACATATGTCCTGATTCCAGATATTAGCATCTAGCCCAAAATGTACATTAATACTTTTTGTAGAATATTTGCTTTCCTGATTCATTAGAACAAAAGAAGATTCCATCAGCTTTAGATCTTGTTCTTTATAATTCCATGTAATATATTTTCTGAACTAAAGATGGAATTTTGGGAAGGCAGCTTCTGCTATTCCTACAAAGTAAATTGACTCTGAGAGCCTTTAGCTGCTGGCTAGTTATTTTAATCAGGAAATCAATTTTAGTTAATGAAGAAAAAAGCCCCAAAGAGCTCTGTTCTCTCAGATCAGATCTATGGACACTCCATCTACCTCAGTTTGAGCTATTGAAACAGGTTAGTTCCCTACCTGAGGTGTGAGCTTTGTGAAAGGGAGACAATTGCTTCACATGCAGAGTCCAAAAACCTTCATCACTTTAGGATTCCTTATCTAACCAGAAAGTGTTATAAACAAGTTAACTAATTGATATAACCCTATAATTTTGGTTCAGAAATGAATTTTCCTTTATTCTTACAAGGACACAAAAATTTCTGCTTACATGCAGAGAAGTGTGGCATCATTCTGTTCAGAATTTGTGCAATAAAATAGGCTACTGTACAATGGATCAGAAAATCTTCGTGAAGATTAGAGGATTTTAGGTGAGTAGGAAATAACATAAAAGTGCAGAATTCATAAAGAAAAGACATTAGGCCTTGCAAAGGCCTAAAATTTCATTGTGGCAAAAAATTATCACTGTCTTTTTCATAAACTATATCAAAAATTAGAGAGACTAACTTGAATTGAGCACAGAGATGAAGCAATACCATGACAGAGGATTTTTGTAGACTACAGGTTTGCAGTTTGAAACTGAGAAAGAAATTTCAGTGCAAGAGAATTTTACTGAATAAAATAAGAGAAAAATTAATTGTTTTGACCATAATTATTTTCTAAAAACCTTAATTTAACTTGTATGCATGTCGGAAGAACTCACTTTTATCATCACTTTTGGTGCCATCCATTTTGTTTGGCTATAGCCTGCCTTAACCAATTAAGATCCAAACAAAAGCACAAGCCTGAGCTCAAAAGGCAGCAAAGGTGATGCTTTAAACAACCCATTCTCTATAGTTCTCTATATTTCCAAATGTGATATACTGAAAATGCAATATATAATTCTATTTCTAGGCAAAATTTCATATCTGCTGTTCTGAAGATGCAGCTTCACACACAAGTGTCATCTCTAATGTACTTCATCATCTTCACTGCCTGGAAAGAAAACTTCATGGCTTAATGCTAACTAAAAGTAACTGAGAAGGTTTACCCTACAACAATTGTAAGAGGATAAAGGAAAAAATAAAGAGGGCGGTCAATAAAATGAATTTTGTTTTTTTCAGATTTCAAGTTCTGTACTTAAATTACCATCTCTTCAAAAGGTTTAAAACTACTGGTTGTTGTTTGCCATGGTTTAGGGCAAAGGATAAGTAGCAGATAACTCTGAAGCCTAAAGCTCTAGGCCAATATGTGCATGCTGCAATTTTGCAAAAGAGAAATTCCTAGTAATAAAGACATAAGGTGAGTCTCTTCACTGGAAAAAAAATACCAGGAGCAGCTCCAAGGCTCTGGGATTATTGGTATCTGGCTGTGACATGGGAACACAGTTCAAGAAAGCAAAGAAGTAAAGATCCCTCAGTATGATATATGAGGAATATAATTTAAAAATTTAAAACACAAAGTCGAGGTTGTTAATCAGAATAGTATTCCACAGGTAAATACAGGAAATTCCATACCTGGTATGTACAAGGCTGTAGATCCAAAGACTACTGTTTCCACTACAGAGGAGTGTGGGCTGTCCAGAGCACAACACAGGGTAGTCAGAAGTGGGAATATAGAGATTTCATACTGATTTATCTATTTCACACTGATCACATCTCAGGCCTTGAAAAAATTGCAGTCTTAGACTCAAAGCCATCTGACCATATTTGAAGGTATCTTTTCATCATATGTATGCATAATCTGTATTGTCACATAGCAGAACAAGGATTAACCTGCACATATTGGTGGATCATAACTGCTAAGAGCAACTAAGATTAACATTTTGAATTTATTAACAAATCAAAATTATTTTTGTTGTAATTTAGCAATGTTTGGGCTCTTCCTGGCCAAATGTGATCAGTCATTCTGCTTTGATAATCATATTATAATATATTATTATATAAATAATATTATATTAAATATACTATAAAATACTTTTCCCCTTCTTTCCCTCAAATTTTTGTCCCTTGGACCCATAGAGTAATCAAACTTCTGCAAAAATTCCCCAACTTTTGTAAAATCATATGCCAACAGAGTATTTAGTATTGAACACCCTTAAGATATCTTTTTGAATTCAAGGGTGCTAAGAAACAGGAGAAATATTTCTTAATTGGAAGTTAATATTTAAATTTAAAAAAAATTCTTTTGATATTCATGCACATTGAAACATACACAGATACAGATGGTCCCAGCTACTCCAGACTGCTGGAAAGGGAAGAGATTGCATGTTTGAATACACAGTTATTCAATCTATTTATCTTCTCACACAGCAAGGTCAGTAATAACAAAACAAAGCTGAGCTCCTAGTGACCATTATTACTTTTGCTCAGCTATCCCTATACTTGATATTTAGTAACTAAATTCCTTCAGAGGGTTGTAAAAATGTTGAAAACTTTAATTATTTCAAACTGCCAAATTATGGTTAGAAAAATATAAATTTAAACATATTCACCTGGATCTTTACTATTTCACAGCAAAATCCTCAAGTCTTATTTTCAAAATTATTTTTCACAGACTTTTCTTAATTAGAAAATCAATCAATCTGGGAAATATATAGTATGGTATTTCTGTTAATAAATCAATATTTTTTCAATGTTATAGGCAATGTATATAATAAAATGAAGTAATTTTATAGTAACATACATTTTACTCTGCCAGCAAGAATAAATTCTACCTGCAATACATGAATGAATACAGTATACTTGAAATCAAGACCAGATTTGACTTAACCACATATATTAAGGCTAAATATCATGTTAAAATTATGTTAGTCTGTGGTCATTTCAGGATCTCCACATAGGTAAGGCTATCAAACCCCAACATCACAAAAAAACAAAACAAAACAAAATCAGAGCAGCTAGCTCACCTGTTAGCCAGAAGGTCTGAGAACCTTACTCTAGTGTATAAAATGAGCAGAACTGAATAAAAAAAAAGTTTGAAATGAACTCTGATATTATATTACCAGATATCTTTGATGGCATTTGCTTCATATATGATTTGCAATGATGAAAGTACTTTTGTGAGTGCTTGAAAAAATATAAATCTAAATCTCCTCTTTTAAACCCAGAGGTGTCATCATTTCCCCATGTACAGTAAAGACCTCATTAGTTCTCCCTTCCCCCCAAGAACAATAAGTATGGAAAGGAATGTTACTGAGTTTCTGAAAAAAGCAAATGATTTTGCCCTTAGCTCAGCTCTTCCACTGTGTCAGTATGATCTCTGTGCTTTCTTCAGATGTAATCTATGTAGTTGCATTCAGATACATATATGTGTTTATGAAGTTATTGACATTTATACTAAGATATATTCTATTTGCCCCCTTCATTTACAATTATAATTAATTGCTCCTTAACTGGCACCTAAACTGTATATCTTGAGTAATCTTCAAAGGCAAATGACTGCTCACTTCAAGCTTTAGAAGCAAGTTTTCCATCTCAGTTTTTTTGCTTTGATGAGATGATACTTTACACAAATCTCAGCACAAAAACAGGGTTAGCAAAAGCAATTACTAACACCTCTTCACCAGAAAAAAAAAAAAAACAATAAACAAACCTGTATGTGTATTCTTATATGTATGTAGCTTTTTTCTTCTGCCTTCAGTCATGTACAAAGAACACATTCACACAGATCTGAGGACTCCAAGAAAGAAGAAAAAGCAGTCTTGAGATCACTGGCCCATTACCTGAAAAACATATGCTTTGTTTGAGCAGTCCCATGAATAATCAAAGCCCTTTTTTTTTTGCATGAAAAAGGATTTTTTTAACATAATATTCTTTTTTGCAACCATTTGCCAAATCCTCCTCTTCACATTTTTCTCAAAATCTTAGCAACTTCACAGATTAATTATGTAATTAGTACATAAAACATATTTAGTAAATTATTTTAAACTTAGTTTACTCCTTCTACAGAATTATAGCTAAATAGTTTGTGATCAGGTCAACATCACTACATCAGTAGCTTAATCCTACAAAGCTCACTAAAATAAACACATATAAGACCTTGAAAAATGAACGGAAATCCATGCTTTCTGCCTTGCCCTAATAAAGTCAAATGTTTAGGAAGAATGTGGATAAGACTGTAAGCTCTTTCAGACTTCTTTTTCAACAACTTCTCTGAATTGCAGGACCTTTTCTGACCTATTTGATTCTCTTTATCCTCATCACACAGTTGACATATTGATATGTTAACACCTATCCTCAGGCTGTATTAACCGGTCTTTAGATTTCAAAAGAGAATGTACTCAGATTTTTCTATGCTACCCTTAAAACAGAAATGTGTTCCTCTCAACATTTTGAATGGAAATCAAAGTTTGTGAATGTTTTATCTTGCATCCCATATACTGTGGCACAGGACTTTACCATGGAACACACAGGTATTGCAGCAGATTTAATCAGAGAGATGGTGTTTGAACAGGCAGGGCACAAAAATCATAAAGAGAAGGAGACCATTTCACATTGCTGAAGGTTCCCAGGTAAATTCAGATCTGGGTTACTAGAGGTCATGTTGCTGTATTCACTTCCTTCTTTGATTTTTCCTAGATTTAAATGGGAACTTTCCATCTCTTGCTTTTCATTTTTATTTAAGTAATTTTAATTTATTTTTTGGACACATTTATGCTTCATCCTGTAGTAACTGGAAATGTTAACAAAAACACAGTATTGATTTCAGTACTGTTATCTTTCTGTGTGCATTAAGCCACAACTGTGCTCTGCAGTGCCAGCAAAGCCAGGGATTCTGTTATTTAGCTGCTATTCATCCTTGAAATACTGGGTTATCAGACATGATCTCCTCTCTGTTGATCAATGCCATATCAAGACTTTCTAAATTCTTCCTTTCTCCTAGAATTCTCTTTGTTTCCCTGCTCTCTGCCTTGCTAACCCGACTGCCTTTGGCATCATGAGCTGGTAGGACTTGGGTGTGGACTTGTGGGGAGTCTTCACAGGGATCACATGAGGTTCCAAGGGTACCCTGCTTCTGCCCCAACCTGCTACTTCTCAAAATGAAAAATCCTGACCCCTATTTAGCTGTGTTGAAATCACTGGATAAACCTCCTCCTCAGAATTTTTTATTTTTCTACTATAAGCTGACAGTAAAAAGACCCATTTGTAGGTATAATCCTAGCAGAAACTCCCTTTTATTATTCCATTCAGCTACACTCAAGCATATCATAATTCCTCCTCCATAAAGTACCTGTACATACTTTGGTTTTGTATTCACCCGTTACTAATAGCTGTACAATATTATTTTGTTTATGACAGAATATGGTCTTGGTTTTTATGCTTCTGTATTATGCAAATAAATACATATAATCTCTCTACCTTGTAGACTGAATACAAATTATTTCTCTGTCCTTGAATTCAATAAAGGTTTTAAGGAGCTTTTAAAAAGACATATCACATAGATATTCATGACAAAGGAAAAAACATTTAAAATTTAATATCTTAAGAATGTAGACATATGTAATTTTTCTTAAAATATCTCTTGTCTCAAAGTTGCTAATTTTGAATGTCTGATGGAATAGACTATCTGAGCTTGGAAGGAATTAAGCTATTTTTCCTCTATGCTTTATTTTTAAATATATTTACTTTTTTTTCTTGTTTACTTCTTTATATTCAGCATTGTGCCTTCACTAGAAATACTCAAATGAATCAAGAGCACGTGAACATTTGCATTTTTAATTGCACATTTTCCTGCACAGTAATTCAGATAATAAAGCCTCCTCCTAGGAGAATGACTGCAACTGGACTAGCCGCTTAATTCTTAATGACCATTTTTAAATTAAGGATGCAGCATCCCAAAATGATAGCAGTATTCAAACCAGTTAAACTGTCTTTGCCTCATTCCAATGAAGGTGCTGGGAAGTTGAGAGTACTGGTCATACCCTTTATTCTGATCGTTCTCCAAGAGCCCACTGCAGCCTCAATGCTACATCCCCCTTATCTTTCACCCTGGTGTTAACACTGATTTATACCTAAATCATTGCCACTGACAATTCATCCAGATAATTTCAATTTGCTGCTAATCAAATAACTATTAGTGTGAAGTGACTTGCACTTCCATGATGGATGCAGTGATTTAAATGTGGGAAGCAGAGAACGGGGAGAACATAAATACCCATAAGTATTGGCTCATGCAGCTTCAAGGTCACTTACAAGCAGACAAATTCGGTGGTGACAGCAGCAAAGAGCAGAAACTTAGGCAAAATAATGCACAAAGTGGTGTTTAGAGAGCACTGTGATTCTTTTCCTTTAGCCCTATCAGGAAGCAGCAAGGGCAGGTTGCCCTGTAGAAGGCAAGATAGGAGTTGAGCATCACAAGGCAAGCACGGGTAGCAGCCACCCTGAAATGGGGCCAGGAAACAAGTCAGTAAGCCAGGGTCAGGATCAGGCCCAGTGATGGTAACCAGGATCAGCCAGAATCCAGAAAACACCCATCAAGTCCATAGCCAGAGAAAGGGCCAAGGTAAAAGCAGAAGGCCAAGTCATCAGGCTGGGATGAAGATCAGGACAAGGGAGGAGCAAGATGGAGTACAGATGGAGCATCATTGTGTCCTAAGGCTAGCTCAGATGGGGATCAAGTTCAGAACCCTCCAGTCTTGGTCACTGGCCCAAGCACAGGTGGAGGGAGCTGCTGCTAGGTCTTCTTCTGACTGCTCCTTCAGAAAAGACCTTTTCAGTGAGACAGCCTCCAAAAATCAGCCAAACTCTTGCAGGGGAGAAGGGGATTGTACTCTCAAATACACTTCAAGAATCACAGAACTGCATGAAGTATAAGACCACAGAGCAAGGATACTCATCTCCAGATAAGGTACCAGGCAGCAGGTACCTTAAATAAAAAATAAAGACCAAACAAAATTTTCTAAAAGTGGACCTTTGCTGCTGCAAAGTTGACAAGTTTTGTGTGCTGGCACACCATGTAAATACAAGGTGCAACAGGTGACTATCTGCATATATCCATGTTTTGAATAAGATAGCAGCATTTGTCTGTTGCTGTAAAATTGTTAGATTTAGATTCATGTAAAACAAAATAAAATGTGAAAATAAAGTGAAAATACATCAATAAACATTGCTCTCCATATAAACTAATCTTGGTAACTGGGACTAGGCACTTATTAATCATATCTCCAGAAGATTTAAACTTAATATCTAAAGAAATATCTGTATTTGAGGAAATCACAAAACTCATACTGAACATATTTTAGAAATAAAAAAGTTAAATTTTAAAACCAAATACTTCAGTAGGAGTGCTCTAAATAATAGAATGTGAATAACTAAAAGCAAGATCTGCTTCAAAGTTATTCACAAAGTATTCTGAATTTCAGTAGTATCTTTTTTCTCTATATAAAGCAAAACCTTGTTACAAATTTTGAAGGTGTGACCATAATGGACATTTTTGCATACAGAGAAAATAGGTGTTTTTGTGGAAGAAAACACTTCAAGTTGCATCTCAATATTCAATACAAAGAAACCCACAATGCTACCTGGTTTTACTTGCCAAGATTTACCTGGAATGAAAGCCAAGTCAAAGATATGCTGAAGTCTGTTTTGAAATTCTCCTGGACAAGGAACTCTTCATCAAAGTATAGAGACTAAAACTACATGACATTTCTTGTCTAATTCTCTGACTATTAATGTTTAAATGTGCAGATGAACTGATTTTCCTCTTTCTCTAGGTTTTAGGCAAGAGCCCAGTTTATATTTAATCAGTTTAGATCTATCAGCATATTGTGGAATTTGGGGAAAAAATTGTCTTCATTGTGGCACCTTTTATTCAGTAACTACATATTTTAAGTAATTTGTCCTTCCAAACATGGTGTTGCAAACACTTCCTTCACTTTTTCCATGCATTACTGGGAAGAAAAAAGTCTATAGCAGAGAAAGAATGTCAGTAACTTCTGACCTTGCACAAGGATTCATAAGACAGATACTATGAAAATTTAGAGCTTCAATAGCTCTTTTTTTTTTTTTTTTTTTTTTTTTTTTTTTTTTTTTTGTGACACTGTAAAACACTTGTGTTTTTTAAAATTGTTTTATATAATAGAGGGGGAAACATATCTTAACTAGGAGTGGCAATTAAAAAAAAAAAAAAACACCCCCCCAAACAATGCAGGATTTGCTTCTTTCCCATTGCAGCACACTGAAAATTCTATTGTCTTCTTACAATTATGTTCATTTAGATCACAACCTTTGTTTCTTATTCTAAAACTCCTTTACTGAGACCTCAAACCATCTGAAAGTCCTTTATTCTCAATTATATCTTAGTCCTGCTTTAGTAGCAGTGCTCAACCATTTGTGGCAGATATACTGCAGAATCTTTATTAAGCCCATCTGTTCAAATCTCCCCCTTTATGAGAAGTCACTGTTTTTATAAAGTCATTGTTGGGATGAAGATAAATCAAAACTGAATTAAATCAAGTGTTTGTTTTTTTTTAATACATGCTACTTTTCTACCTCATTATGCTGTATTTTTCTGTTAACAGTTGCAAAGAATAATTATTTTAAATCCTAAATTAGCTATGTACAAATTATATATATAAGCTAGTATTCTTCAGCAACAGAGTGGATAGAGAAGTATATTATAGGAATTTTTTTTGTGTTAACTTCTAGCATATTTCATATATATTGGAAATATATATCATATTATTGAAAATAATAAAGTTGTAAATTCAGTTATAAAAATGAAGTAACATTACTGAACTAAGAATCACACATGCTCTATAAATACAGTTGGAAATTTCTGACCTTTAAAAATTAGATAAATGAGAAAATGTTCCCACTGTTCATAGAAAGTGTTGTAGCTGTAAGACTAAACTTCGTTTTCTTATTCAGCATTTTCAAATCAACAACCAAAGAAAAATACAGTGGGTTCTACACAAGTAAGTTGCAGCAAGGATTAGAAGGATTTTTAATTCAAACTATGCACCTCATCTTTATTTCATGCACCAGCAATGACTCAATTTTGGAAAATAATGTGCATACTTACTCCTATTAATATATATCTAAAGTTCACAATAGGATTAAATTATTCATTAAAATTCTAAATTTGTAGAGTCAGCTAAATCCTAGTAAACAAAAAAAATCATAGAATAAAAAACATCTAGTGAAAGGAACATAAAGTGTAAATATCAAACACAGGAAGGTACTTAAAAAAACTTACAAAAGGATCAGCCCATGAGCAGCAAGCAGCATAAGGATAATTTTAGAAATGCAGCATTGTTTGCCAAGCTCTAAAAACGAATGTCAAGAAAATTTGTCCTAAAAATATCCAAACCCTTAATAGTGCCCATTCTCAGAAAACTGAAAAATAGAGCTGAAAATAGGAGAAAAGTAGTAGCTAAGAAACCTCACACAGTCTTCACTTGTGTACCTGGGGAATAATATGAAGCAGTTCTTTTAAGCAAACATTAAAACCTGATGCTATGAAATTAGGAGGTGCCAGTGCTAATATGGAAATATTATCAACAAATGCAGAGATTGTTTAAACACAATCTTGTTGGCAGAAGCAAAGACACAAATATATGATATGTAAATCTGCACATTTAATGAGTGGTTTTGGATATAAAATTGCATTTTAAATCTATATTTTTGACAGCTTGTGATGGCACTTTTGCTATGATACCATGGCAAATGCCACTGGTGAGTGTAGCATGGTCTAACAAAATGAAGACAATTTGTGAGATGATCAAAATTACCCAGTACATTGGAAGAAAAGTCAGTTATGAAGCCAGAGATATAGCAAGCTACTGGCTGGTATAAGCAGAATGTCTCTGCAATCTTCTGTCCCTTGAATAAATATAGAATAGCAATAAAAAGGGATGGAGAGGAGGTGTTGTCAGAGCCACACAGGAAATGTGAGGTCTGTGAATAGTTCCATAGCAAAACTCAGAGCAGCAGGCAGCTCTGACCCAAGAACTGAAATAGGCCTGGTTTTCAGAGAGGAAATAATTATTTCCATGTCTGGGAGAGAAAACAATAAATACTTCTGATGAAATCTAAAGTTGTGAAAAAGCAGAAGTGTGAATGAGCAGTGTAGGAAATGAAAGAATAAGTATAAAATTGGTTAAAATTTAGGACTGTTGTAATTCCTGCTTTGGCCAGGGTGTCCACTCATGTACTTCAGTCTCCAGATGTATTTTGCATTATGGTAAAATAAATAGATGATTTGTTTATAAAAATAATAGCAACAGTAGTATTTAGCATTACAGTCCATGACAGTTGGAAAGAGACTTTGAAAATAATAATTAGAATATCACCTATCCTTAGGAACAATTTCTCAGATTTAAACAACAATTTTGAGATTTAAACCTGGTCCATTTCTAATACTGAAATTGTTGATTCAAACTTCAGAAGAAAAACCAGATTTTTCTCCCTTGCTAACCCTCTTTAAGCCGGTATTTACAGAAATACTAGAGGCAAACATATTCTTGTATTCTTACGTTTTAAAGTAGGCTGAAGATGCAAGGAAATGCTGTGTGATCCACTTGCTGCTTAGATCAGACCCCAGTCTGAAGTTTACTAACTGCATTGATAAATAAACATTAGCATTTTCATCACGTGCATGAAATCAATTGATTTGTTACCTCTGCAGGCCTATCTGGTAGTGAAACTAAGCCCCTTTTAAGTGTTTGAGTGATCTCAATGTGGGATTAGTTAAACAGCAAGTTGATGCTGCAGAGGCATGCCCTGAGAGACAGGAGTAGCAGCAGCCAGTTCATCACGAGGCAGAAGCACACTTGCTGGGGCTGTGGAAGAGCCAAGGTCAGGACAAAAGGAGAGAAATCCATGCAATAAGAGATTAGCTCCTGGGGCTATTCCTTTCTTTGCAGATTGCAAAAATTCTTTATAGGTGTAGCTCTGGGGATTTAATTTATATACAGAATACTCTTCATTTTCTTTCTCTGTCTTTTATTTTATATTATTTTTTTTTTTTTTTTTTTTGCTTCTGCTAGAATCTTTGTGTGCTCCGCATTCAAATGAAAAACTTTAGCAGTACAGAATGGATTAATACAGGATTACAAGAAGAAGATTATATTTCTGGGTCCTCTCATCTCTTTTTTTTTTTATACTGTATATCCCAATATTATATTACATTGCAAATACTCAAAATGACTTTTTTATGCAGAGACATATGTTAAAGTAGCTGTCAAAAGAAAGTAATTTTTTAAAAGTAGCTGAGATTTGTGAAGAATTCTAAGAAGATTTATTTAGTCTATAAAGAATATTAACAGGTCTATTCATTAAACTCTATAATAATTTAGGATTTAAATGTCCTTACAGAGTGCACACTTTCTTTTTGGCTTTTAGATCCAGTATTACCTGACATTATATTTCTTTCTTTTCCTTCTTCAAATACTTCATGCCCTCTGACATTTTTGTGTAATAGAAATTCCAGCACAAAATATCACGGACTCTCTCTGCTCCTTTTATCCTAAGAATATTATTTCTCTAAGCTTTTCCAGTCACAAACATTTGGTAATCTGAAAGGTCTGATTTTGCTCCTACTGAGGTTCATTGAAAAAACTTCAAATAACAGTCAAAAAAGCTTCCAGCTCTCTGGAAAGCCTTTAATCCAGAATATTTTTAAAAGGAAAAACTCCTGTGTTCTTAACAAATATAAAATAATAGTGACTTTCGTAAGGTTAAGGCTCACAACAATGTTATAAATGATGAAATAATTCCTCTGCTTTTGCATGTTTAATTCACTTAAACACAACGAACCATGAATTCTGGTTTTTACCTAAGACATGCATTAAGTCTTATAACAGAAGTGGTTATTGTTACAGTCTGGTTAGATTAGTTTCTCTCTACAAGGAACTGGGCTGAGACCCATCCCATTATTCCCCTGTGCTCTCCTGCCAGTTTGAACACTGGTATCCAAAAATTATTCTTTCTTCTTTTTATCTTCTCATCTTGTCTGATGAATTGCTAAATTTAAATATCAAGCATACTCCTTTTCACTTGATCCTCCAAAGGGAGTTAAATCTAAGAACTCAAAAAGAACAATAAATATCAAATTCCTACAGAAGATTTATTAGCATAAAATAATCTTTTCTCCTTCTCTAAGTACAAACAACAGAAATTTGGTAAACCCTGGCATAGGTTAGACCTAATTTCTCTTTCTCACCTCTGGGCAGAAGAGCTATTAATGTGGGTATTTTCTGTCATAATATAATCATCCATTTTTTATGGAATCACAGAATCATAAAATGTTTTTTGTTGGGTGGGACCTTAAAGATCACCTATTTTGAGACCCTGTGACATGAGCAGGATACCTTCCACTAGACCAGGTTGCTCAGATCCCCATCCACCCTGGCCTTGAGCACTTCTAGAGATGGGGCTTCCACAACTTCTCTGGGCAACCCATTCCATTGTCTCACTACCCTTAGAGAAAGGAATTTCTTCCTAATATCTAACCTAAACCTATTATCTTTCAATCTAAACCCTGTCACTACATGCACTTGTAATAAGTCTCTATCTTTCTTATAGGCTCTCTTCAATACTGGAAGGCCACAACTAGGTCACTCCAAAGCCTTCTCTTCTTCATAAAGGAAAGAAAGAATAATCAGTCACAGAAATAAAGGTTTTATGGAAAGTTCCTGGCGTTCATTTTGATAATCCATACCATGAAGGAGATGTGCAGAACTGAAGGTCAGAAGTAAAGAAAATGTAGAGAAATGCATTTAGTCATTTAACTACTGCATATCATACAAGTACACATCATACAAGTACATACTCTGCATCATGCAAGTATTAGGATAAAAAATGTTTCATTTTGTGATAGAGAAATTCAGGGAAAACACACACAAAAAAATCCCTTTTTTTTTTTCTCTGAAATCAGCTTTTGCAAAGTTCCTTCTGGCTCTTACCATTATTTTGCCAGTTTTCCCTCAGACCTTCTCAAATCTGAGCCCATCAGTCAGGGATTCTGCCAGAGATGGTGAGTGAGAGGGGAGGAGTTCACTTTCTTACACAAACTGCTCCATCTCCAGAAACAGAGAAAAAAAAAATTTCCATGACTCCCCAGTGTTAGGGAGTAATCTTAGGGATTATGAGAACCTCTTTCATATGCTGTACATAACCTGTGTTCCTCCAGCTCCAGTTTATTGAACCATTGCAGAATAGGAGAACAGGAATTGTGACTCATCCACCTCACCTTTCCAGAGATCAAAATAAGTGTTGCATAAATAAGCAAAGCCATTTAGGTTGCACTCCATTTTTCTGAAATCAAATTTTTATGAGAAGAATTTAAAAGCTTTTACCAGGAATAATATGAAAACAGTATCTTAACAAGTAAGGAGCATTAAGCAGTCAATAATTCAATTAATCAGCCTCTGTAAAAATTCAAATACACCAATAATTTATGCACCTACTGAAATGTGGAAAGTCAGAATGAGAATGATATGAGCCCTAGAGAAAGATTTTGAACCCTATCTGTCCATTAACTCCTGGCACTCTGTATTCTACTAAGCATAAATGATATACGATATATAAGAGCCCCAGGCATGATACAGAAGGTATGACAGCAAAACCCCTGCATGCAGGTATCTCAATTAATTCCCAGATTCCTCCTCTTTCCCAGCAGCAAGAAAGTTGTTTCTCTGTTGCTGTGTCCTTAGGTGGTTAAATGATTAGTTACATATTTATATTCACTGCCCTAAATGATTCTTTAAGAAGGTCTGTTTCTGTTTCCCCTGGGATCTCAATCTAGGCAGTTGACTGGAAGAGTGTTGCAGTTTTTCCTATTGGGTTAACCCCTTCTATCAGCAGACTTATGTTTTCTGATGTTTCTAAGCAGATAGAACCCATCTTTTATAATTGGCATTTACTGACTTTCCCGTCACCCCTGTTTGCACAGAAATTGTGCTTGCTTTATTTCAGGCTCTGCAAATTCAAGCAGAAGCAGGTGCTTCATTTCACCTATCTAATCATGGCTCACAGTTTTCTCTTCACAAAACATTCTCTTGGAATGGAGAATGTTTCACTCCAGAAGTTTGGGATACTTCTGTCTATCTAAAATTTTTTGCAGTTAACAAAGAATGTTATGTGGAATGAAAAATATTTATATACAATGAAGTTTTCTTGCAGAGTTCATTTTAGTGTGGATTATTCTAACTGGCAGAAAAAGTCTCATGGGTGATAGATGTGAGGAAAGAGATTGTTGGGGTTTGAAGTTAAAATTTCTTTCACCAAAACTGCTGAACAAATCTGACCTGTGGCTCAAACACATAAGGAGCATAAAAGTTTGGGGTTTAGCTGTAGCAGTTCTATTTATCCTGCAAACATCAGGCTGGGAAATAGGTCAAATCATTTTACTCTGTTCTCTTTCACCACTGTTCCTCAGTTCTGAGGCAAGGGAGATTCTTCAAGGAATACGGGCAATCCTTTTTTTACTTTTCAATCTTTGCTATCCAGACAGAGATTTAATAATGGATAATGGTAACCAATCATTTTAACGATGGCAGCTAAGTCTGCTAGGAGCTGAACTAAAAGCAGCAACTAATTTCAAAGACATTGAAAAAAAGGAACTTAACACTTGCACTCAAAAGTTTCTCTCTTACATTAGATTTTAAAAAAAGGTAAAATAAATTAAAATCAAACTAGTGAAAATACACATTGCATTGATGATGACACAAAAAAAAGACTCTTAGGTGAATCATACTTAACTTACCAGAACCTATTGCATGGTCCACCTGGATATTTAAACCAGGGAAATGGAAAAGTTTATCTCCTTTTACTAAAACCTCAACCAAAGACTTCCAGACAGATCTTTCAGTCTTTAAAAAAACCCCAAAAAAATCAACAAACCAAAATAACCAAAGCACCCTACCAAAAACCCAAACCAAACAAATGCAAAACCTGTCTTTCT